>NW_020653852.1:5434844-5571822 GCF_003589595.1 Hyposmocoma kahamanoa | reverse complement strand
ACAGCGTTGCACTTATTTTATGTTTGTATTTACCCAAATCGACACCAATGTTGAAACATATTTGACACTAAGACTTAAAATTAACTAAATGTCTCAAATAATACTTTCAAGCCAAAAATACTTATTCAAATATTCTAGAAAATACATGGAGCTTACAAATTGCGTTATGTAACCCACATGCATACAATATTTGAGTACTAGCTGCCCTTTTCAGGCAGGGGGAGCCACTTGTGTCATAGCACGAGTTGTACCATGGACATAGAATATATCTAGTTTGGGATTCTATCAAATGTTGCTGTTGAGACGGGATCTACTGAGTGGGTTGTAAAATACGCGCAGGATTATATTACTGATCTCACAAGCAACAACTTTTGTTCTATGACTTTTAATAATTACTCAGAACTCTGTGAGGTATCAAATGAAAGCAGTCACCACCAAAATATTTTTTATATTCATAGCACGCGAGTGGCGTTGCTAAACTTACTATCAGATACATATCTAAAAAGTGTCAGATAGTACAAGAAAAACTTAAGTTTCTTTTTGCTATAGGTTTCAAAAAAATTAAGTTTTGTAAAAACTCCTGGAACAAAAGTTTTTTTTATGATATTAATAATATAGTTAGTATTTGACCAATAACTCTGCATGTATATGCAACGTTGACTACGGGATTAGAACATATTAAAATTGCCGGGGGTCAAGAAGTGCATGCTTGATAAGGCCATATCGTAGCTTTACTTTCTCAAACTCGTATATTAAAGGACGAGTTACAGACATGCAAAAAATGGATTGTACATACAAATTTCGCAGGCTGATATCACATCCTATTCTTAAAGTAATGCATCCAAATGAACACCCTGGATAGGAAATGTACAATAAATAATTATAAAGTTTTGCCATCTCCAGAATAGTTACTCTTTATAAGATTCGAGTCACAGAAAGTAAGGCATCGAAATACAAGTATGCATCTCAGAAGTCTCGCTACATGGTTAATAAGGCAATAGAAAAGCGATAACACATTTACAAAATAACATATAGCAAAATGCACTCGTAAGTTGTACGGGGGACAGTACTGTGGAGTTCCTTATTGAAAAAGTTCGTCCAGGGGAGTACCACCTTACCCATTTCGGTAATCCGTTTTGAAGGGTACCGGTGAAATTACACGCATATGGGACTGCTGAACTTATGTGTCAGATTGACGGGTGCAACGGCGTTCCCCACAGATTTTTGTGATTTAAATCTCTGAATGGCACTGAAAGTGTTATGCAACAGGCGTATCGCTTACCACCACCAGGTACACGATTTGTTTGTCCCGTTACTTGTTATTAAAAAAAACTTCTAGACACGTTACAAGCTACATCACGTGATAGAGATCATAGGAACGTTCATAGATATTTCTTATATCTTCGTAAATTACAGATGATACCACAAAGACCGAATCTAATGTGCTTAGACGACTTCCATTCTTAGTGCAATTATTACAAATTCTGAACTGTTAGTCAGCTCTGTAAGCGATATCTCTCTAACGCTTTGAAATCCTCATATTTTTCCAGATTGACCATTGGTAATAGCTTTTTGCAACATACAGTCTATTCTATATTTAGACGAGGGTTTGTAGGAATTTGTCAGCGTTTCTTAGGTAAGGATAAGTATCATCATGATTTCACATTTCTTACTGTTCATTTTGGGATACAAATGCAAAGACAGTAAGAAATGGTACAGCACCTTGAAGATAGGACAATGGAACTAGAAGACAGCAGCTGGCCGTCATACAGGCTGTGGTCTAGCTAAGGGCGCAACAGCAGGCGGGGACGTGTAGTGATTGCTTTGTGGTGCTTTAAGGGGCCGCTCGTAGCTCTCGCCGCGCGCCCAGACGCGGTTTCCTTTGCTGGATGGACAAAATTAATATAATCAATTATAAACCGTAATTACCGTAATTAATTTTCCGGATAATTTCAAATAGTAGAAATTCTTCCGAAATATTTGAAAACTATTATTTAGAAGACTCATATTATGTTCTACGTTTAGAAATATCTTTTGGAATTATAAAGTAAATTTGTTTATATAAAATCATCATAGACAAAAACAAGATTTAAAATGATTTTACAACAGCGAAAAAAACTCCAACAACCATACCACCCATATACCACCATGACTTGATGTTGGCTCTATCGTTTCCGTTCAGTAACTTCAATTTTTCAGTTGTTCAGTAACGTCAAATGTGGGAGAAATAAAGAAAAAATATTGGAAAATATGATTTTTTCAAAATGGACATTTTTCCATGACCCTACACTAATCGTAATAGCGCTGTTGAGACAACGACGAAGGGTAACATCGGCACATCGGAATAGTAGGGGGTGTACTCTTGATCTCTGTTCCGACATCCGTCCGAAACAAATACTGTGAAATAAGTAATACTCGACTTAATTAATAGGCAATGTCAAGTACAAAACTTCAATCGCATCATGCGTCTTATTTATTTGACAGTAACCGTTTCGGACGGAGAATGAGAGTACAGTGTTATGATGGTAAGGCTCTTGTAGATATGTAATAATAATATGCCAGACAATCACACTAATCACCTCTGTCTTTTCTCTCTAGGGAATTCACTGTATTATGATTACCAGAGCAACGGATTCATCCTGACCAGTACCAATTTGGAAAAGTTCCTCCAAAGGGACCTTCTCAGTCAGCGCCCACAAGCCGTTGGGACATCGAGGTCGACTCTTATTACACTGAGATATTGATTCCTATTACAGTACTCGAAACTTGTTCTACGACCTTTAAATATTCCATATAAGTTCGTCGAATCGTAAAAGAAAAAAATTATGTGAATTTTCGTAAGGCTTACAACTAAAGGTACGTTATCGTGCAAAAAATATCCCTGTAAGGGTTAATTAAAATGATGTGACTATAATTACCTTAACATCACCTTCAAATATCTCTGAGCCTTCGGCGTCGGCGGCGTTTCGTCTCCGTCCAACTCGAGCGAGAGGTATTCGTCGGCGCAGGCGCTGTTCAACAACTCATCGAGTTTCCGATGAAGCTCGGAGAACGTAGGCCGGTCGCGAGGGCGCGAGCGCCAGCACGACATCATTATGTCGTATCTGCAGTTTTGAAAGTTTTTTTAGTTACTCGTAAAACTTTAGTAGCAGTAGAGTTCTTTGTGAAAGAATTCATCCAGGGAAGTACTGCCACCTTACCTATTTCTGCCGTCAAGCACTAATGAACATGAACATTACTACGTTTCGGTTTTGAGGGGTAAGCACTCTGGGTGACAGTGGCAGTGCCCCTCAGATTTTTGTTATTTAAGATCTGAATAGCACTTCAACTGTTATTAACAGGCATATCGCTTACCGCCTTGCGCATGGCTTATTCGTCCCGTCACTTAGAATCATAAACAAAAAACTTTAATTTATGCATACTTTATCGACACGTAATCGCATTAACTGATCTACCCGGACTGCCGACAAAAAACGCACAATAGAACTGTACAACAGCACTAATGGGAGATAAAATTTTCAGTACTTAGTTCTGTGTAGAAAACGGTCTATTATAAACAAAAAAAAAATGGGAAAACGTACCAGCAGTTCTGTCAACAGAACTGGTGGTAATGGATCTTTTTCAAACATATTACATGGATAGAAAGCTTTTTCTGACCGGCTTAATGCTGTAAAGTAAAAGCCGTATCGGCTTGGGCCGGTCACGTTTTTGTGATCGGCTCAAATTCCGCGTTAAAAAGTATGGTGACTCCCGAAAGGAGCTTTTGCGTGTACCAGGCGATTATGTTTGAAAATTCGACACTGAGGGTTTAGAGAGCAATTTTAGTGCTGCTAACACGGAATAACAGACAGATAATGGAAGTGTGAATAGGGCCGTTTCGTTATTAAGCTATTGTTATGATATATCTATCATAACCAACCTTTGTTGTGCGTCCATGCTCTCTTAACCCGAAGTAAGCTTCCCTACTTAAACCAAAATTTATTTTCACATTTTCTACTAACAGTTGTTTACTGCAATTGTTAGGTCTCGGCATGCGGTATCCGGCTCGCAGCAATCGCGGCAGGCGGGCAGCTGACACTTCAGGGTACGGGGCCCCACCCACTGTCACCACCTCCCATATTACTACGCCGAAGGACCACCTGACAATCATAAGTTATTTTTGTCACACAGTATATTTAAAATCCTCATTGGTATGGAGACCAAAAGGTCTGGAGACAAGTCTACTTGCATGTGAACGATATTCATTGACAAAAACCTGAAAATGACGAAGGGTGGAAAAATTTGCAGGTGTGACACTTCAGTAATAAACCAAAGGTAGTTCCTATTTACGTCTCAGTATGCGATGCAGTCGCTTAATCTACGTCGTCTACTACGTCTACGTCTACCTTTACACACGCGCGCGATTTTAAGCAGCGATACAATCGCGCTTTTCACGGATGCGCGTTTGCATCGCTGCTAAATGTCGCCGTGTGTAACCACTCTTAAGTGTACAATTGTAGCGCGCGCGCTGCGCACATGCAGCGCATTCGCCACATCTGTACGCACCCTAATTGGGTCTCTAAAAAGATTTCGACATAAATAAAGAAAAGAAATAAAATACAAGCTAACTTACACATCACTTTGAGTAGTATAAATCTTATGCGTTAAAGACTCTAACGCCATCCACTTGACAGGCATCTTTCCGTTCCCCTTTTGTTTGTATTGATTCTCCTGATACACGTCTCTCGACAGCCCAAAATCAGCTATCTTCAGCATCCTATCACCTGTTACTAGCACATTTCTAGCTGCCAAATCTCTATGGACGACTCTATTGGATGCCAAGAACTCCATGCCCATAGCAATTTGCCTACAAAACGATAGTAGATCCAAGGACGTCAGTTCTGCATTACATATATCTTGTAAATCATATAGTTTGTTTACAACCAGCTTTGAATTTTCTTTCTGTGGCTTTTTGAACAAGTCGTTCCTGTAATCTGAAGTTTCTAGATTGTTATTGTAGTATTTTGCGCTGCGTTTGGACACCATTACATCCCAACAGCATCTGGAAGACAAATTTAAATTAAATTATATCAATAAAATGTGATAAAAGATTTGTTAAATACATCTTTATACCATATCAAGTTAAGGGTAATTAAAATCCCCAGTTTGAGGCACTAATAGGCCTCTTAAACAAAAGAGGATTTGCTATCACCAGCAAATCAGAATGGACACTTTCAATAAAGCTCAGGAAACTGGCTGCTCTATTCCTGTGTCAATGACATTACGGGAAAATTTGCTCCTGGCCGTATGACAAATTAATTTAGAGTATTCCTAATGGAATTACCTTAAATAACTAAGTAAATCCCCCCTACTACAATACTCTGCAACGATAAGCGGGTTCCGCCGAACGCTGCAGCAGCCTACTAGGCTCACGATATGCGGGTGGGCACCCACACTTTTCATCAGCTCCATCTCGGCGCGAAATGAACGAATTTCTTCTGGTGTTGGGAAATCTGCAACGCAGTTTTCATGTAAAGTCTATCTCAATTTTAAAGTAAAGTGATTGTTTTAAATTAATTTTGGCCTTCATCTTCTTCCGTAGTGCCCTGTTTTGAGGTCTTTTAGATCAATATTTGGTAAAGCAGTCCAGGCCATCACGTTATCTCAAAGTATAAAAGTTATAGGGTTTGGTCGCCCAAAGACAAACACTGAAAAATGTTTTTTTATATTCCGTTTCTACATTGAGCTCCACCTCGATTGTTTTGATTACTCCTCTACATTGCCAAATCACTTGACAAAACTCACCCTTTAACATCTTGACAGCAACCTCCTTCCCCACCGGGGCCAAAGTGCCTCTCCTGACGACACCAAAGGCCCCCTCCCCGATGACTTCGTGGAGCAGTAATCGTTCAGTACGAATCTCCCACCCGTCTTCCAGACCTGGTTCCGCTCCGCAATCCAAAATGCCGCCTTTTGGTATCTTTTGCAGCGGATCCTGTGGAGTTTAGATCTTATATTCTATTGTTACAGGTCGCCACACCTTCATATACAAACTGTCACAAATGTTTGAAAGTTGAGTTATATTCTTATTCTGGCTCACCAATTAACTAATCAATAATGAAGTAGATCGTGAGAGTTTGTATAATACGAGTGGCTCGGTGGTGCACACACAAAAACACACACACAAATAGATGAAAAACACCAAGAAAACGAACATAAATAAATTAAAAAAAAAAACACTTCAACCAGCAGCAGTCCCGAAAGCGGAGAGGAAGCTATATAAGTATAAAAATAAAAAAAAGTAGAAGAAAAGCAAATGTCGATTGGTGTTGCGAACTATCAGTAATCGAATAGAACTATATAAAATAAAGAACTATACAATCATTAATGAAATTCCAGTAAACTGCTATCTTGGATGGGTTATTGGGTTCAGAAATGCTCCATAATAGTTTGGATTTCCTTTGCTAATGCTTTCATCATATCGTCGACGCTTCTGAGCTCTTAGTCCTCTCTTCATATTCTAGTTCAAGCATTTACAAGAATACGTTGGTCTGGTAATGGTCTGATAGTTCACAACGTTATGGTGCGTTCCCACTGCCCGTGATTTCAAACGCGCCGATTTGTATGACCGAGCTCGCGAAACGGGCGAGTCCGGGCGGTCTCGCGTCAACGCGGGTGACGGCACATATTCGGATTTGACTCTGTACTCTCGTTCTCCGTCCGACATCTGTCCGAAACAATTAAGTTACTGTCAAATAATTAATACTCTATCAAATTAAAAGACGCATGATGCGAATGTAGCTTTATATTATGTGATATTGTTTTTTCGTTTGGTCGAGTTTTACTTATTTGACAGTAATTGTTTCAGAGAACGAGAGTAGACCCCTTGTAATCGAGAGCATTTGTTGTTACCGAGCACAGACGCACTGGGGTGAGTACGGGCGCGCTCGTTAGGCCCTATTTCCACGGCGCGTTTTGAAAAAACGCGCGGCGCTAGCCTCGAAACGAGCCACGGGCCGTGGGAAGCCGCCTTTAGAATTGATGATTATGTTGTGTTTAATAATGTCGTTGTTGATTGTTATCGTCGAAGGATGCTTTTTAGTTTTGCGTCGTAAAATTTGCGTTGAATTCACGGGTAAAATAAGGTAACTATTACTACCGAATAGTTGCTTCATTTTGCAGTTGTTTCTTTTCAAAATGTTTTTTATCAAAGTGAATTTATCTTTAATTTGATTTTATGTTTGTACACATATAAACTAATTGAATCTATTTTTCACGTATAAACGAATGTTATTTCTTTTATATATAAATTGGAATTCAAATGAAAATATAATGATTTTACTCATTATATTTTCAAACTCACATTATTAATATTTTTGAGTATTTCTTTAAAACAGAACGTATTCTGATACAGAATTAGTTTCGATTACGAAACAGTTTATTTTCTTGAATGATGAATTTATGATAAATTAGGTAAGTGTGTTGTTCTTGTTGATGGTTTGATGGTCTGGTACGTTAGATCTAGTACGAAAATCTGTATGTACTTAAATGTAATATTGGACAGATACTGTCTTCCCAATCACGAAATGCTCTTAGAAATATCTTTGTTTTCTACAACTTGCATGGCATTTATCGGAAATGGACAGGGACTTACAATTTGTACGTTTATATCCCTCAACTTTCAGAGCAGTTACGTGTGCAATACTCTAGGTTAGGAAGCTACCTCAGTTATCCACGCGGAATCGGCGTAAAGCGACCATATTTAGGTAGCATACTTGTCGCATTGAAACGATTCGCCGTCGATGCGGCCGTTCGAACATGATCGATACGGTCGCTCGGGCGTCGAAGCGGTCGTTCGAGCGTTGATGCGGCCGTTCGGGTGTCGATGAGGCCATTTGGGCGTCGATACGGCCGTTCGTGTTTCGATACGGCCGTTAGAGTGTCGATACGGCCGATCGGGCGACGATGCGGCCGTTCGAGCGTCGATGCGGCTGTTCGGGCGTCGATGCGGCCGTTCGGGCGTCGATGCGGACGTTAGGGCGTCGTCGCGGCTATTCGGGCAATGGGTGTATGAAATGTGACCTTCGCATCTTTGGAGTCGCAATCGGAAATTCATATGAAGCAGATTCGTTGCCGACGTAATATCGTGCCGATGCGAACCGCCAACGACTTTTTCGCTCTTATGACTAAATGCGATTCCACGTCGATAAGTATGGTGACTACCTTAACTTAACATTTCTCCTCTGATGCAGAAATACCGTTTGGCATCTCTTTCTTAAATAGCCACGCGACAAAAATTATCATTAAGGTAAGAAAATATTGACATAATTATTTGTTTACCCGATTGTAGTACATAGAAATTTTCGATCTAGTACCTGAAAGTAAATATTCCTCAAGGCGTGGGCCTTGCGCCTGCGCCACCTGACGGTAGCGCCGGCGAGGATGACAGCGACCACGATCAACACGCACGTACCCGCCATCACGATCACTATTGAATTCTTTGCCAACTTCTCTGTGGTTCAAACAACATCCTCGTACGTTACTAACTACGTAGTCGGTACCTTTTACAATCTAAGTTCTAAGTGCTTACGTCTAAAATTTTACTTCTAAATCAATGTCAACAACACACTTAATCACCTACGTCCCACAAAATATTGGAACAACATATTTTACGTACAATATCATCAAATTTTTGATAGTCATTGGGCTTTTTAAAGTATGTAATAATAACCATTTACAAAATTTAATTCGCATTTTTTTTGCTATAGAATCAACAGTTGAATTATGTACGGCCTACTTCGATACATCTGTATAAATGCCGAATAATAATCTCGAATTTTTTCTTTTTTAAATCATTTGCTGGTAACTTTGTCCATGCTTAACAGAGTGACTTAGTGTAATGATACATACCGGGAAAGTAATTTCTTTGCATATTCCGATTGCGAAATCCGTTAGCAATGGCGTCCACGGTGACGTTATATGCTTTCTTCCCCTTCACATTGTAGAAAGTAATGCCTGTTGCGTTCTGTGAACAGTTTAAAACGTAAGTACACGATGTATTTAAAAACATAGAGCTATACGTTGGGATCTCAAATTCTTAGTAATTGTGTTATATCTTCTATGAGTAAATTCGCAATAAAACCACATCTACAAAATGACCACTTTTTAAGAGATAAGAAGAGATTATATGAACGACGACTCGATAACTTTTATGCTTAAATAGGAGACTTATATTGACACTTGAAAGGCAAAATGGGATAAGCGACACTGTTCAACTTCACGTCACACTTCAACGTCACTGTGAAATCAGAAAATTAGCTGATTCCAACGGTATATATAACTCAATATGACCAAAAGTGTCGCTTATCCCATTTTGCCTTTCAAGTGTCCATATAATTATCTCAGTACAGAGTACTAAAAAATCGACTTCAAAAGTTCGTGGAATTACATCTATTTGCCAAGTTTTATTGAAATCGGTTATCGGAAAGTGCGCGAAACCGGATTCATGCCCTAGTTTGCCACCCTTAGAAGTGGAACATTTTCTTCAAATGTAAATGGGGGTCCCACAACGAGGTACCTTTTCTCCAATAAAAAGAATCATCAAAATCGGTTCACAATTGCCGGAATTAAAAAAACATACAGGGGAATTGAGAACGTCCACTTTTTTTGAAGTCTGTTAAAAATTTCACGTACATAAAAAATAAAATATATATATATATAAAATATATACATAAAATTGACTTCGTTATTTTTGTGCCTTTGATGTGATGAAACTTGTGTTGACGTATGATCACTGTATGATGGCTTTATTATATCAATACACGGCAAGACGCGACTTGCGCGAGAGCGACATGAAGCGTGATATTATACTGCTATTCGCCCACAGAGACCTCGCGCTTTATGGCGCTCCGAGTGAATTGTGTGCGTCCGTACCATACATATAGAGAAAAAGGGGAGATATGGTATGGGGGCGTGGTTCGCGTCGCCTCGTTATGGTCAAAATGACCATATCGAGGTGACACGCCTACAAACATCGCCACAGTGATATGGTGATCGTTGTACATACAAGATCTCTTGTAAAACGTGAAAATGCCAAGTTGTAGCGATACATCTTGTAAAAATTGGAGTGAAAATAAAAATTTTAAAACCAGTGAGATAACATTCCACCGGTTATTTGCATTTTTAGTTACTATTTCTATTATTATTCAATGTTTTCTTTTTGTCTCTATAGAAATTTCTAGACTCAAATATAGTGATGTTCATTTACGAAGACTGATGTTTAAGGTTAATAAGGTTAACAACTCACGGAGCGGTTTCCATCCGCGCCCGCAGGTGCTGCTAGACAGCGGTTTTATTTCAACACTTACGACTCTGCAAGTTTGTGCGGGCACGTAGCTGCCGCGGTTGCGCGCGCGAAACCGTTGCGATTGCGGAACGGACCGCGAAGTTAGTGGAAGTTAATTGCAAGTCGCGCCATTAATAGAGAACTTACCCTGCATGCGCCTGCACCACATTGTGCCTGAACCGACCGCCAAAGTGTGCGGGCGACGACGGCCACCAAGTTCAGGTCATCGCGTCCTGCGCGGTTCTACTAGTACTCCTCCGCGGCAACCGCGAGCAACCGTCACCACTACAGGCGTAAAACGCGCCGTGAAATGTGCTACTAATTTTACATACTTAACTGTTACATTCTACAGATGCCGCGGTCCCGCGGCAGACGCGGGTGAAAACCGTTCCGTGAGTTCTTAGTGTAACGAAAAATGAGTTTCAGCGCCATCTAACGTGTAATAGTTAGCTATCATATACTAGTAGTATTTTTATTAAAACGCCATCTGTTGGTGAATGGCTGAACCAGGATGAAAAAATACTGAAATATTGTAATATAACTCTTATTGCAGTGAATGTAAGTTTAATTTTGTTAAATTTTAAAATTGTTTTACGTCGTTTTCACGTCTTAAGTCCTACCCAATCAAAATCTTAAGTTTTCTACTTAAGTTATCTACCATAACCAAACCAAATAATAGATAATAGAGCGTAAAGTTTGAATTGCATACAAGCTAAAAAGTGGCGACATCGGTACCCGATCTTATATAGCGTCATTACATATCTCCCCTTTTCTCTATATCTATGGTCCGTACAAAGCGCGCGGCGGGCGAGCACACATACAAGCCGCGCTGCTACATTTGTTTGAAGTTACCATATTATACTATTGCAACACCAAGCTTTACACACAACAGTTTCAAGTATCCTATCGTATCCTGGGTATAATAAATGTGATCATATGATCACATTCTGACATATGTCAGAAGTGCATATTAGTGTGAATACCTCGTATGTGATTTTTATATAATTTTTTGCGGCAAAGATGTGGCGTAAAATGTAGTAAACGCAATAATGTTTGTAGTTTAGCATTTTAATTAGTTAAATTATACCTCTTTCAGATACTATACTACTTTAATAATATATTTGAGCAAGAAGTTTAAGTTTTTCTTCAATAAAAATCAGTAAAAACGAACTGAATGAAAATGCGTATGCGAGGTTTTCACTCTAAGACGACGATAAACGAAAGTGATAAAAATGATATGAAACAAGCAAATTATGTACATCTTCTGAATTTACATAACTTTCTTATTTAAGAATAAAAAAAGTCGTCTATTTTCGTTCGTAGAATCTTTAACCCTCTCTTCTGATAAGTTGTTATTTGACAGATCGATGTAAATAATTTTAAATACTTGGCATGATACTTAGGAAATTTTGACAAAATTATTTCAATTTCCATATCTATTCCTCCAGTAGACACTACGCCAATTTTATTTTTGGTAATTTTCTTTAATTTTTGTAAACAGGCATATCTATTTACTAATCGTGCTCCGCAAATTTTGTGAAAAAAAAATATAAAAAACAAAATTAAAACAGAATACGTCCAAAAATTAAGTTGGCGTAGTGTTTATTGGAGGTATCGATATAAATCGATTATATATTAATTGTTACGTTGCTTACCCCTGAAACCAAATCGTAGTAAACGTTTGCAGCTCTTAGGGTGACGTTATATTTCTCAGGTCTGTGTAACGGCGGAGACCAACTCACTTCTACGTCCCAGCCTAGACCGTCATTTGCTTCTATGGCTTCCAACTTTAAGCCTTTTGGTTGTTCAGGATCTGTAAAAAAGAAAAATTTACTTTAACTCCTAACCCTAGTTCACCAATTTACACTACAATACGCTAGGATATTGCACAATGGACAAATACAACGATAAAAACGAGATATTAGGAATTTGAATGCTGAAATTTCCGTAACATTTGTTTGCCTTCTAAATGACTCACGGTCGATGTATCAATGCGACATACTAAGTTACATTATTTGCTAAAAAGGATTGGAAAAATTGTAGCAATCAATAAAAAGCATTTTGTATTTTTTCTTAGCGGTGTGAATAAAAATAATAATAACGCAACACACTCATAGCCCCGCACTAGGGAAACTCTGTGTCGCGGGTGCCAATTACACTAAGTTTATACAGAAGATGATTTAAGTTTTTTTCAAATGCGGTAGCACCCCCTGGACAGCATCAAGGCCTCCCAATTGCCACACGGCGTCTCTAGGATTCTTAAGCGCGGTAGGGACCACTTTGAGAAACTTTGAGCTTTGATGTTTACCAAATACGTTTGTTTTTATTTAATTTAACACTAGCTGATATGCTGAAAATGTGTGAAATCGAGTCGAGGCAGAGCGTGGTGGACTATGGTCTTAATCCTCTTTTTACAAGGACCCGTGGTCAGTAGTGGGAACCAATAACTCAAAAAGTACCAGAATAATGGAATTCGCTCTGGGACATAAACCAGAACCAATTTAGAAAACTTAATTCCCAAAATTGGTCCAACCGGGAATCAAAAAGGGGACCTCCTCAACCAGCACCCAAACGTAACCAGGGTTGTTGCGAATCAGCTTCCGCATCCGGATAATCAACATAATTTAAAATATCTCCATCCGCATCAAGATCATCGATGCTGATATTCGATATGCGGATGTGCGATTCGTGACATGACCTAAAAGGTACGCTGAAATAATTTACAAATAACTTAGATAACTTTGATAAAATTCCACAACGATAAAGCTAGGATATAGGACAAAAGAATCAATCTACATGGAAACATTAATACAAAGATCGAACACTCAGAAAAAATTCCTTCGATCCGGCCGAATTCGAACTTTGAGCTTCTAGCAAACCGTGCTAGATGCTATGCCAACTAAGCCACGGAATGAACCAGCGGACCTGATGACTTTCTGTGTGCTTGTTTGTCGGATCTTTATATTTGTTTTCAACGACTTTTTAGCCGTAACGCAATCTATGAGAAATCTATGAAACTATTTCGTAAACCAGTTAGGTAACTTAAAACTTTACAGCTACCAACCCTGGCTAAAGATGTCGCTATTATCTGTAATTAAATTTGTGTCGAATTGATATTAAATTATTTTTTTGTGAAATGTATGTAAACATTTTATTACAATTCCAACGAAAATAGAATGTAGACAGATTCAGTAAGAAAGTACATTTTTCGCATTTATCTTTTTTAAATACATAAAATCAGCATCAGCAACAACCCTGGTGCAAAGTGTTGGGTCACCGAGATCGTCAAAAACAAAAAAAAAAGGAAAAAGGAATCTATGAATAAGAAAACAATTTTTTTTGTGATATTCTGCGTTATCAAAAGGACACTTACCTGGACGACAACCTTCAGCTGTAAAATCATAACACGATGGTGTATTGTAGCTATGAACGAATTTATTGTCATTAATTTTTATAGTGAATGTGCATTCTGTATCCATTACCATGTTGGTAATTGTTGTTGTATGAAGGGTTGTCTGAAAACAGTTAATGAATATTATTAGTAATTAAACGAAAACGTCTACCTAGGTCTGCCGCCACGCAGTAATATGAGTAATACTGCGTTTTAGTTTTGAAGGACAAGGGTGCTGGTGAAACTACAGACACCTCGGACTTGAAAGCTCTGAATGGCACGACGACTGCTATGGACAGGCGTGTCGCTTACCACCAGGCGCATGACTTGTTCGTCCCGTTATTTGGTATCACAAAAAAACGCAGTAGTTCAGTGAACGTTCGCTTCTAGTGTCCTAGGTTCGGAATTCGTTTCCTACTTGACCGAGTTTTTCGATAGATGGAATTAAGTTTCCTGAATTAAAAAAATTCAATAAAAGAGAAAACAACTTAATTAAAAAACAACCTAAGGAGGCTGCACAATTGTGGAACGATCTCCCATCTGAAATTCGACATTCTAAGTCGCTGCTTATTATCAAAACCTGATTGCGTAAATATCTTTTAACACGACCCTAGTTTGCAACGTGCATATATTTATTAGTAAATATAAGTTTATTTAGGTATATTTAATTATACATATATTTATGTAGGTATAGTAAACCGTTATTTATTTATTAAGTATTTGATAAATTATAATGGAAGTTATGTATGTATAATTCAATTAATTTTTACTTGTAAATTGGCACATTTCTTCTCCCTGTCCGATTGGCTTTCCTCTACCTCAAGGGTTGTCTTGAAGAGATCGCTCTTAGCCATAAGATCGCCTTTGCCCACATTAGTTTTAAGTTGTTCATGTACTGTTCTTGTTCTTGTGTGTGAGCAATAAAGTGTATATATATACAGCAATAAAGTGTATATAGTCTATATATCTATCTATTAAATCTACATATCAAAGAAGGTCTAGAAAACTTAGACGTATATAATCCCCAACTTTCTTTGGGTCGGGATGATGACCTGAATCTTCTTCTTAGAAGAGAACCCAGCGTGGACGTATTTGGGTTAAAGGTGGTTATAGGCCAATTAATAGGCTACCACGGCTTTAAAATGACAATTATTGTCAGAGGAGATTGTGCTGAAATATATATACTACTGTAATATGTTTACTACTGAGTAATCTATCTAAGAGATCGGTTGCATAAATTAATAAAATAAATATTGACATAATGATGTGATAAAATAATAAATAAATAATAAGATAAATTAATCAGTGACAAAAATGATTTATCTCTAGTTACTACGTATTATTACGCTAGCATTATCAATAATAAAAGTCAATCGATGTTTATAAATATTAGATTAAAAGTAATCATTTACCCCAATTGTCTTCTTGGTGTAATTTCCATTTATGAAGTTGTCTATATAGCAGTCGTTTGTCACTTCTATCGTAGAAACAAGTGTGGGCACTGAAAATTTATATTTCAAGTTAATCGAACGAGTATTTCGGTTTTAACTAAAAATAATTAAATATAGTGGCGAAAAATCGTCATCGTCATTATCAACCCTTTTAGACGTCCCACTGCTGGGTACGGCACGGGTCTCCTTTCAGACGAGGGTTTCGGCCATAGTCCGCCACGCTGTTCCAATGCGGGGTGGGGACTTTACACGTTTTCCGAGGGTTGGGTTTCATAACGATGTTGTCCTTCACCGAAAAGCACATGGTAAATTTCTAATTAAATTTAAATTTCACACATAAATTCCGAGAAACTCAGACGTGTGATTCCGAATTCGAACCCACGACCTTCTGCTTGAGAGGCAGTAGATCAAATCATTAGGCTACCGCGGCGAAAACATTATTTTTCGCCTCAAAAAATTATAAAATTATATTATTTTATTTATTAATACAAAAATCGGACTCAAAAAAAGCATTCGATTGTCTTTACCATTTGTCATGTTAAAACATCGTGATATTAAATAAATTTAATAATATTTTAATGATTAAAGCGACATCTCTGGAAAGCCGCTGGTAGCCGTAAAGGTACCTCTAAGATTGAAGAAAAACTTTCATAGATTCCTCATAGATAGCGCTACGGCAAAAAGTTATTAAAAGCCAATGATCTGCAACAAGCGCATAGAAAAATTCATAAGGTCTACAGGTTCGTTCCGTAGCTCAGTTGGGAGAGCGTCAACCACGGTATGGCGAAGGCATTGGTTCGAATCCAACTGAATTTCTGTGTTCAATCTTTGTATAATTATAACAAACTACTTAGTGAAGTAATTTCACAAAAAAGAATTGAATATTATGGTAGCAAAACACCGTGATATTCAATAAGCCTAATGGTATTATAATTTTTTTTATAAAGAGATAAAACGATGGAAATAGCAGTCTTCAACAGTTACAGCAGCTACCTTGTGTTAAGCTCATATGATTCGTTTTGACAAGAACTTGCATATGCCTTTCAGTTACTGTTTAGTAACGAACAGAGTGAAAACGGTTTAGCAAACTTTTGAGGTTGGTGTTTTACAGTAAAGTTATATTTATACAATGAGTTGATTTGCATTATCGCCATATTTATAGAGGTCATTCTATATCTGAAACTGAACACCTGAAAAAAAATCCTAAATTCTTATTTCAAAAGCAGCGCACAAGTTAGGATAGTCGAACCCGCCGCAATACTAGTGATCTGTTAGCTAGTCTCTCACGAAATGTCACGTGGTTTGGTACGTAAACAAGAGTTAGTGCAAAAAAGAACTGCTACCAGGTTCACGAGAACCTGCATTATCATCAAGTGCAAGCGCGTGACTATTTTTATGGCATATTGTGAAATATTAGTTTACGCGAAGGAGATTACGAGTGTCGAAGAATTGCAAGCAAAAATCGTCTCTGCTTTCAAAGTTGTGCAGTAGAATTTGTTCTAAGGAAGTTGAAACGAAACTCACGTGCAAAACTCTGTGGAGCTAGTTACTTCTAGCAATACTTCCATGTAACCTAAAGTTGGTAAGTACCAAATCTAAGTTACAAAAAACTTTTTTCAGTCAACTTTTCTAATTAATGTATATAATTAGTAAATAATAATATACCTACTAGTGCATAATCATATTTTAAAAAATTGGTAAATGAGCGGTCGACAAAGATTACGTATCGCTCGGTGAAGCGGGTGGTGGGGTCACTGCACTCGCGCGGGGAACACGATTTAGGGACAATTTTGCAAAACTTTACTAGATACAATTAGCCAGAATATTGAAGAGAATATATATTTTTTTAATTTTCAAATGATATAGCATTATTTCTATTATTAATTTCTTAAATACGTCGAGAATGGAAATCAACACACTGTATAACTCCTTTATTTAAGCTTAAAAAAATATCGATTAATTTCGTTCGTAGAATATTTAAGAGGGAGCATGCCAAAAAAGTTTTGACGTTGGCTCCGCCCAAATTTGTGAAACAAATATATGCCTGAAGTTCGCGTGATATGCGACAGGAGATGTTGAATTTTGCGCATTAAAAGTACCAAATTCGTTTTAGCGGAATAACTCTAAAACTAAAGGGATTTAAAAAAGTCCGTAGTGACAGTTCTCGATCATGCATAAATATAATTAATTGTCTAATTTTTGTCCTAATAACCTATAGCATTTCGAGGATGAATCGAAAAAATGTGAAAATTAGAGGTCATTTTGTGATTTTTATCTATCGGGGAAACTTTATTGTTTTATGTTTCTGATTAGTGCCTACGCTTGAATATTTATTTATTATTTATTATTTATTTATTAACTTATATACATTTTTATATTCGTTTATACGACACTGAAACCCTTGAGGGGTTTAAAGGTGTGTCACGTCTGACAAATTTGACGTTGGATAACAAATCTAATACTAAACTAAACACTAAACACTTACATTTACATTTAATACAAAAACATGAAATGACTCTATATCGGTGTAGTTACTCATACAATATTTTATTTTTAACTTTAAAGTGGATATACCCCTCTAAAATCAAATCGAAGATTAAGAAATTTTCCTCTGCTCCCTGAGATTTAGAGAAATTCTAGTTTAGGTTTTTTTAAATAATTGTAAGAGTTGCTTTTATGAAACATACTACAACATGATCTTTCTTAAGGATTGTATTTGCCAAGTAAATCATTATTGATATATGTTTAAAAACAGAAAAGTTATTTCAAATGTAAAGACAAGCTTCCCTTAATATGTCGATCATTGGTACCAACACACTACAATTACGATCGGTGCAACAAGAATTGCTTTCTGAGAATCTGGCATTTTGCTAATCTGGCATTCTGTTAATATGTTATTGTGTCCGTTGAACATGTTGCGTTTCTGGTATAAAGCGTCAAAACGTTGACGTCTTAAGTTTTTCTGTTTAAGCCTTATACACACGTATACGTCTAGCACAATGGAAAACACAAGATGTAAGACGTAAATGTTAGGTACGTTGAAAACGGAAGACGAAGCGTACTAGTGTAATTCCATGTATGAAATAATCATTGACATGAGGTATGACAATATGTCTTTCATTCTCTGAATCATTGCGTCAATTGCAAACTTTAAGCGCAGGTCACTCCGCGAACGAAGCTAAGCTAAGTAACCTTTGCTCACGTAGTTGCATGCATTGCTAAGGTAAGAAAATACGTAGTAAGTAGTAACTCATGTAAGAATATCCTCTCCAATTATTTCCCGCCTTGTTTTTGGGCCTCTAGTAGCCGTGGTCGATTTCATCCCTCGGTGAAGCTAAGAGGAACCCATAGTCCGGCTGATGGAGCTAGGCTGGTCCGAGGAGGAGGGCGTACCGCGCGAGCTCGTCTTGGTCCAGGGCGAGCGGGTCCGCTCGGACGTATGCGGGGATGAGGGTCACGGGGGAAGAGACGTGTCGGTGTGTCGTTACCGCTCGTCGCCTGTCCTCCGCGACTCTGGTGGGCTGCACCGCTTCGAGTGTAGATGCAGTGGCGGTGGGGCCGTGGGGGAAGAGACGTATCGGTGTGTCGTTGCCGCTCGTCCTATCATCCACGGCCGTATTTGGGTGATTGGCCTGTGCGGTGGGCGCTCTAAAAGACTCTCTTCGGAGAGTCCACGCGGATGCACGTAGGGTGTTGCGGCGGAGGCCTACCAACAGATCCGCCGCGGGGCTGGGGAGCATTCTCTGAACTTCACAGTTGGGAGGATGTTTGTCCTGGCCCCCATGGCCCCTGGGTAGCGGACTCGGGGGAGTTCGTTGCTCGGCATGGAGAGGCCCGAGATAGGAGGCTCGTCTGGTGTTCGGTGAGCTTTTGATTTTGGAGTCGGGAGACCGTTATGTCTCCCTTCTCGGGGAGAGGCTGCGCTGGGCGCGGGCAGCCGTTGGTGGAGGCGCGAACTAGCGATAGCGTACCCGTCCCGGTTAGCTTAGTTCGTGGTGAAAACCGAAGTATGACTAGATGCCCCGGCTGCGTGAGTTAAGCTAAGTTAGCTGAGCTTCAATCACGGTGTGGCCTGCGCTTTAGAAAGGAACAATACAGAAATTCGCACGCTTGGTGCAATAAATCCACATCTGCAAGATGACAACAATCATGGCCCGTAATATGACCCGGTTTGCGTACAAAAACCACATTAGTTTTAAATTATGCACTTACAAACCTATTTTTATTTTCTGTAAAAAAATATTGAAAATCTACGGGTTAACATGTAACAGGGCAATAAGGATTTATTGTTAAACATATTTATGATTGTGTGAAAACCCTAAATAGGTAATAACCTACTACCAATACCTTCTGACAATATGTCAGACTTTCTGTCAAATTAAACATCACACTCGTACGCGAATCCAGCGCGGTCAGTTGTAGTAGGAGTAAGACCGAAATCATTCTCTGGGTGATCAACAATAAGTACAAAACACACAAATATTTTGCACTAAGTTACCTACATTTTTTATATAAAAATATTTCTTTTTATTCCATAATTTCCACTACCCACTGCAAAGCGACACAGACCGTTGTAAAGTACACATTTTTTCTTATATAAATCTAGCCATATGTCATTTCTGTACGCCGTGGGTAGATATGATTTTTATACTTTGGTGGGCATGATCTTTCATGTGACAAAAGTATCGACGTATCGATCACATGTGATCACTTTATTATACCAAAAGGACAAATTTCATATGTAGTAAGTTGCTCGTACTTACCCTTAGAAAAACTCCATTTAAAAGTAACATCTACTGAACGACTGCCAGGTATGTAGTGAAACGTTGGCTCCTCAATTTTTACTGTAATAACATCATCTTTGCACATCACTTTTTCCACTTGCGCGCTCCAGGGTGGTACTTCCGGGCCTCGAAGCCATAGAGACGACGTTCCATCATCGTTTAGTACGGTTGTCCAAATTGTAGATTTATTTTCTGACGTAGTTTCTAATTTACCAATGGTTTCGCTTGCATTTAAAAATTTGTGGTTTATCTGAAAGATATGAATCGACCTTTAATATGATTAATTATACAATGTAATGATAGCCTGTTTTTTATTTTATTTTTTTATTCATTAATTATTATTGTTCGCGAATTTGCGTGTGACGTGGTTTTCAGGCTTTATGACGTTTTATTAAGGTGAGTCACCGAAGGAGAAACGAAACGAACTAAAGAACGTGCTAATCGTTAACACGATAGCATGTACTTTATTCGATCATATAAAGTCCTGAAAATAGTCGAAAATAAAAGTCAAAAACGAATCATTTAAGAATAAAATATCGACCTTTGTAAATAGTAATACGGAGCATGATTATAAAATGAGGCTCAAATCTCTCTATCAAAGCAAATGTGCTAACGCACATTAAATTTTTTTTTCTATAATATTACTTTAAATGATACTAAACCACATAATTATTATAAGTTTGTTTATTTTCTCACCACAATATAGGTACATTGGGCATGATGTCAAGAACAATACATAAAAACAAGAATTATACTGTGGGAGACTGGTGCGTCATCTAGACGTAAGGTCTGTATTTCAGGTCACCAGTATTCCACCCCTTGGAAAATAGAAATTTGCAACTTGGTATTATATATTTGTACAGTGACAATTGCGATAACTAAATTATCTATTTAAAGTAAAGTTTACAAATAAAAAAAACATAAGAATAAAAAAGAAAAATATTGTTTGTAGTAGTAATTGTTTGAGTATATGTGTGATTTTAAGTGTGTGTGTAAATGTGTATGTATATATAAAGGTTTTTCAAAAGAACTTTGTTTTTTAAATCAAAATAAAACAATAAATTTAGATGACAATGACCATAAAACAATACATTTTTATCGTATTAAAAAAAAGTAAGGTTTGGCAATTATGAATGAAAAACTTATATCTGATAATTGTCCACCACGACCACAGTAAGATGTCGATTCTTTCATCAAAGTTTTTAATTTAAAAAATAAATTAAAAAGAAATGCAATCGGGAAATTTGAAATAAATTCATTGTTTCGGTGGCTTGTGGTGGTGGCTTTATATATATGTGAGGGGATGTGAGTGTGTGTGGACGATTTATTATATATTTAGGTACTAATAGCCTGCTTTACACAGTCACTCTATCGCGCGTGATCAGGAGCGTACAGGATTGAGCGCGGGAAAGTCTGCACGCGCAATCTTGCGCGATTACGTGTTTGAAATCAGTTCGTTTTTGTTACAACGGAAAGAGCGTCCGTGTAATGGCTAATAGCGTAGGATAGACCGTGTACCTTATTGCTGTGTCACGCGCGATGAAGTGTCTGAGCAATGTCCGGTATTTTCATGTAAAAAAAATATATAATGAATTATACTTTTTTATACATGAAAATTTTATACTCGGTCAATGTACTCACCAATAAATATTCATCATCCGGTACTAATATAACTAATTGCCACTTGTCTAACGGGTTTATCATAAAATTGACTTCACCTTTTGATTGACACCAATCCTCTATTTTCGAAGGCGGTGGTAATTGTGGGTCTTTCGATCCTGTAAATGAAATTTGTTGGATTTTTATAAATAATGACAATAAATAATTGTTAGCGTATACAGAGTAATAACAATTTATATATAAAATATATAATATATAAAAGTTTCAAAAAAGTACGTACGAAATATATCTAATATAACTAGTGTATATTAGATATCGAATATAAATCTTTCGTATTTGGTACCCCTACCTTGTCAAACCAATACACTGTAATATCAAAAACAGCATTTTGAGAAAATGTTGGAAAACAGAATTTTCGGTTCTTTGTCATTTTGAGGTTAATAACATAAAAAGATACATACATACACATAACTTACTTTGCACAGTAGACTTTATAGGATTTTATTTAGCCGTTACAAATTGTGTTTCGCAAAATAAGACATTTCTATTGAAAAGCTAAGCAATTTCTTTTGCCTTGATAACCATAACTTACTTTGCACATTAGACTTTATAGGATTTAATCTAGCCGTTACAAGTTGTGTTTCGCAAAATAAGACATTTCTGTTGAAAATCTAAGCAATTTCTTTAGCCTTGATAACAAGCTGAAAGATCCTAGTACAGTATTTTGTAATATCTTTATTACAAAATACTATACGGTCTTATGACGGTCGTGCAATGTTTTGGTTCAATATGAAGGCAAAGTTTTGATATGGCCAGTATTGCGTACGTTATTTAAAAAAAATCTATTTTGTCTTATCCAAAAGTTATTTTTCATATAACTTTATGTTTAAATAGGACATTAATGAATATATATATATGAAATGGCCTCTTCAGCCGCGCCTTTGAAGTTACCGACTAGAGCGACGGATCTGAACAGGCCGCCACGGGCGAGCACGGGCGCGCTCGGGCAGCCCTCTTTCCACGGCGCGTTTCCAAGGGCCGCGAGACGGGCTACGGGCCGTGTGAAGTCGTCTTTATTTATATGACTTTCGTGTGATAAAGCACTTCTGACATATGATCACATGTATGTGCCTTCATCCTACCAAAGGAACAAAACTTATTGAAACAATTCACTTACCGAAATAATTCTTCTTGCAGTACTCCGTTTGATCCTGAACAACAAAAAGAAAAAAGGATATAGGTGAGATTATTTTTCAGTACGTCTATCAAATTATAAACTAAATAAACTATCAAATGGCCTGTCGACTGCCACGTAGAGGTCCCGGGTTCGATTCCCGGGCCGAGAGACACGTTTGTATGGCCTATATTTATTTCTCTCGTGAGTTTGGGTGTAATTTGTGGTCGTCTATGTGTGTGTCCATGGCACCCGCGATACAGGGTTTCTCTAGTGCGGGGTTATGAGTGTGTGCGTGTTATTATTAGTGATTTGGTCGGATACCGGATATTTGGCGAGCATTTAGGCTGGATAGCTGGATATTTCCGCAGCCGGATATCTGTCCTACTGCCGTAAACAGTTTACAGCGCGCTTCGCCGTAATTGATTGATTAGTGAATCACAAAAGTAGTTCGTTCGGGCCGAGTCGGCCCAATTGTGTTTTTGTGTTGCCTGCCGTCGCCACCTTTGTGTTGTTCAGGATATCGTTTTCTCAAATAGTGGAATTATTTATTTCTTAATTTTGAAGTAAAAAATAAATAATTTTGACTAACTGGTCACCGCCGCCTCTGTACCCCCCACGCTACGCCACTGACTAGCTGTTCAACTGCTTTTGGTAATGACTGAACATGACCAATTGTATGTGCAGTTGATGCCCTAAACTATTTGGTTCAGATAAGCGTAAAGAAAAACGACTACCTGGAAGAAAGCGTACTTCGTGGGTTAAGAAGCTCCGGTCACGGTTCAACCTGAGCACATGATCCTTGTTTTGTGCAGCTGTGTCGAAAATACAGATAGCACTAATGACAGCCGACCTCCGGTAGGAGATGGCGTCTCAAACAGAAGAAAAGGAAAAGTGTAAAGAAAAGTGTTAAGTAAAACGTAACCTTTTACGTGGGAGCCGTAAATTTATTATTATTTGGTATTATAATTTGGTAAATGACGTCAATTTGAGTAATTATATTACATAAATACAAATTGGAACCATAAAGCTGGCATTTCTTAAGACTTTTCAGTTGAATGTGTAAGAAGGCTCTCATAACCAAAGACCGGCTAGGGGGTCAGGTATCTTAGGCCATCGACTGTACTTGTGTTGACACGTGTACATACGTAAGAAATAATTCCCCAACTAAGACAAAAAAATTCAGCTCCAATGGAAGTGTCTGTAAATGGATTCCGTCTCGATTGAATTTTAATGTTGCCTCGTGTCAATATGCAGTATTACATATTCTGTTCGAACACAAAATGACTAAAACTTTAAGAGTACCTAAATGCGTTACATTTTGGAATGACGACTATCTTTCGGATTTAAGTCGCGTATATTTGTTTTCTCGAACAAACCAACGTGACCATAAAAACAGAGCACCAAGTGTGCTAATTTGAAATTATCTCAGTTGTCTATATAGTGCCAATGGTAGGATTTTGTACGTTTGGTATTTTGCTAAAAGTTACGTGTTGTGCTTGTCAGCTCAACTACCATTGCAATTGTTTGGTATTCTTTTTTTAAATTATTTATTTTAATTATCTTTATTGGCGTGGCGAAGTCGCCTTACTTTCTCAAACTCGTATCTTAAAACACGAAGTTACTGAAATGCAAAAACTGGATTAAATACATATAAATTTTGCAAGCCGATTTCACATTACATTTCCTTCATACTTACGTATTTTTGACTTTTACCTATTCTTAAAGGGTTTCAAGTAATGCATTCAAATTTGTCAAGTTTTGCCATCTCCTGAATAATTAATTGATCTTTATAAGATACGAGTTTGAGAAAGTAAGGCGTCGATATTTGGTAATAAAGAGAATACATTTGCTGAATAAACGAGGAAAAAATTAAGAGATGAATAGTAATTTCCATGGAAGAGTGCCATCACCGCCATTTCATTGACAATCTATTGAGTCTCAACTGTCATTTCAACTAGATTTTAGTAGAATAACAAATATTATCATAATTGGAATATAATCTCAGTGGAGTCTAAATGGAATTACAATAATCAGTGATTTCAAGAAAATTAGTAGTGTGAAAGCGTGGTAACTGGGCGGTCGCTGCGCGGCGGCCGCGCGAAAGCTTTTGCGTCGATTACCTATCAGTATTTCGAAATGACATTTTCCAGAAATAACGTTCACGACCTTGAAAGTAATTTTGAGAGAAAAATGTTTTTTTTTTAAACCTAACTTAACCTAACCTAATCATGTCTTTGTGCTAAACATCCAACATATCCAGAAAGAACAAAGGTTTCATTATAACTCGGTTTTCGGTATAACGAAAATTCGAACAAACGTTATTTCGGAAAAAATAGAGTTTGTGATAGGTTACCTTTCGCGTCGTGTTACTGGGCGCTTATAGTCTCGTTCGTAATTCATTATTTACCGCTGTTAATACACAATATACTTTAAGACATTAATATGAAACTTTTTCAATTTTTTAAGTTTATTGGGGTCAATAAACAGTCATACATTACTAAATAGTACATGTAATGCGTAACCAACACCGTTAACCACAGATTACTTAAACATTTTTCCGATTTTAGTAAATACTACTGATTTTAATAAATCTTAACTTTACTGCGTATGCTAACGCATTAGCTAATTGACAACGGCTAACAACTCTTTGTTTGAAGAGAGCTACGTCCAGTAGACAACTACTAGTAGATATGGTGGCAAGGACTACGTTTTCCTGCTTAAAATTTTGTAGCAGCAGTAGGTAGAGCTCCTTGTGAAAGAGTTCGTCGTCGAAGTGCTGCCGCGTTAACTATTTCTGCTGTCAAGCAGTAATGTGAGAATTACTGTGTTCCGATTGTAAAGGGCAAGGGTACTTATTAAGTTACAGGACTTATCAACTTATGTCTCAAGGTGAAGGGCGCACTACCCTCAGATCTTTGCGATTAAACTCTGAGTGGAACTGCAACACTCATATCACAAAAAAAATAAATAAAAATTTATTTTTGCATTTACACCGGCTGTTACTAAACATTAATACGAAATTTTTTTATTCGACTAATATGACAGTTATGTTTTAGGATAAAAAGTTTCCGAATTCTAGAAAAAGTTTGTTATGTTGGGTCGGTCACCTTCAGTACTCAATATGATGGGTTTATTGATAATCCTGATAGCGTATTTTTATCCCAATTCCTGTCGATAACATCGCTCGCATCGCGTAGCCTGCGATGACAGTAAATTTAAGGCAGTGTTATCATTATTACGATGTTAGTATGTAATAATATAATATAACATAATATAATATTGGGTTGACCAAAAGTTCCGAACGGTATCAAAGTAAGTATATGAAAAATATTTAATAAAATAAATATCATACTTTAATCAATTATGTTGTTTTATGACACTATGTAAGGGGACGAACACGTCGTGCGCATGGTGGTAAGTGGAACGCCTGTCCATAGCAGTTGCAGTGCCACAAAGATGTGAGACACAGTGACAGTCACCCTGAGACATAACGTCGGCGATAGTGCAATTAGGTATAACTAGCATTGGATTATGAGTTTCCATTTCGGTAATTTAGTGACCAAATCAATTCCGCGTAAATGTTGAGACAAAAGAATTAGATTCATTTACGGGAATGTATTGTTATGAGTCTGTAGACAACATAAATTAATGCTTACTGTACAAAAATGAAAGTTTAGCCATTGAGATAACAAAGTAATAATGTTAAATGCCTCTCCTATAAAAGTCGGTTTACTGCAGATTTACTGCTTCCTTTTACAAATGCTACATTTTTTTTATAATACTAAGTGATTGGACGAACAAGTGTGGCTGGTGGTAAGCGAGACGCCTGTCCATAACAGTTGCAGTGCCACTCAGAGTTTTAAGTCGCAAAGATCTGAGGGGCACAGCCACTGCGGCCCTGAGACATAAGTTGACAAGTCCCATGTGCCTGTAATTTCACCAGCACCCTTGCTCATCGAAATCGGAACGCAGTAATGTTCACATTACTGCTTGGCGGCAGAAATAGGTACGGTGGCAGTATTACCCTGGACGAACTCTTTCACAAGGAGCTCTAGAGACATAAGTTGACAAGTCCCATGTGTCTGATGTACGTACATTATTGCTTGGCGATAGAAATAGGTAAGGTGGCTGTACTTTCCTGGACGAGCTCTTTCACAAGGACTAAAAGAGTACTTTTAGTCCACAACGGGCGTACCTGTGGTTGGCAAGCGATTTATGTGTTAACACATGCCATGCTAGTTACCATCCATCTGCCCGATGTTGGCATGACTTTAACATGTATAAACATGTTACGACTAGTTAAGTTATAACTGACCATTACCGGCGTGCCACCTACAGGCTTAAGTACCTATTTATGTTAAGAAATTTTTAAATTGCTGTCGAGTGAAGCACAGCTCCGGCTAGAAGGATGAGTAGGTAATAAGTTGTTAAAGAGCATAGAATTTCGAATTCGTCGGTTAGGTATAGCGCAATGTTTTTTTTATAACTTTAAGTGATGGGATCAACAAGTCGTGCGCCTGATGGTAAGCTACACGCCTGTCAATAACAGTTGCAGTGCTACTCAAAGCTTTAAATCGCAAAGATCTGAGGGGCACTAACACTGCGCCGTTCACCCTGAGACATAAAGTTGACAAGTCCCATGTGCCTGTAATTTCACCAGCACCCTTACAATTCAAAACCGGAACACAGTTATGCTGACGTTACTGCTTGGCGGCAGAAATAGGCAAGGTGGCAGTATTTCCTTGGACGAACTCTTTCACAAGGGGTTCGACTGCCATTAAAAAATATTTATCTGAGATGTTATAATGAAACTCAGGTTTTTAATAGTACTCACATGACTGAATTACTGAATGGAACCAATAAATTTATATTCCCGTTTATAAGTGGGTTACTAATTATGTATGAATAAAAATAAACCCATTAGCCGCAACAAGATTCATTCAGTACTTTTTGAATTTTCAAATTGTCTTTTCTTAATTCCATTTTTTTTTAATAGCAGTAGAGTTCCTTGTGAACGAGTTCGTCTGGGGTAGTACTGCCACCTTACATATTTCTGCTGCCAAGCAGTAATGTCAGCATTACTGTGTTCCGGTTTTGAATGGCAAGGGTGCTGGTGAAATTACAGGCACATGGGACTTGTCAACTTATGTCTCAAGGTGTCGGGCGCAGTTGCAGTGCCCCTCAGATCTTTGTGATTTAAAGCTTTTAAATTTCTGAATGGGTACTGGAACTGTTATGGATAGGCGTGTCGCTCACCATCAGGCGCATGACTTGTTCGTCCCATCACTTAGATATTATAAACAAAAAATTGAGTTACGACAGTATTGCGTTTTATGTCCGAGTAGTTTAGAAAATGCAACAATTAGCAGTTTCTCATAATTTTAATAAACACAATTGTGTGTAAATTTTAAGACTTAATATATAATTTTTAAAACAGAATATGACAAATGGACAAACCAGTTTTTTTAAATATGACTTTCTTATGTTAGTCGCAATAAGTAACAGTATTTCATCTCTCTCTCTCAGTATATCATCTGTATTAAAATAAAGAAATAAATAATAATTTATATTTTTATGTTTTTCTGTGATAAATAAATAAATAAATGGACTTTACTCGTAAAACACATACGTATAATATATACAGAAAAGCATACACACACACCCACACACACAGCTACATGTACTAATAAACTATGAGCTTCTCTGATTTCTATTTCTAATAATATATGTTTATGAAACGGACGAAGCCTCAACATAGTGCTGTTTTTCAGTCTGCGCCTGTGTTCTATGTCGGACATTATCGGAACATGACTACTAAAATGTTGGGCATAATATAATAAGACAATGTAATAAATAAATAATAAATTTGATTAATTAAAAGCTTGATTAAATAAAGTGCACACAGCAACAACTTTTACGTGCACTGTCTCTATACATTAAAACTACCGATTTAACTTATTTTTTTGTAACAATTTTCACATTGAAAATCAAGTATATTATTAAGACAACTAGTATACTATAAAATAAAATAAAGTGTTTCTTACATTTCGTAATTCCATCGAGGTATCAAAAGGCAATGTCATGGCGAGGAAAAATTTACAGATGTACGTGAGAAAATACTCCAGTTGTTCCTTCGCCGCGATTGGCTCTTGTAAAAGTTGCTGACTTTCTCCCAGTGCAAGCTGCGTTATCACTAAAACGCTTATCATTTTAAGAATTACATTTAAACACGACATTATCGTATTTTTTTCGTAAGCTTTTCGCCGCGGTAATGTTTGTCTTATCTTATTTCACAGGCAATTGTTTTGTGAATTGAATGAAATACACACGCCCGAAATGTGACTTTTTTATTTCTCTAAACAGTTTTACGACTTAAATTTTAAATTTGAATTTTTAAAATGAAATTCAGTTAAATAAAATTATTTTTGGTTTAAAAAAATTCAATCGCTATACGAAAGAAACTTTGTGGAAAATTGGGAAAAGCGTGTACACAAGGTAACACGCGAGCGCGCGCGCTTTACGCCGCACGATATCAGACTGGGCGCCGGATAGCGCCACCAGCGGTCATAGCTTACCGCCTACCGAAATTACATTAAATTGCTTACACCGTGTATGTATTTAATTCTCTGTTTAAAAAATCCTGAGTAAATCTTTAGTAAAACTAAAGGCTAACCTAACCTAACCTTGCGCCTACCCCTATAACAAAATCGAAACTGTGAGCTCACTACGACGTTACGGCTTTTATATGGGGTTTTTGGTGGCCCGGATGCGTCACTTCTGAGAAAATGGGACTCATAATTCTGTATCACCAGAAGTATCTTCTAAGTATTGCTTGAAAAGCTTAAACCTTACGCAGGCACAGGATCGATTTTTCCTTTTCAACGGGGGTCTTTCATGAATTACGTTACGCAAACTTCATGACTTTTTGCCCTATCATTTAGTATCACAGATAGTTGCTTGACTGGTAGATACAGTCGCCCACTTTTACCGCTTCATGTTACGCTTCATTGACCTTCCTTTCTTTTCTTGAAGTTTGACGTAGTGACTGAATGGCCCCTATTTCCGAAACTGCAGTGCAGGGCAAAAAAATTAATTCGAAACGTTTCACTGGAATCGTTCAACTCGGTGATCCTATTGTATTCATATTTAGACGAAGAGAATGGCTTTAGCGCTTCTGGGAACTGAGGGAGGTAGTTGGGGGAAGGTTTAATGACCAAAAACGCCGCCCGTGAAAGGATTCCCGATACTTTTTTCCTTAATTAATACTTAAAGTTGAAAGTACTCTTCAGAATTTCAACAGGCATTTGTTTCTCATTAGATTCTGAACGATTTGAAAGTGAAATGGATCTTTATACACAGAAAGAGAGAGACTGGTTTATGACACAATTAAAATTGTGCTCAATTCGAAAACAAATGTATATTCGACATTTACATATTATAATAACAATATCGAAGTACCCCTCGTAGCACGAATAAGTACCTGCCTACAGTAAAGCAAACAACATCATGTATCGCCCAATAATCCAATCAAACAATCAGCACGACCGTTAACTCCAATAAATATTACTAGTAGTGGGGCTGTGATCTCAACAGACCTTCGGTCACACTTTACGAAATAGATTATGCAAATGCTGAAGAAATATGCTGCGGTGGTATTTGTACATTGCTTTTTAATTTATACGCTGTAAAAAACCTAGCTTTGATCAGTAAGATGAATAGCGAACTGCTTGTGGATCCGGTGCAAAGCTGAGTAATCAAGTCCAGACTGAATTTGCTACGATTCAAAGAGCTTATTGAACAACTTGCACAATGTACAAAAGTATAAACAAAAAAGCATTATTGTTATAAGAAAAATATGTCATCAAAAAGGCGCCAAAAATAAGAATGTGTAAATTTAGAATTTGTATAAAAAGATTAACACGATATACACAAAGATCAATAGCAACAGATGCGGTTCGATATGTTGGCCTTTAGGCCTAAATGAGTTACAGAGGAGTTATTTAGGAGTGTATAGACTCTACATACCTTATTACAAGCAATCATGGGACTTCTCAACTTATGTCTCAGGGTGACGGGTGCAGTGGCAGTACCCCTCAGATTATTGTAGTTTCAAGTTATAAGTAGCACTGCAACTGTTATGGACATGCGTGTCGCTTACCATCAGGTGCACGACTTGTTTGTCCCGTCACTTGATGTTATAAAAAAACCTCGTATGTATATAAGCTCTCATTTCAATTTTAAACACTAAGAAAGAAAAACGAGTGGTTAAAAAAAAAAGCAAAAAAGAGTCACAATAGTTCGGAATACCACTGTAGGCCCATTCACTGTCACATATTAACGTTATTTGTCTTGACAAAAAAACTTGACAATGTTATTACGAAAACACAACATAACAATCAACAGCTTATAAGTGAACTAATACAGATAAAATATTGTTTTGATACGACATCTTACGTTAATCGGATCTGATATTATTAATACACAAGACAAGGGGGTCAAGATAAAAGAATTTTAATATGAATTATATATTATTGTTTGGAATTTACTGATATCATAGTACTTTACTTACTTTGTTTGCCAGTTGTCGTGTGTTCTGATTCCTTTGCGACTTCCTTACACTTTTAAACTTGTTGGATTATCATGTAAATAAAAAGTTATTATTATTAACACAAGGACCGAACATAAAGAAAAATTCCTTCGATCTGACAGGAGTTTTTCGCAGGTATTTTTCTTTGCGTTCGATGTTTGCACGCAAACATCATAATATTCATTACGATTAATATTACAAAAGTATATTTGGTCATGAAGCAATTTTTTTCCGGACCTAGAATAATTTAATGGCGGTAATTTTTTTCAAACAAACCAAAGATCCGGGATCTTTACAGGTACCATGAATATTCGTGATTTTAGATCCGGATAAAGTGTAGGTTCATTTCCAACGCGCTTCGACTGCTAATTCGGTCACACATACACTAGCAATTTTACGTTATCGCACCCTTCATGTAATAAGGACCTATCTGCAACATAACAAACTTTTCAGGAGATAGGCTTAAAGACTCTACGAACGAAATTGGTCGGGAACTTTATATGATTAAATAGGAGGGTTGTAAAATTTCACTTATTGTTTTTTGTTTCATGTAATTCGTCTTATTTTTATGTCTTTTATGAGATATAAGCAGTTTTGGCCACAGAGGCAGACGGACCAGTGTCACGAGGACGGCTTCACAAAGGTGGTGACGAGGAAAAGGAAGCCCACCAGCCGCAACCTGTGTGGCATAGCACCGACAGCATTGAACATTTTGCTGAGTCCGGCCATACCAACGACGCTGCTATACCTGTCGCGACTACATTACACCACGAATTCTGAGGAGATAGTGCAGTGCATCTGATTAAAAGCCAAATACACCCCGAGGGTCGAGTGGTTAGGGTCACGCTACAACGTGAATTTTAATTCGTTTGTGATGAGAGTGCCGACCGAACATCTGTCAGCCTTCATGAAGGAAGACTTTTGGCCGAAGGGTGTCATATATCGGTGATTCCGCGGCCAGTTACCTGACATTAGATTGCGCTACACATCGCCGACAAGTGCAATTCGTGTAGATTAGTTATTTAGTTTATTATATTGTATGTATGATAGTCCTTAAGGTATATATTATATGGGTCATGTGGCCTGAATTAAATGAATGAATAAATAAATAAATAATAAAAAAGTCGCCAAGAAATGTGGGGGGAAAATATTGAGTTCGAACTCCCTGAAATGAAGAGGAAACACGTAGAGATTAGAAAATACTATCCACTGTAGTACTGTGTACTGCTACTTCTTTAACCCATGTAAAAACGAAGGGTCTCCCTCTATGTCCGCCTATCTAATATATAATATTAACATATTGATCGATTTTGATGTTTTTCTAAGAAAGGTTTTTATTTTTATAGAAGACATACATGTCTTTAAATATATAATATATTTTATATATAAAATAAAATTTAAAATATAAAATATCTTTATCTTTTAATATAAAATATCTTTGTTTGTTGTATGCATTCAATTATTATTCATACAATGGACATTACTTTCGTAAGGTGCTGTGCTGTGCCCACGCCCGCAAAAGTTTGTGGAATATTAGATCCCACCGCAAGCCACGTGTCCGCTCTAAGGACAGCGTTAAGGCCATCCATTACTTTAAAGTAGTAGACGTGGGTAGAGTACTTCACACGTTTTCAGCGATATTATACAGCTTCTAGCTAACTATAACTATATACTATGTAGATCGCCATATCACTGTCACAATGTGGACTTCTCTGCTCTGCAGACTGCGTGTCAGCCACCACCACCATGTCTTAACCTGGTTACTCGAAACCATTCGCGGCAGAATTCACTCTCCTTTTATGCGGCAACTTTTTTCGCCATAATAATATTTGGAATGTTGTTTATTACTAACAAATGTGGCCTTTTCTGCTTATTTATTATTATTTGTCTATTGGGCATTGTATATGTCCCCACATTAACTTAAAAATATAACAGGTACTTAAGAAACTCAAAATATAATATAATAATATCATATACTCAAACTAAATTCATTTCGATTCAATTCATATAAAAACTGTAACTACATAAACCCGCCATTTTTTCACTTCTCTGTTGTCTGAAAATAAAATTATAATTAAGAATATTTGTACACTTAAAAATGAACTCGGATTTTCGCTTTTATTGCGAAACATGTGGAAATATGTAGAAACGGATATTCAACACAAATCTCAGCAAAAAATTGACAATTTTTTACATTAATAATTAGTTCTAAGAAATAGGTAAGTAGTCACCAACCCTGTTGCGCCATATTACAATTGAGAAAACTGACATGACTCATCGATAAACAATTTCGCAGTAGTTCGTTGTAATCTGTTTGTGTGTTTATTCAAACTCAAAACAAACTAGGTTACATTAGAATTTTTGTACAAATTGTTAAAAAGAATTTTACAGCAATATACAAGACTTGTGATTCTCAGACTCCAGACTGAATAAAAAAACGCGCTAGTGAATAGTAGTAAATTCTAATTGATCGTACCACCAGAATTTACATTACATTACATTTACGTACATTGTAATTTTTCTTCAATACTTTCATTTTCTGCCATTTTTTCGCGGGAAATCGTTATATCTTGACGGTGGCCATTTTGAAACCGCTAGTGAACAGGCATGTCCGATCCTGGACTCAGTTACCTTTAGTTGTAGTCAAAAGCATGATTAAAATCAAAACTTAAAAAATCGTCATAGAATAAAAGTTTTAGGTCCCAATTTCATAGTCGCCAAAATATTATATACAAGATGGATAAAAAATGTGTTTTCTTTTTTTAATCGGTTATGGTAGTGTAGATGACCCTGTGAACCTGGGTGTGGTAACGCTTCTCCCACATCAAGCACCTGACTATTCTAATAATTCTCTATTGTTAAGTTAAATTTATGTATCATCGGTCAGCCATCATACACATATAGGTACCTATTAAATATTTTTTACCTACTTTAAGGATCGTAACATATTTAGGTATCTCTAAAAGGCAAATTTATGTCTAGCGTAACAAAAAAATTGACGAAGGCGATCGTAGACGTTGGACCTTGTAAATAACTTTGAAGTATCCACAAGGATGTTCACACTGAGGAGTCAAAGACCCGAACTGGTCACGATCCTATCACGACACACGAGAGGCACGACACACGATCGTCTAGCACACGGGGCGGTCGCGGCGGCTGCGCGGGCGGCGCGGACCTATGTGAGAATCCTTTATACGTGCAAAGCTACACGTATTCACCTCTGTGGAATTCTATACAATTCAATAGTTGAACTCAAAAATTCGCAGCTTTTATGTACATCTTTGTACAGCAAAACGATGTTACGTGAATGATGTAAAATTTACAGTATAAAAAAGGACTATTCCGGAAGGGTAACAAAGCAACTTTTTGAAAGAAAGAAAATTATTTTGTATTTTCCTACATAAAAAAGTCGATAATCTAGATAGAAGATTTTCGAAATGCCCATCCACTAACTAATGAGAACTTTACATTCTCTATGATAAGAAATGGTGACCCTTGTTCCCTTCGAATGTTTCTCTTTATCGCAATAACATAACCGATATCTTAATATCTTCATCGTATTTATTACTAGTTAACTCATTCTATGTGACGTATGTGACCTATAACTTAATTTGTACAAAATATACTCTATTGACGCAAATTACATTTTTAACACGAATATATTACAATCATTAATCTCTTTATGTCGAATTCGACCTATATCTCTGTTAAAACGCAATTTCGTTCGCGTATTGCGTTTGTATCTATTATAATTGTACTTAAAAACTGTGTTTAGATTAGTTTAGTTCATACTCCACTACAAACACACCAGTGCGATTTGCTATTATCCCCATTTTAACAGGCGGATTAAATAGTAAGTCTAGAGCTACACAGATTTTTTGTTCTTTCACAATTATAGTCCTGCACTAGGGAAACCTTGTATCGCTGATGCCATGGACACACACGCAGACAACCACAAATTACCCCCAAACTCACGAGAGAAATAAATGTAGGCCATACTCATATTTCTCCCGGCCTGGGAATCGACCTCTGCGTGGTTGTCCATAGGTGAACATTTGACACCTCCACAGGATTAAAAAACTCGCAGCAGTCTCACTTTGCGTGCCTACGACAAAATATTAGGCAAGGAAGCTGCCAGCCCCTGGATCTCCCAGTCAGTACATTAAACTATTTGATATTATTAATGAATGAATGAAATGAAGACAGAGGCACGCTTCGTTTGAACACCCACGTCACTTATGGCGTTGTAGTCGTTCGGTGCGCAGGTGTCGAGATACGAGGGTCAAGTAATCGTGTTTATAGACATCAACATTATTTTCTTTTAAATTTAATCTGCTAAGCTAATCAATATAAAATTTGACAATGAGGGATCACTTGATTCAACACGGTCTGAGTTGCACTAGGGCTTAAGTGACGTCATGTACCCCGTTATCAATGGCGTTACGGAACCATAGTAGTTCACGAGGTATATTTAGTATAGCTTTTGAAAAGTTCGTCCAGAGAAGTACTGCTGCCTTACCTATTTCTGCCGCCAAGCAGTAATGTGACCATTACTGCGTTTCCATTTTAAAGGACAAGGGTGCTGGTGAAATTACAGGCACATGGAACTTGTCAGCTTATGTCGCAGAGTAACGGGCTGAGATCTTTGCGATTTAAAGCTCTGAATGGCACTGCAATTGCTAGGGACAGGCGTGTAGCTTACTACCAGGCGCACGACTCGTTTATCCCGTTACTTGATATCGTAAAAAAGGAAAGAGTTTTGACACACAAACCTTTACATTTTTTTTTACTTTACGGTATAAAAAGTAGAGTCAACGGCATACTCATCTTTATACTTTGGACTGTCCCTACAGTCCAATGGCTTTAAGTTGAACGTTGAACTTGAATCTTAAAAAAAAACAATAAACGATGAACGTTAAAAAAAGATTGTAAGTAAAAAGTCTGTTTCATTAAAGATAGTGCTTACAGACAGACCTAAAACCGCAATCGATAGGTCTTAGAGGCCACACATGCGGCGAAATCGACTGCCACGCAGAGGTCCCAGGTTCGATTCCCGGGCTGGGACAAATATTAATATGGCCTATATTTATTTCTCTCGTGAGTTTAGGTGTAATTTGTGGTTGTCTATGTGTGTGTCCATGGCACCCGCGACACAGGGTTTCCCTAGTGCGGGGCCATGTTCATTGTGTGCGTTATTATTATTATATAAAGGGTACAAAATTCATTGAAACAATTCACTTACCGAAATAATTCTTCTTGCAGTACTCTGTTTGATCCCGAACAATAAAAAGAAAAAAGATAATAAGTGAGATTATTTTTCAGTACGCCTATTAATTTACAAGCTAAATAAACTCTGACAAACAGCCCCAGTGGCCGAACAATTACAAAAAAAAAAATACTTTATTTAAAATCTTCCCGGCAATTAATTACATACTCTTCTAATTTGAATCTAAAAATGAAAGATCCCGAGCTGTAGTTCAGTGGACACAGACGCTCCTGCATATCTTGGAGTAGGCTTTTTGCGATGAGATCGATGGGGCCGTGATGAAATACTGCTCATTACTCTACGAGGTAACGAGCAGCATTTTTTTGTGTACATTTTCATCAAACTCAATCTGAAATAATCTTTATATCATTGGAAAACAAAGTCCCCTTGAAATCGCTACATTGATTAAACTCTACTGCTAATTCGTAAGGCAGATTCCCCTGAGAAAAATGAGCAGGAAACTCAATTTTTTTTTAATTTCAGACATCATAGATTGAGACTACTTGCATGAACTAAACGGGTCACTACCATTTGACCTTTACCTCACCTGATGGAATGCGACGATGAGGTCGACGATAAAGCATGCACACCAAAATAATGCCTATTCTCTCTCACCTTGAAAGGAAATAAGTCAACAGGGGAGCAATTCCATTCCAAATTAGCTCGTCCCATTAATGTTTCCACATTTTGTGCGAATCCTAGGAATAGCCACAACACCAAATATATCCCCTATGATGCAAAGGGGAAGAGGGAATAAAATAGAGAAACACGGCTTAGTTGCAAAATGTTTATTAATAACGTTATAATTTGCATGTAATACGTTGAAATGTTTATTACATAATTTTTTTATTTTTTTAGTCAATTTTAATTGCCAGCGCGTGACTGCCTAAGACCTTTTAGTGTTCATATTTGACTCTCTGACCTCATCTATTTGTTTATCTCGAATGTACATAATTGTTTTTTGTTACATAATTTAAGTTGTTGGTTAAATAAAACTTTGGTTTCTTGGGAGCCAAGATTTAACGACAACAGAAACTTTCAGACAGATTTTCGTTGTTTTTTTTATAATACCAAGTGACGGGACGAACAAGTCGTGCGCCTGATGGTAATAAGCTACACGCCTGTCAGTTGACATCTGGCGCTTCCTGAGCAACAATCGGCAAGTAGGTATATTACGCCTATTGGCAAATCCTTTCACCGCGATTACAACAAGCATTACAGTGTATACCTTCCACACGATAAGAAGAAGTTGCAACACCGCTCAGAGATTTAAATCGCAAAGATCTGAGGGGCACTGGCGCTGCTCCTGTCATCCTGAGTCCCATGTGTCTGTAATTTCACCAGCACCCTTACCTAAATAATTTCTAGTTTTGATGACATATTTTCGTAAATGCATTAACAATAATAGTAGTCTTAGTAGCAGCAGAGCTCCTTGAGAAAGAGTTCGTCCAGGGAAGTACTGCCACCTTACCTTTTTTGTGCCGCCACGCAGTAATGTCAGCAATACTGTGTTCCGGTTTTAAAGGGTATGGGTGCTAGTGAAATTACAGTCACATGGGACTTGTCAACTTACGTCACGTTGAGGTGACGGGCGCAGTGGCAGTGCCCCTCAGATCTTTGCAATTTAAAGCTCTGAGTGACACTGTAATTGTGACAGGCGTGTAGCTTACCATCAGACGCACGACTTGTTGGTCCCGTCACTAGATGTTATAAAAAAAATAGTCCAGGGCGGGTTGGGGACTTCAGACATGTTCCGACGATTTATCACGATGTTCTCTTCACCGAAAAGTTCATGGCAAATTTCAAATTAAATTTCGCCCATAAATTCCGAGAAGCTCAGTGGTGCGAGTCCGTATTCAAACCCACGGTCTTACTTGAGAGGCGGTAGGTCAAGCTAAGGCTACCAAGAAAATTGTACCCTTTTTAAATTATAATACAAAAAAACGCCGGAATTATAAAATAAAAAAACATCAGATCCAATTTAGAAAACTTCATTGCCTAAATTAGTTAGTAGAACGATTGCTTTGTGGGGAACTGTATGCGTTTTACAATAAAATTCCGGATCATAGGTTATCATTTCCTCAGTTTAAACCTACATTAAAAGTATTTTAATTGAAAAGTCATAATTACAAAATTAAAGACTACGTGTTATATACTATATATATATATATGGAAAGACGACATAGCTCTAGCTTCCACACAAATTTGATTCAAAGTGTAACCCCTAGAGTTTCTTGCTCGTTGTTCTCTTAAGGCAGCACAGTGAATGAGCTACTGTTAAAAAATGATGTTTTCAAGTGTAAATTTATTTTAAATCCAAACTAATATCGATGGTAGAAATTTGAAATGTCGTAAGGGGCGTGTCGTATGACAAAATGCCCCTTACGACATTTTAAAAATTCGATAGGCAATAAAATTACAACCTTTATATCGACAGTGGAAATCTGAAATGTCGTAAGGGATATTATGTCGTAACGAAGAATGTCCTGTGGGACATTACAAATTTCCACCTTCGGTTATAAATGCGAAAGGTATTTTGTCTACTACGATTTGACGCCTAACCTAACCGAAAAAACATGATGACTTTTGATATAGAGATAGATGGAACCTAGGAGAACTAGGCTATTTTTTATTACAAAAATAAATCTTAAGGGGGGTGAAATAAGGGATGAATGTTTGTATAGAGAACAAATAAAACTATGAAAACAACAACAGACGATGTCGCGAGCATCATAAGGAATAAATGATTTCTTGACTTCTGACTTTTGATATACATATATAAGTAATCGAACTCTGGAGTTCATCGTATATCGTTTACAGTGGTAACCTCTTGGTTAGTCTCTTTCATTCCGGTTCGTATTTTACACTTTTTATCAGTTACCACAGTTATAATTACATACACTGTACACTTATATATTATATTTAACGGTAACGAGGCGCCGACGCGCTGTCTCGTGGCCACATACGTCAACAGGTTAGCCAAAACCACACTTTCTACCGTTACTCATTCACACTTTGCACAGATACGAACTTAGGTGAGCAAGAAAGTCTTACTAAACACTTACAGTAAGTACAGGCAATTACATGTCTTCTTTTACATTTAAAATTGAACTATATGCCTAGACGATCCAAAGTCTTACGTGTAAAGTTTCTTGACCTCACATTTCTCATTCTTGAACTACCAACAAGCACATATTTATTGAATACAAGCTCTTGAGAAACAGATGTCTTTTTTTAACTTTTACGTACTTTTCTAATGTAGTTTCATACCACATTACACAAGTAATGTGAAATAAGAACAAATAAATTTTTACATGCAGTAAGATTTATTAAATAAATCAGTAAATTGGTGTCACGTGGTTCGCCAATACGTAATAATAAGAATAAATTTAGCCATCAAAGGGGAAACATTGCCAGTTCCACGGGCACAGGGCCCCTGAGGCACTGGGTACGATATTGGTTTTTTTTTAAATTTATTTATTGAGAATTGGCTGTAGAGCCATCAGTTTAAAAAAGTAATAAATCATTAAGACATTAAAAACGTAATACGTGTATACTTAAACTGAAAATTAAATCATGTAACAACTGCAACTATAAAAACCCGCCATGTTTTTTCCAACGCAATGTCTTCTTTGAACTAGATGAGTTTTTCTTTTCTTTTTTTATAGTAGGTAAGCATTTTAGTACACTATTTTCTTTAATTAATGCCATGTAATATGTTTTTTGTTTTAGCAGTTTTCGCAAATATATTATTTAAAAATAAATTGAAACAACTAACCTGTCAAAAGCCAGAAACATTGGTTTCTTTGAAAAAAAAAAACAAATGCGGTTATAGATTCGGCAAAAAGTCTCATTCGTAATATTTTGCCATCGCGAAAACCCAAGAACTCGAGAAACTTCATTTTCGATCAATGACAGGCGCATTTATTTTCGTAGTTACTATAACTAAATAATTTGTTAGTAAATTTAGTTTATAGTAATATTTATGTACTTAGTTATGTATGAATGTGGTGTCGTAATACGCACAAAATGGTGTCACGTGAAAGAGGTTTAGTAGTGATTCTTACGAAGCTCTGAAACAAATAAGACTTTTCACTGGTTTACATCAACAAAAGTATAGGGTACGCAAATCATAGAAATCTCTTCTTTTCTTTCGTTCGGCGTCACTATGATCTAGTAAAGAATAAGTTAAATGCCTCTCTGTGAGTGCAACTTTTTCCGCACAGCAACAGCGAGTAAAAGAATTCAACCTCGCCTGATAGGTGAATGACCCTGCAGCCCTTTAAGACAGACAAGGTAGGTTGATGCCTTTGCGAGCCACAAATAATACAAAAACTTATACATTTAATTATATGGTCGTTGAAATGAATTCCGATTCTTGGTCCAATTTTTTATGAGTCAAACGCGCCGGTTATGTGGGGTGTTCCAGAAGGGTTTAATACATATTTCATTCTATTTTGGGCTTCGAACAACTACGTATTCTCAACGCTTGTCTTTGGTATGTGGTATATTAATGGTCCTCTGTTTTTGCTATGATTCTGGTAAATGTCATAAATCTTGAACAAATTATACACTATCCTTTATTTAGCGGTTGATTGGACACAATGATCTTATATCAAAAAAATACCAGAAAATTAAATCATTAAAAAAAAATCTAAGATCTGGCAGTAATTAGACGCTTTAGTTTGTCCCGAACGACGAAAAATTTTTCTACTTTATCGGTAGGTACGTTAGAAAAAAAATTCTAAAAAGGCTTTCGTGATAAAAAAATTAAATCTAAGTGGTGCCAACTTCAATTAGTTTTTTTAGTTACGCGCCAAATAACAATGGTTGTTTTTCGATTTATTTTACTGAAAAAAATGCAAACGTTTATTGTGGTAGTGTTATTGTATAGATTCACTTGTTGATAATTTTTTTCAATAAAAAATTGGTTTCTTTTGTGAAATAAATGAATTTAAAAAAATTAAATCCACAGATACGACAGCATGTCGTTAGCACGGATAGGGATATCCGTACATACCTCCAAAATTTCGTCCATGTCCTTAAACTCGATGCTGACAACATTGATATCCAATCTAGGGTAGAATAATAATAATAACGCACACACTCAACATAGCCCCGCCCTACGGATACCCTGGGTCGCGGGTGCCATGGACACACACATAGACAACCACAAATTACATCCAAACTCACGAGAAAAATAAATGTAGACCATACAAATATTTCTCCCGGCCCGGGAATCGCACCTGAGACCTCTGCGCGGCAGTCCGGCATGGCAACCGTTTGGCCACGGAGGCAGTTAAGTTGAGTGATTAAGTTGCCATATGAAGTAAACAAATAAAATTTTTTGGAACTCAGATTAGTTTGACACCAGGGAATTTTTTTTTTTTCATAAGTAACGCACACACTCAACATAGCCCCGCACTAGGGAAACCCTGTGTCGCGGGTGCCATGGACACACACATAGACAACCACAAATTACACCCAAACTCACGAGAGAAATAAATGTACGCCATACAAACATTTCTCCCGGCCCGGGAATCGAACCTGGGACCTCTGCGTGGCAGTCCAGCATGGTAACCGTTCGGCCACGGAGGCAGTTAATTGGCGTGGGGTATGGCAGTATTACCATTAGATAAGGTCAAATTTAAATAACACAGTTGATTTCTAACAAAGGCATTATAGGTACAACGGTAAACACTGTAATGACACAGCGATGCGTTTAGTTAGGTACGTTCTGTTCTTTTTTGTGCCGAATAACCACTGGGATGGGACGAACAAGTTGTGCGCCTGATGGCAAGCGACACGCCAGTCCATAACAGTTGCAGTGCCACTCAGAGCTCTAAATCGTAAAGATCTTAGGAGCACCGCCTCTGCGTCCATCACAATGACACAACTCGAAAAGTCCCATGTGCCTGTAATTTCACCAGCACCCTTACCCTTCAAGACTGGAACGCAGAAATGCTCACATTACTGCTTGGCAGCAGAAATAGGTAAGGTGGCAGTACTTCCTTGGACGAACTCTTTCACAAGGCTTAGTTTGGCTTAGGATTCCCTTGTTTGACAACCGTGTCAAACTAGGGAATCCCTTGTACTATGAGTGCCAGAACAATGGAAGTCACTTTGAGGCACTAACCAGAACACTCAAACCAGAACCAATTTTTCATTTTCCAAATTAGTCCTACAGGAATTCGAACCCAGAGTGCAAACCGTTGAGCCTCCGAGATCGTCAAAAAAATTTAAATCAAGGCGATTTCGACACAAAGAAAATGACAGTGTACAAGAATTCTGGCAATAGGTGCAGTTACACTCGTTTCTCTTTTGAATTTATTACATATTTTTAACAGACTTAATAAAAAGAGGAAGTTCTTAATTCGACTGTATTTTTTATATTACGTAATTACTGTGACGACATTTGTGAACCGATTTAAATAATTCTTTTTTTGTTGGACAGCTCCTACAAAAAAGTAGTGGTCCTATTTAAATTTGAAGAAAATATTCCGCCTCTCTAAGGATGACAAATTAGGGGATGGATCCGTTACTGATTTCAACAGAACTTGGCTAATAGATGTAATCCTCAAACTTTTGAAGTTTTTTTAAGTTATATTTATTACATATTTTATAACTTAGTAATTGTTAACTTAGTAATAATTACAGCTTTTTTGTAAGTAATTCGTCGCTTAGAAATCCATTGATACATATTTAGCGGGCACTTCAAATTCGACGCCCACATAAAATACCAGATTTCTTTTTTTTTAAATTGAGTATATTACAAAGTCAAAATACCAATGCTAAATAGTGTTTGATATTAGACCTAAGTATACTGTTTTGCTGTGTTTTAGATAAGCAATTTTGTTCAGATCCTTTGTCTACTATCGCTTTTAGAGACTTATATACACTTGCTGACTGTACAAGTATGCTAAGAAGTTGGAATGTTTACTAAACGGCCACGGCTTCCCCAAAAGGTAGAATTACCTGCGTTAAAGTTCAAACCAGAAACTGATCAGGGTAGAAGACCTCTTTACGAAATAAAAAAGTTTTAAATTAAAGTTTGTAGACCCCATAAAGGTTTATACTTTCGTATGAACTCCGAAGTTGATCGTCCTTTACCTGCTCGAAAAAATAGAGGTAGTTTTATGTAAATGGCCCAAAAAATTGAGGTCGAAGCCCTTTGTCAAACAGTTCCGTATATTTTTTTATATTTTTTTTTTCTCATAATTAGAGGGCAACGCTGGGCGAGTGATACAACCTTCGGCGTTATTTCATCATTGGGACGGGGTCATTGTCCGAGTGTGACTTATAATACTTATAATCAATTAAATGCTTTGTACAAGGATATTAAATAGCGAAACAAACACTTTTTTGCTGTTCACTTGCCTCGCAATTGAAATCATCAGCCACATTTATATAAATATGATTTAGATACCTATTCATTGGATTACTCCTAAGCAAATGTAATTTCCTAATATTCGTAATTATCACTGAAAAGCGCACTCACTATCCAGGTGTTATCCTGACTGAATAATAATAATTCATTTTTCAGACACAAAAGTCCAGCATTAAATTTTTTACTCTATATATTTACGGGTTTTGATCATTATTGAACATGTCAGCCCCATTAGAAAAAAAATACATCAACAAACCGATGAATTAAAATAATAACATGTATGCAAAATTTTCGCGATTCTACTTGTTGGCTCAGACAAAACGTATTGCAATTAGCCCACGTTAAATATAAAAAAGAAAACATATCAAAGGAGCAGAATCACACAGGCGAAAAAAGATGGCGCATGAATGTAGGTAGAGTTCACTCTACTAGAAATGATTTCCAGTATAGGGTTGGAGCTGGTTTATAATTCATGTCCAGAGAACGTCCAAAAACCATCGTTGAATAGGACCATAGATATAGGAAAAAATAGGAAGCGCAAAATTATTTAGTAAATTTAAATTAAGAATCGACAATCGTAAGTGCTCCAATATCGGCAACATAGTTCTAGAATATATTGCATATTTCTACATTGTTCATACAATAGTCTATTTCCTCTGGCCTATCGAATCGAAATAATACGTGACCGAAAACGATGTTTGTCAAAGTGAGCTATTTTTAATTTATTATGTAGGCAGAGCAGACACATATTCCGTTTCCGTTTTGCCTGCCTCCTCTGGCCCCTCATAAATACTGGATTGGCAAACAACTGCCCCACGCAATCGTGTAAATACGATTTCTTTTCGTCTCATCGATTTTTGTTCTGCGATCAGAGTTTGCACATACACTTATGTAGTTCCCGGTTGAGATAGGGCCCGTTTTATTCTATTCCCGTTTATGTAACTATTAAGTTTAGTAGTGTGTAGTTTTAATTACGACAAATCCTTCGCATACAACAATCCAGGGTCCTAATAAATAGTCCTATTGGTAGGAGCACGAAGACATTATAGTCCTGGTTCTCCTTCTACAGAAAATGACAATAAGGAATACCATTAAGAGCGGTTACACACGGCGATTTTTAGCGGCGATGCAAACGCGAGTCGCTAATCGTTTAAACAGCGATGCAAGCGTGCGACTACATCGATACTAACGCGCGATTGCATCCGCTAAACTTGGGATTTATAGGCATTTGCAGCGATGCAATCCCGTGTTTGTGTCGATGCAGTCGCGCGTTCGCATCGCTGCTAAACGTCGCCGTGTGTAGCCACTCTTATATTTAAATTATATTATTTTGGCTCCTATGAAAAGGTATATGTATGTAATAGACCATTGAGCACTCTTGGTGTAATAAGGTAGGTAGTAATAAGGCCATATTTGCAAAATGACAAATTTTCAGGACAGGGGTTTAAAGATTCTATGAACGAAATTGGTCGATAACATTTTTTTTTACATAATTTGTTTGACGTACTTAGTAATATTTTTGTACCGGGTTAAGGGATGATTATTACGATTTTTAGTAGCAGTAGAGCTCCTTGAGAAAGAGTTCGCCCAGGGAAGTACTGCCACTTTACCTATTTCTGCCGCCAACCAGTGATGTGAGCATTACTGTGTCCCGGTTTTGAAGGGTAAGGATTCTGGTGAAATTACAGGCACATGGGACTTGTCAACTTAAGTGCCAGTCAGGGTGACGGGCGCAGTAGCAGTGTGCCTCAGATTTTTGCGATTTAAAGCTCCGAATAGCACTGCAACTGTTATGGACAGGCGTGTCAATTATCTTCAGGCGAACGACTTGTTCGTCTCGTCCCTTGAAGAAAAAAGATTGCGTACTAAAACCACATTAGTTTTGAATTATTTAAAAAATATTGAAAATCTACGGGGTTGACATGTAATTAACGGTCAATAAGGATTTGATATTAAACATACATGAATATGTTTTTAATTGTGTGAAAATCCTAATTAGGTTATTGTCAGACTTTCTGTCAAATTAAACAACCTTGTCGTACGCGACCCTGCGCTGTCAACTATAATAGGAAAAACTGGCAAACATCTAATTACAATACAAACGGAATCACATTTCGTCGGTAATTCAATATTAAATATGTAACTTTTCAATTTTCCTCCATAATGGCAAAACTCAAGTTAAACTGGTCGATTTGGAGTGAAACAATTGACGACCCGTCAATTGTTTCGAATTCGGGCTGGCCAATCGAAGCACAGGTGTTACCGTAATGGTTTGGCAGAATAATTTTCAAACAAAGTAAAAGACATTTCGTCTCTATTTCTGGTTATATACTCGATGTAGGAATAGGACCTTTTATTTGTTTCATGCAGTTCGTATTATTCTAATAATATTATTATAACGGATAGAAAAGCGATACGCCATAAGCGATGGTGTGATGAACTGGCCGCCTACGTTAAAGATTGAGTCCAGTTAGTTCAGGATCGGGCTTTACCCATCAGTGAGATACATCAGGCTAATTGTCTTGCATTCATACATGGAAGAAAGTATTTATGTGTAGGAAATGAAATTATTTTACCGGATTTAAATCGCGTATATTTGTTTTTTCAAACAAACCGACGTTTCGGGCCCTTTACAAGTCCCATGGTCACGGTTGACTGAGGTGGTATAGTCTTCAACCAGTTATGTCTAATATTAATGCAAACCACCCTATTTTTTCACTATAGTTACAATAGTTATTAATTATTTAAATAAATGCTAAGCTATGTCTAATATTAATGCAAACCACCCTATTTTTTTCACTATAGTTACAATAGTTATTCATTATTTAAATAAATTAATAACTATTGTAACTATAGTGAAAAAATAGGGTGGTTTGCATTAATATTAGACATAACTGGTTGAAGACTGTACCACCTCAGTCAACCGCGACCATGGGACCTGTAAAGGGCCCGAAACGTCGGTTTGTTTGAAAAAACAAATATACGCGATTTAAATCCGGAAAAATAGTTTCATTTCCTATGTGTAACAATCGCGAAAACCTAAGAACTCGATAAGTATTTATGTGGTCTGTGCATTCATATGACAAAAGTACTTTTGATACATGATCACATGTGACATTATTATTCCAAGAGTATGATTTAAAGCTGAGGGAATAGAATGTCGTATCTTTTTAATAGACTGGGGCAAGCACATAGTCTCGGTAACAATATAATCTTATACGTTCGCGGAAGAGTAGGGACAGTAGTTTACATTAATTTAAATAAATAAATATTAGACAACATCACATATGTTGCTCCGATCCCAAAGTAAGTAACTAAAGCATTTGTGTTATGGAAATTGGAAACAACGACGGTACCCCAAACACCCAGACCTGAGACAATATAAAAAAGTTACTTTCTACATTGACCCGGCCGGGGTTGGAACTCCGAATCTCAGAAATGGCGACACCATGAAAATCGGTATGCAAGATACAGCGGGTATACAACTTGCTACAAGGAAAGGGAAACAAAAAAAGATAGAGCAGTCTACGATACCAAGTTTGAAATCAGATACGAAGGAAAGAAAATAATCCTAGAAAACTAGTAAATGTCCTGGCAGCCTGCTGCGCACTTACCTTCACTACACTATAGATAGATAGATAAAAGCTTTATTCACCACCATGACATCAGATACATGATATAGGCATTAACTTATATATAACAATAATGATATTCTTATCTACTAATATTACACTTGGAAGTCATGGCAGTGAAAAAGGCGCTGGCTCAGCATAAATGACGCGGCTGCCCGCGACGCTGGTATTCTGCCAGGACCCTATAGGATAGAGACGCCACTCGCAATCCAACAAAAATCTGATTTCATTTTTAAATTATTAATTTTCAATCTTCTTCCTCCCAACCTCCACACATAATACACTATTTGCAGTCCTGAAACGAGGTACAGCCAAGAGCATAACAAGCCACCTTGGACCTTGGACGTTCCTATCGCAAGCGTTAAAATTAAAATTATCGAAGTTGCATTGTTCGATTCCCGAGCCGGGAGAAATTGGGAAGGGAGGATATTGTGGTTCAGGTTCATGAAGTACGTCTTTAACCCGGGTGTAAAAGGCTAAAGTTATTGTAATAGGGACGATTAACAACAGAGCTGGCGAACATTTGCGGTGTCCTCCTTGTTATAACTAACGCACTTGCATTTCGGTAACTATTACGTAACACAAATATTTCGAGTCAGTCGAGCTGTAAAGGGCCCGAAACGTCGGTTTGTTTGAAAAAATAAATATACGCGATTTAAAATCAGGAAAAATAGTTTCATTTCCTATGTGTAACAACCGCGAAAACCTAAGAACTCGACAGTTATTTCGGTTTAGTAACAGTAGAGCTTCTTGTGAAAGAGCTCATCTAGGGTAGTACTGCTACCTTACCTATTTCTCCCGCCAAGCAGTTAGCATTACCGCGTTTCGGTCTTGAAGGGTAAGGGTGCTGGTGAAATTACAGGCACTTGGGACTTGTCAACTTATGTCTCAGGGTGATTTAAAGCTGAATGGCGCTGCAATTGCTATGGACAAGCGTGTCGCTTACCTTCACTGTCGCTTTTTTGCACTTTTACTGCTACCTAAAAAAATGTTATTACGCTGATTTTGCTTAACAGTCGTCAAAAAGCTAAATAAGATATTAAAAAACCAATCAGAGGGGGGGTTATAGATCTAGTTTCGCTGATCCCAGATGTGTTAAAAACTCTGTTTCGGTAAAAATGTCGATTACGTTAGTTATGATAAGGAGTGCACGTATTTCGCACGTATATTTTGTCCTCTCCCTGTTGAGTATGGTCCTTTGGCTTGTGGCTTTCTTTCATATTTGTGAGCTAACATTCTTGTCTTCTTTTCTTCTTATCGTATCGATGGCATACACTATAATGCTTTTCATTGTGGTTAAAGGATTGCCAGTCAGTGTAAATTCCTCGCCGATTGTTGCCCAAAGCGCTCTAGACGTACTGGAAAAGAATGGTACGTAATGGCAAAACTTTTTATGATATAATGGGTGAGGACTTTCCTCGCTGGATCTTTTTAAGAGTTCTGCGTTTGAATATAATATCTTCGTTTTTCTTATCAGGGTTTATAATAGTTTCTTAGGATTATATTATTAATACTGTAACTTAGAGTTGGCAAGCAGCTATTGATTAGTAATTAAGATTTTTTAAACAAAAGTTGTCCAAACTAAAAGGTTGTATGTGGTAGTCGAAACAAATAAAATTATTTCGCAACACTTGCCATTTTAATGTGGTAGCAAAAAAAAGGTACATTAGTTGCTAGGAACTACTTTGTATTAGTATGATATTTTAATAACTACCGGCTACTTAATTTTATGCTAAATTAATTGCGCATGATCAGACCATCGATCAAGTTGTAACATCTAATTATATAATATTATGGCGCCAAAATTGTATACAAAAACGAGCTCGACCGGCCGTGACTTTTTGATCGAAAAAACTACCAAACCAAACGAGGCGGCTTCTATATACTACTGCAAATTTGATGTGATAATTATAAACTTTGTTCTATTGTCGGTCGTCACGGCTGATGTTCCCTTTTCATACATATGCGAGAATTGAAATAATGATTTTCCAATAGTTTTTTTTCATGTTTGCCGTTGCCGCGATATTCATGTTTAAATCGTAAAGATCTGAGGAGGCGCTGCCACCGCGCCCGTCACCCTGAGACCTAAGTTGACAAGTCTCATGTGCACTTATCCTTTCAAAAGGAGATCTCCTGCTACTAAACGTGGTGTTGTATATATACGTACAAGAACGTGTCAGATAAAGAGGTTTAGATGTGGTCTGTGGGTTTAGTAGTGGTTTTTACAAAGCTCTTAAACAAAGAAGCCTTCCCACTGGTGCACTGTGATAAAACGACGAATATGAACGAAAGAAAGTTATTTCGTAGTAGTAGTTAATCAATCAAATCACTCCCTTTCGTTCGTTCGGCGTCACTATTGGTCTAGTACAGAATAAAATGATCTAGCAAAGATCTGAGAGGCACTGGTACTGCGTCCATCTCACCATAACTTGACAAGTTCCATGTGACTGTAATTTCAGCAGCACTCTTGCCTAAAGATGGGAAAAATTGCTTATTTTTTAAACGTTTAAACGTTATGCTTTTTTAAAAAAGCGTGCTTTTTAAACGCTTTTTATTTAGAAGATAACAAAATCGTAAAACGTTTAAGCGCATAGACTTTTATGTTAAAAAAAGCTTGCAACGTTGTGTTGATAGCGAAATGCAAGAGTAGACCACTAAAGGTATTAATATAAGTCTTTTTGGAAAAATCGAGTTATATTTTTATTATGACATAATATTATTATATTAACATTTTGTTCATTGGCGTTTAAAAGCGTTCAAAAACATAAGTTGTTTAACTTTTGTAGTTGTTAATCGTTGAAATGGAAAATGCTGCTTATTTTTTTAACGGTAAAACGTACGTTTAAAAAGCATGCTTGTAAAAGCGCTTTTCACTTAAAACACTTTTTGGTTTGACACTTAAAAAATCGTCTAGAAAAACGTTTAAGCGCAAAGACTTTATGTTTAAAAACAACGCTTACGCTTAAAATGAAAAGCGTGGTTATGCGCTTATTTTAAAAAGCAGACTTTTTTAAGTGCTTTTCGTTCAAACGCCCACCTCTACTCTTACCCTTTAAAACCTTAACTCTTTAAGGTACGTTAAGCACTACAGAGCATCACCTTAATTGATACTTTATTAAGTAATTTATTTTGAAGGCAATCTACAAAATAATGTTAATTGGTATATTTATTGGTCGTAGTTTAGCTTCGCGCAACAGACGCCCTTTGTATGAAACGATCGCTGCGCCTCTACCCGACAAAAAAAAATACAAACAGATATAGATAGAGAATAGAACCAGAAGGTCATGGTTGCTGTTTAAACTTTGTTTTTTTTTAGCATTAGACAGAAGGAAATTTTGGGTCTTTTATTAGACGCCCATTTCATTCTCAAACACATTCAGTACCTTTATGTAATTATTACATTTTTTTACTCGTAATATTCATTAAAGATTAAATAGAATATTTGTAACTTTATATACTTAATCTATTTCAAAGACTTGTTCTATATAAAACTTAAAGAAACAGAGGTCCCAAACCCTAAACGGATCTTTTTATAAAATAATAATATCGTGTCATTTGTCATCAATTTCCATGATATTTTCTTTTACAGTAATTATTGTCTAAAGAAAAAGGTTTACAATCACAGCATTTTTGTTTACATTTTTTTAATTTAAAAAAAACGAAGTAAAGTTTATTTAACTGTCAAATTGTGTTGTAATGCTCACAGAGGCGGCAGAAATAGGTAAGGTGGTAGTTCTGCCCTGGACGAACTTTTGCACAAGGAGCTCTACTACTATTTTGCTACTGCTAGGTTTGGTTTTGTGTGGAGTTATACAGGGTTTCAAGTCTTATAAGCATGCGTTAACAATAAGTAATCAAGGAATGGAACTACCTACAAATAAACCGATAGGAATTAAGAGTTTTGCCATTTGAGTTCTAATTTTAAGAACGGCAAAAATACAAATTAATTTGTTTAAGTCTCATCGTCACGTTTAATTTCTGTACAAAAAAATTACTATTTTTTACTTTAACGTAAAATGATTAATAGCATTTACAAACAACAATATAGAACAATCTTAATTACTTACATAAAAAAAACAAAATATTTTATGGCTTGATGTTCAAATTCGAAATTTTCAATATTCATGAATATTTTAAAAAAGGACAGCGAACAGCACACTATTTTATGTGTGCGTAACAAGTTTCGAGGGCGTAAAGTAAATATTTTTGTCTATGTAATTATATGAACTTTAGATTGTGTTATGAATTCCTTTAAAGGCGTTTACCATCAGTGTTCTTTTATTTATTTAATAGGAATACCAACAGCTTAAAACTAAATTACATAATAATAACAACTAGCGGCAGTAGCGCTCCCTTGTGACAGAATTCGTCCAGGGAAGTAATTGTATGTAGTGGCAGTGGCAGTGCCCCCTTTTTTTTTTCATTTAAAGCAACTGTTACGGACAGGCGTGTGGCTTACCACCAGACCCAGAACTTGTTCGTCCCGTCACATGGTATCATAAAAAAAAAGTATTGTCGCCTTACTTACATATGCCGCCAAGCAATGACGTGAGTATTACTGCGGTTAGAATCGATCGTGACATTACAAGACCATTTCAATTTATGTCTCTGGATGACGGGCGCCGTGGTAGTGCTTCTCAGATCTTTCCGATTTAAAGCTCTAAGCGGCAATGTTATGGACCAGTGTGTATGGTATCATAGAAAGAACAACTAAAAGCCAATAATAGACCCTCACAAATAAATCATTTAATAAGGAACCTTGGTTCACAATTTAACAAAGCTATTACATAAAAAGACAACAGCTGTTGGATTGCATTCTGTTGGATTTCTCTCGCGCGTTCGATTCGATAAATATCTCACTCCTTCTCTCGAAGCTGGCTTAATACAGTTTAAGTATTCTTTCAGTGAACTGGTTTGGCAATTATTTAAGTGAAAGAACACATGGGGTTAAACTTTCAAGGCAGATTGATGGTACGGCATTATTAACATCGCAACCTAGGACTTTAATAGTCAGAGTATCTCAGGGCTCCGTAATAGGACCGCTCCTGTTGTATTAATTATTTACACTGTCGACCTGATAAGTGCAGTCTCTTATAGTAAATGTCATTACAATGCAGATGATGTTTTGACGGTTATGTAGATCCTAGTAATGTACGTCCGGCTTCGAATAGCTTGAATCACGACCTGCACACTATTTAGTAATGCACCTGTGATAATAGTCTATTCCACAATCCATGTAAATCTAAATATATGGTATAGGTTGTTAGTGCAAATCCGGATGTAGTAACTCTATGTGAATGTTTTTATCGCCTTAAGGTTTTACACGGAATCAGTGATTAGCTTAATGAAAAAGCACGGATTGCTGTTTATGACATTGTGTATGGGCCACGTCTGCTTGCAAAGACGCAGCGATTATTACAATTCATACTAAAAATTCGAAATTGTTATTTTTATTTTGTGATAGCAATTCCGGACAGTTTCCTGTCCGTGTGTGAGTGTTAATAAATAAGATGTTATGTTTTAAAACATTAGGTCATGATGCATTACAAGTGGTAAGAGATGATGCTATTTACAGAGACTGTAATATAGAGTTCTTAAGTTTGCGCGATTATTATACATTGGAAATGAAATTATTTTTTAGGATATGAATCGAGTATAGTTTTAATCCTAAGCTATTATTATAATTAGCAGAATCGTAAATGATTGTTTCTTTATACGATAACACAGAAAACGAATAAACTTTATATTTGTATATCGTGAAGCCGCGTAATATAAACATTAATAAGTAATTTATAATGTTTAGGCAGGTAATGTCGTGAAAATTTAAAAATAAACTATATTTCGTGCCACAAACGTCATCTAGTGGCTAAGAAATTACATAAAACCGGCAAGATCAAGCTAATAACTATTAAACTATATTTTACGACACCAATGCCATCTACAGGTTAAAAGATTACATAAAACCGTAACATTCAGCCTAAAAATCATAAAAACTATTATTATACTATGTTTCACGCCTCTCACGCCATCTAGTGGCTAAGAGGTTACATAAAACCGTAACGACCAGGCTAAAAACTCTAAACTATATTTCACGCCAGCAATGCCATCTGCAGGCTAAAAGATTAGATAAAACCGTAACGCTAAGCCTAAAAACTATTATATACTATGTTTCACGCCTCCATCGTCATCTAGTGGCTAAGAAATTACATAAAACCGTGATACCCAATCTTAATACCAGTTCCCAGTTTATTATAGAATTAGTCTATAGGTTTATTAGGTATGTATTTAAAAAGTAAAGACACAGATTGAATCAAAACTTTATTTTAAACTTAGAGCAATATGGGCGCATGTGATTTACAGTAACAACAGTTGTCACAAGCGACTAAAACACTTCATATGGCAAATTGTACAGTGCCTCTAGCTGTCACAACAACAATTAATATCCGCGTCGCTAGAAAGAATTGTCGCGGTCAAACTTTGGCTGGTACTCAGTACTACGAAATGAGCTCGAATAAATTATATCATCGTAAAGGACTCTGTGTTCCTAACAACGTGTCAGTTCGTTGGTTCAGGTACCTTATGGTCTTGGAATTATATGCTCTTTTGGAGTAATATTCATTAGTGCAAGAATAAACTTCCTTAAAATTCCGCCACAAGTTTTTTTTACTTGTGGACGGACACAAGTATTTGCTAATAGCTGTCAATCCTTGGAGTTACATACTTCTTTTCTCCAGTCAAGATCCCGCAGTGGATCTGCCTATCGCGTTCCTTGCGCATTGCCTGGGAAAAACAATGGTTGATATATATGTCAATTATTAACAGGCAAAGATACCTTATAGCAAGATTTTTAAAGACGGTTCATTCTTGTACAAACTTAATGTAAAAAGTTCAAAATGGCATTTGAATGTAAATAAGTTATACAATAAATGAAGGTAAGCTACACGCCTGTCCATAACGGTTGCAGTGACACTTAGAGCTTTAAATCGCAAAGATCTGAGGGGCACTGCCACTGTGCCTGTCAACCTGAAACATAAGTTGACAAGCCCATGTGCCTGTAATTTCACCAGCACCCTTACCCTTCAAAACTGGAACATAGTAATGCTGCCACTGCTGCTTGGCGGCAGAAATAGGTAAGGTGGCAGTACTTCCCTGGACGAACTCTTTCACCAGGAGCTCTATTGCTACTAAATCTAATGCTGTATAAAGTCGGTCCTAGGATATGATTTTGTGTATGGCCCAATGTAGTTAATTGACGACCATTTTAGCACAGTTCGAAATTACCAAAATATGTATTTCTTTGATAACTATCATGCTAATAGTCCATTAATTGTCCAATATAGAAAGAAAGAAGGAAATAAAAACATTTATTCATTAAATTGAGTCACTATAACACTTAAATCTAATACTTAACACTAAAACAACAAATGGCTGCGGGATTTTAAGTTAGAGAGTGTGTATAGCGGCGCAAAAGAAGAAAAGGATACGACTCAGCAATATGTCTGTCTCAGGCGAGATAGACGCTGATTTTCAGTCGTTCCTGTTTCAGCGTCGGCTGAGATCTAAGGAAATGGTACATGCTCTGTATATCCTCTGCTTTATGCCACACTACTCATTTACAATACACATGTGCTACATGTATACTATATTATATACAAACTACAAGTAAATATACACAAATATAAATAAGTTAGAAGACAAGAGTTAGGAACATTCGGCATCAGAGCATACGCTGGTTTTCCATCAACAGATTTGTCATTCGTTTTCTAAATGCGGATTTTGAAATTGGCTGTCTAAGTGGAGGAGGCAGATTATTCCTGCATTTAGATGCCTGATACCGGAAGCACCCCTCAAAGGCTCTTGTTTTATGGAATGGCGTTAGCAATAAAAAACTATTAACTCTGCGTGAGTTATAGGAATAAGTACGCCATTTTAACTTGGCATTAGATAAGGTGGACTCTTGTATTTAACAACAGAGTGCATCAATGTAGAAAAATGCAAAAGTTCTTCTAGATTCCATATTCAGAATACCGTGTAGCTTTAGCAAAGGTGTTATGTGACTCTAGGGTGGAATTTTGTAACAGAATCGAATGCACACGTTTTGAACATGTTGTATTATTTTTTTTGAGGCAGAGAGAAGACAGGGACCGAAAACTGTATCCGCATAATTCAATTTTGATAAAATAAGCGATTCACACATTTTGAATCTAATATCTTCACTGAGTAAATGAGGAATTTTATATAGTACCTTGAGTCGAAAGAGACAAGACCTGGCAAGACTCTACATGACTCACAAATCGCAAACCACTGTCCACAGTAACACCTAAATTTTTGGCTTGGTTAACAAATTCTACCGATGATCCAAGAATACCAATCCTAGGATTGTGTAAAAGGATGCTCACAACCTGGTTTTTTGAATCCAGAACCAGAAACTTAGATTTAGTTGGATTCAGAATCAAAGCATTATGATTTGACCATCGGGCAATACTATCAAGATCGGAGTTGATCAGGGACAGTTTTAAATCCTGTGGACTCGTATGAATATAGTTTTGGACATTATCCGCATAAAGATGGCAATTGCAGTATTTCACATTCTTTATGACATCCGCCGAATACAAAACAAAAAGGATAGGTCCTAATATCCTAATATAAGGGTTTTAGGGGACTTTAATTTAATTTAATTTTCCAAAAACATAATTTTTTCCGTGAAATTTATAAGTTACAAGATCACAATACAGTGCTTAATGGTCATGGCGGGAAATTACAATTAAGACTGAGAGATCTTGCCCTTGCTCAGGTTAATACGTTTCAGTTAGCAGCAGTAGAGCTCCTTCTGAAAGAGTTCGTCCAGGGAAGTACTGCCACTTCACCTATTTCTGCCGCCAAGCAATAATGTGAGCATTACTGCGTTCCGGTTTTGAAGGGTAAGGTTGCTGGTAAAATTACAGGCACATAGGACTTGTCAACTAATGTCTCAGAGTGACGGGCGCTGTGGCAGTGCCCCTCATATCTTTGCGATTTAAAGCTCTGAAGGCACTGCAACTGTTATGGACAGGCATGTCGCTTTCCATCAAATGCACGACTTGTTCGTCCCGTCACTTGGTATTATAAAAAAAAACAAAGTTGTGACCCCCTAGTACCGATAGATGAATACAATCCCGCGCTTGAACTGACTATAAAACAGTGACGTGGCTGGGCCTCCGCTATTTTCTCACCATCATCGTACCCCTGAACAACAGGGTACGTGTCTAGATCGGAATTGGCGTAAAGCGGACTATCAAGTGCTTTACGCTGCTTTGTTGCTGACTTGTCTGAAATTCGTCATTTTGATAGGGCTGTTTACTATTTCTATTCAAATATATATATACATTTTTTTTTTTCAATTATTTTATTTGCGATCGACCGCCAAGCCATATATCTTCTGAATCTTTTGAACGGGATTGGGCGTTTTTGGTGGAGCGGCCAGTGCCGCACCTCCCAACTATAGAACATGTCTCGCTTAAGCTTCTTGACCATAGTTGATGGCTCTAGAAGTTCTGCGATTAGTAGGTTCGTTCGGATGGCAGGATAAACGTTCTTTGGCTTGGTTTTGTGTCGGTTGATCTCAACAGCTACCGATAGCACGTTTAGGTAATTATGGATCTCTTCATTCCGAGTGAACCAAGGGGCATTGATAATCGGCCACAGGGTACAATTCTGCACTCGTTGGAGACAAAGTATATACTCTTGCCAGCCACACCTCACATCTGAACACTGTATGTCCAAATGGGTTTTAAGACAGTTTAAGACATTAGAAGTTTGTTGCCTACTGAAAGTGCTTAATTCCTTCCCATGAGCCAACGTAGGTTACGTTATATATTAAAAAAATATATGAATATCGAGTTCTTAGGTTTTCGCGATTGTTACACATAGGAAATGAATATTTAATTATAGTGAAAAAATAGGGTGGTTTGCATTAATATTAGACATAACTGGTTGAAGACTGTACCACCTCAGTCAACCGTGACCATGGGACCTGTAAAGGGCCCGAAACGTCGGTTTGTTTGAAAAAACAAATATACGCGATTAAAATCCGGAAAAATAGTTTCATTTCCTAAATATATGAATGTTATAATCGTTTTATACCAATTTCGATCGTATCATTACAGTTGCGACTGTATCGCATTTGCATCGCGATTCTATCGCTACTGAGTCACGTACGTGTAAAGGTATAAAATTAACGTATCACTGCACACGCGCTATTCAAAGTCGCTGTGTATAATCATTTTAATTATAAGAAGGACAAACCACAGACTAACCATGAACCTGGCAAACTGCTTTGTCATCATTTGGCACTCTTTAAAGTCGTCGATATAGCACCTGCATTTGATGAGGCCGCGGTCCAGCCCGTACGCTTCCAAACAGTCCATCAGCTGCATTTCCTGTAGTAAAACATAGTTAAAATTATCGGTGTGCACGTGGACTAAACCATTTCATATTCATCGTCGAATAGAGCTAATTGCAGGACTAAAAAGCAGTTTACTTATTTTAATGGTGAGAGTCCGATTTAGAAGACCTGTAGACTATAGCGCATGGTCCAAATATCCGATGTGTGATCATTCCCTAAGTGACCTGCATGAAAGAGGGTATACTTACGACTGTAGGCCCGCATCTTAAATAAGACCTCATGGGCAGTAGTTGATTAAGATGTGACTGCACCTGTATAGCGCATCGTTCAAATATCTGGGGGTCTACTGTCGATCTGCGTCCGACATCTGTCCGAAACAATTACTGCCTAATAAGCAATACTTGACCAAATGAAAAGACGCGTGATGCGAATGAAGCTTCATACTTGATACTTGTCTTTTAATTTTGTCGAATATTACTTATTTGACAGTAATTGTTTCGGACGGGTGTCGGACGGAGATCGAGAGTAGACCCCCTGATGTGAGATCATTCCATACGCGAGGTCCGTGTTGCAGGAAATCTAAAGGACTTTAGATAATACACCCTTAAATGAGGGCTCGTCCTCAGTAGTTGGATAAAGATGTATATAAATATACATATACATCTTTATGCATAACTTGGATGAAGATGTATGTAAATAAGTTGGATAACACTACGACTTTACCTGTACAGAGCATCGTCCAAATATCTGATGCGAGATCAATCCCGATGTGACGTCCGTGATGGGCAGCCGTAAAAATGGCGAAAGCGATGACGCCATTTTTGTTAAGAAATGTTTAATAAGAAATCTTAGCTAAAAGTGGATTTGTTCTAAAATTTTTGTTCGTCAAATTGTTTTTTTATGAGTTTGACATATTATTATGACGCACACATTAAAACTCTCTTTGATTGTGACAACAATGTCAGTTACATAAAGTAAAATATTATTGGCGGTAGGTACTCAATGAAAACACGAAGTAAGGGACATATCCACATTGAAGCAAATTAGCTAGTCATTTTTCATTGGCGGCGCGTTTAGTAAGACTTCGCCAGCGCCATCATCATTTCAATCAAAACACGTTCACTGTTGAACATAGGCCTCCCCCAAAGAATGCGACAACGTCCTGTCCTGCGCCGCTTGCATCCAGCGGATTCCCGCTGCCTTCACCAGATCATCAGTCCACCTTGTGGGTGGTCTGCCCACGCTGTCTTCCGGTACGCGGTCGCCACTCGAGAACTCTTCGGGCCCATCGGCCATCTGTTCTGCGAGCAATGTGCCCTGACCATTGCCACTTAAGTTTTACAATTCTTAGGGCTATATCGGTTACTCTGTTTCCTTTGCGGATATCCTCATTACCGATTTGGTCTCGCAACGAAACTCCGAGCATTACCCTTTCCTTTGAGTGACCTTGAGTCTTCTTGAGATTGAGGCTTCATAGGCCCATAGTGAGCGACCACGTCTCAGTGACCAAGTCATCATTGGCAACACACATTGGTCGAAGGCTTTTGTTCGCCAGCGTCAAGTTTGTAAAAATAAAATTATGGAGTGTCAAAAAATGTCAAGTTGTCCAGGTGCCATGGACACACACATAGACACGAAAGAGACGAATGTAGGACACGCAAATATTTCTCCTGGCCCAGGAATCGAACCAGAGACCTCTGCGTGACAGTCCGGCATGGTAACCGTTCGGACACGGAGGCAGTTAAAGTAAACTAAAGACTGACAAGATTAACCTTCAACTTGTAGATTTTACGAGTAGGTAATGTGAAAATTTCAGTTCCAGTTTTACATTGGCAAGAGTGCTCATAAAATTACAGTGACATGGGACTTGTCAACTTATGTCTCAGGGTGACGGGCGCAGTGGCAGTGCCATTTGCGATTTAAAGCTCTTGCGTGGCTCTGGAACTGCTGTAACTGGGAATCATAAAAAAAAAGAAAAATCAATATTTCATATAATTAACTTTATTACATACACTTATTACAGATTGCTAATATATTATTTTTTTACTTTACAAAGTAGTGATTAATGATCAAAAACTGTCAATCCTTGGAGTTACGAATTTTTCATCGCCCTTAAGTTTACCTTCAGCTATTTGTCGATCCCTTTCCGCGCGCATTGCCTGTAAGGAGGAATTAGAAATGGAGATGACATGAAATAAGTACATTGGAAATGAATAATATACTTTTTTTAAACCAATAAATACATGTAACTTTAAGTTTAAACAGTTAATTTGTAAGTAGTCCATTACTTTTATTTTTTTTAATACTCCTATGTATAAACGCATGCCATGGCAACTTGTAAATGAAACAACACAAAAACTCGAGCCACAATATCTATTGTTTTGACCGCTTGTTTGTTTGTTTTTTAACTTGTCCTAAATAAATAAATAAATATTACATAAAAAAAAAACCTAAATCCTGTACATTTGTTTTAAAAAAATTCAGACTCTTTACATGTAGGTCACGGCTGACTGAGATGGTAAAGTCATCTTCCAGTTATATCTAAAATTAATTAACATAAATCAAACTATTCCGAATTAGATACAGTTGACTTGAGTATTAAGAATGTTTAGGAAATGAAACTATTTTTCCGGATTTAAATCGCGCATATTTGTTTTTACAAACAAACAAATATACAATATATTTAAATATATAATATATTTGTTTGTTTGTAAAAACAAATATACATGATTTAAAGCCGGAAAAATCGTTTCATTTCCTATGTGTAACAATTGCGAAAACCTAAGAACTCAATATTAAGAATGTTCTAAGAAATATATGTGTAAATACTACATAATAAACATTATATAGATCTATGTGAAACATGTTTTTGCCCATATTTACATTTTATGTTAAAATGGTATATTATGACATCATCGTTCTCAGTAAATAAAAATTAATAATTAAAATTATGAAATTTTTTTAACTACAACATTAAATTTTTATACAAAGTGCAAAACAGACAGCCTCTTTTAATGGCCTGGTGTTTAGTACACACTTCACTTGCCAGTCTGAAGCAGCAAGCGAATAGTCATAGGTGAAGCCTGAAAATCAGCAATGCCGAGTCTTCATCCTTTTTGTCTACACTACTGTTCTTTGGTTTTAATTGTTTGCTTATACTTGCATATGTTTCATAGATAAATAAATGCCATTTTATAATTTATTTATTATTAGTAAGGAGCATAGCGCTAATACATAGTAGTTTGAAGTAGGTACCTACCATAAATCGTTTGAATTGCAAAGTGTTCGTTTGGCATTCATGGAAATCGGCGAAAAGTCTCTCGCATTTGACTCTTCCCCGTTCCAGGCCGTACACCTCAAGGCAGTCCATGTAGCGCATCTCTTCTTTTTGGCATTTGCCAAACGTCTGATGAGATATCAGACAAGCGGTGATATCGGTAAACGGGGACCGGAAAAACGGAGACAGCGACATTTTACCCTAAAACACAATAATAAAAACGAATAAACAGATCAGTTTATTAGGTTAGAAAATTACGTAAACATTTATGTTTATATTTTTAATTGCGTGCTGATCTTATCATAATAAATCTTACGTCATCTATATTTAATAAAATGTCAAAAGACTATGTGAACTTACCCTTATACCCTTAAATTTATTCGAAATCAATTTTTTCTGTTTTCAATGTCGAAAAATTGTCGATTACAACGACTGACAGTGACAGACAGATAGTTCTAGTGTTTCCATTTCCGAGCAAGACTTCCTGTTTACTGTTGGCGTAGAGACTGTTGGGGAATTTTTCGAAATAATTTCAAATAGTGGAAATTTGTCCGGAAAAATACCAGAAAATTTGAAAAATTTGTAAAAATTGGAAAAATATAATTTGGAAGGCTCATATACGTTCTACGTTTAGAAATATCTTTTGAAGTTTTATTAGCGTAAATTATTATAAAATAAACTTGTATAGCTAAAAACTACATAAAGAAAAACGTGCTTTAAAATGATTTCACAACAGCGAAAAAACCTCCAACAACCACGCTACCACCACTTGTTGTTGGCCCAACGCCAAATCTAGAAAAATAAACGAAAAATATCCGGAAAAATATTTAGTTTAGGAAATGAAACTATTTTTCCGGATTTAAATTGCGTATATCTACTTTTACAAGCAAACCGACGTTTCGGGCCCTTTACAGATCCCATGGTCACGGTTAATCCGGAAAAATAGTTTCATTTCCTATGTGTTGTTACAAATCGTGAAAACCTAAGAACTCGAAATATTTAATTTTCTGAAACTATGATTTTTTCAAAATGGAATTTTGTCCATGACCGACTATTCATGAACACTATCCCTGCTAGTAATTTTAGATTAATTTGCATGCTATATTGTTCGACATTTTTTCGTCATACAGATCAAGAGATACTGCTAATAGTGATTTCGGAGTTAGGCTATATAGTTTCTACAGTTTTGTTATATTCTATAGTCTTCTAGTTTCTAATTAATGTAATTTTAAACTCGACGATGTATCTTAAGCAGTGGGGTCGCCCCTGTTGCTTGCACAAGCTACAAACTACGTATGTCCCTCGTTATACTTTAACGAAATTAGAGTGGAATTTTAAATATAAACATTATAGAAATTAACTGCATTTTTCTAACAGCTCCTCTCAAGTATAATATTATACGACTTATTCTAGATCATATGTGCACTTGTGCGGTAAGTTGATCTCCTTGCAATGAAACCTACTTATTTATTATACGTATGTTTGCGGTACGGTTTGCGTCTGTTCTGTTCTATTTGTACATTCTTATAATGTACAAAATAGAGTAGAGAGTAGCGATGGGCGAATGTTATTAACAAAAAAATATCGAACAAATCGGTAGTTGCACTATCCTATATTCGATTTTAAATTTAGTCGTCATTACTGAAAATAATCGAATATAGTTATTATACTAGTTTAGTAATTACTAATTAAATTTCAAAAAAGGTCCTCTGTACTATAGTACGGAATGTTAAAAATCGATCCTATTACTAATTTAATAACAATTAATCCTATTATTGTTACGATATTTGATGAACAATCAAATATTAGTAAATAATAGATTAGTAACTGTTTCGATTCACAATTTATATTTGTTCAACAATCAAAAAGTGAAGTTTAGTAGAAAATTTATTTCAACAATCGAATTGTTTCGATTATGTTTATAAACGAATAATTAGATTATTTTTGTTTAAAGTGGAATAGGATAGTGCTATTGTGCCTTAATTGAAGTTTAAAACGCGAAATTATACGAATCTCGAACTAAAATACCCGTATCGGCTCTTTCTAAGGAATCCCGAGTCAATCCAAACACGCCGCCTCAAATTGCGTATCCTCTTTGTGTCGGCCATATTTACAGAAACATAATTAACCGAAGACATGGCTCACAGAACTTGTATCCAAGCCAAAATTATTAATAAAAAAAAATATCGAAATGGATTTAAAAAAAAACTAGGCTGCATGGTCCATTGAACTTTGCCTTTCCGCAAGAAAGAGGAAAAAAAAAACATCTGTTTTTCTGTATTATCACAAAACTAATAACTACTGTGTTATAGAAAAAGAATAGAATCGAAAACGTTTAAGTTTTTTTTAAACCAAATCCTTGAATTATTGGTTTTTAAAAATATGGAGAACTGGATAAACGAGGAACTGTCCAAAGTATTAGGTTTTCAAGTACCGGAGGATTTGGTAAAGTTAGTGACACATTTTTTGTTTCTTATTTCAATGTTCTTGTTGTTACATACATAAAAATGAATATTATTTAATTATACTACTGAAAATACAAAAGTCACCTATTAGCTATCAATGTTTTTTTTGTTTCATGTGCTTGTGCTACCGTTTTTTTTTGTAAAAGAAATATGAAACAAACTTCTTACAACTCCTGTGTATCATATGGTACCCTAAACCTATTTTAACATAGATGCCATTATAACTTATTTCTAGTACAATAGCTTCCGTAATTTTATTAGATAGTTATTAATAATGATTGTTTTTCAGATATATAACAGAAATAAAAAGAGAATCAGATTTCAATGAATACATGAAGACTCTATTGGACTTTAGTAATCAACAGCATAAATCTTTTTTTATTGAGTTGTCCAGAAAGAAATTTCCTAGTAAAGGTAATTTGTACCTTCTTGTGTTAAAATAGAGTATAATTAGATTATCCATCCATGCTATACATGTATAATAGTTGCACAATATTTCAAAACTTTTTTGTAATAATTCATTTGCAAAAGTAAAATACATTCTCTATTACTCATTCTCAATACCAACTAGTAGTTGTTAATAAAAATGGAGATAGGAAAACAGCATGTCTGATATACTGAATTAATCTTTTGATATGATATTAAATTATAAACATGTGTAATGATCAATGTTGGCATACATAATATTAACCTGATGCGAGATGGTTTTTTAAAAGGCCACTTAAAAAAGTATCATGAAATAATAAATAATAATGATTCACGCTGTTTAAAAGACATTTAAAAAATCGAAAGTTCATTTTGCCATTCTATGGGTCATATTCCAGATCTTTACTCAATACTTATGTCAGGACTTGAGCACTGAAAATTATACTCAAGTCCTTGCCATTAGTGTTATATTTCCAGTGCTTGAAATCATACTCAAGTCTGCTCAAGTCCTTACTTGAGCATTGAGTAGAGTTCTGGAATACGACCCTAAGAGTACAAGTACATTATAAACATAAATATTTATTGAGGATCCCGAAAACGGCACATGTGATATCACTAACCTGACTGACCACTATTTTTTTCCTCAGGAACGGGACACATATAAATTCATTATAGTTATAAAAATAAACTGCTTGTTTGGGATAGTTACGAAATTTTTAATAATTAAAAATAGAATTAAATTATTTAATCAAAAATTCAAAAAAGAACTAATCTGCTGGTGGGCTGGCTTTATTATAGTGTATATTTTTCGGATTAGTAAAGCTTTAATATTTCAGGTGCAGTTTTTAAATACGGTCTACAGCAGCGGGCAGCCTGGCATATCATGCCATAGATTCATTCCTGCAAAAAACAATTAAAAGTCGCGGAAGAAAAGACTTACCTTGTGCTACACTTTCGCGCAATTTTATTAAATTTATTGTTACTGGCTCCGTGACCGAACAGTTACCGTGCTGGATTGCATAGTGGAGGTTCTGGGTTCGATTCCTGGGCAGGGAGAAATATTAGTATAGCATACATTTACTTCTTTTGTGACTTTAGAGTGTAATTTGTGGTTGTTTATGTGTGTTTCTATGGCACCTGTGATACAGGATTGCCCTAGTACAGGACTTATAATAATAAATAAAAAAATAAAATAAACAAATGTGTCCTGAGTGGGACTTTTTAAGTATTTTGGGGACAGTGGGATACGAAGTTTGAAAATGGGACTGTCCCACTCCAAGCGGGACGTATGGTCATGTTAGATATGACCCATGCAAGTTGAAGGAGCAAAATAAGTGTCTCAGAAACATTATGAGAAGGTCCATTTTCTATGCGTACCCTTGTAAAGAAAAGGTGTGATAGTAATATGCATGTATTGTAGTATGTGTGAAAGGCACAGTCCATTGTACACATACAAAGTTGTAAAATGTAAAAAGGTACAGAAATCTACCCAGGTAACATTATGTTACTAGTATAAAAGTGTATAGTTTGTGAGCTATTAATAAAGCGTATAATTATTTTGCACACAAAAGTAGGTGCCGTCACGACAAGACATGACACAGAGAACCTTTACTTCTTTCCAGGTGCTTCACCAGTAAAACAGAAGAAAAAAATAGCAAAGAGTAAACCTCAACAGGAATTTGTGACTGTGGAGACTCCCGACGAGGCTTCCAGGCCTGCCGTTCAGGAGGAGACTAAAGATGGCAAAAAAAAGAAAACCAAATTTGTGAACCTGTATTCAAAGGAAGGAAAGAATGCTCAGGTCATTTTGCTAAAAGGTATTTTTGATTATTCAATCATAAGTTTTAGCCCACTAATTATAAAATAAACAACTGCTAAATAGGGTTTGAACTAAAATTTGAGAGAACTTGACTTAGGTACAGCCATACTCCTATATTAAGGATGATACACTTTGGCTTTAGAAGTAATTTTAATTTGTGAGACTATGTGATTGTTTTGTTGTGTCAAACACTGCAAGGCAAATGGCAACTTGCGTAATTTCATTGCAAAAGGAATCTTCTGGATGTTATCAACAGAATAGCTTATTTTGCAGAGTAAAATTATAATGGCTGGATAGTATGAAGCAGTTTAATTATAATCAACAACAAGCACATAAAAAATTCGCGGGGTCTGCTGGTTTTGATTCGTTCCGTGGCTATAGCGTCTGGCACTTACTGTAGCTTTGTCCAATTGTAGTTCCTCAATTATTTACAAATTATAATTATTAATACAAAGATCGAACATTCAGAAAAAATCCGGCCGGATTTGAACCGACGTCTTCTAGATGATGTATGCTAGGAGACATCGGTTTGAATCCCGCCGGATCGAAGGATTTTTTTCTAAGTGTTCGGTCTTTGTATTCATAATTATAACAAACTAGTGCAGTATCGAGTTCTTAGGTTTTCGCGATTGTTACACATAGGAATGAAACTATTTTTCCGGATTTAAATCGCGTATATTTGTTTTTTCAAACAAACCGAGTGCAGTAGTTTCACAAAAAATAATTGAATGACAAGGTGGTGAAACATTCTGAAATTTAATTATTTAACTTTAATTATGTTTCTTGTTATATTATTACCCTCGAAAATAACAAAACATTTAAAAATCCTATTTACAGTTGGAGTTATTAGGTTTTCGCGATTGTTACACATAGAAAATGAAACCATTTTACCGGATTTAAATCTGTTAACCGTGACCATGGTACCGAACCGTGACATGGTATGGAAGGGCCCGAAACCTTGGTTTGTTAGAAAAAACAAATATACGCAATTTAGTGTTCATATTTCAGATTATGCTTTTTTTCGCCACTAAGCTACATAATTAATACCTATGAAATGATGAAAATTTCTGTCTTTAAACTACTGCTTGAACTTGTAGGGCGTCATGCGTGTGACTGCGAAGCGTCGGTACATGAGCTGATTAACAACTGCCTCGAGTGCGGGCGCGTTGTCTGCACACAAGAGGGCTCGGGCCCGTGCCTGTTCTGCGGTGCATTGGTAATATAATTTCAAATCAATATTTTATTAAATATTACTGCATCAGTTACATCCTGCACAATTTTAAACAATTCAATATTTCCCTAGTGTCCCCACACTATGTGTGAAAAGAAAAAAATGAATTATGAAATATGAAGAAAATAATATTCAATAAATGATCATCAATTTTAAGCGAGCATGAGCAAGCTCATGAAGCACAAGGTCATGTTGTACTGCGCCATATTGTAGTCTCTATGGCTTTATGGTCCTTTAGTTATAGTCCACCGCTTCCAAGTAAAATATCCAATGCCTTCAAAGAGTCCATAACAACATCTTTAAAACTATCAGTGGTGCCACATAATATGTCAGGAACACTGAAATCCATGAATACCTAGAGATTTCAACGATTCTAGAAGAAATGGACTTTAGACGTAAACATAGGAGTTGGCTCGGAGCTCATCCGAATCCGAAAGGTGTTCAAAGCTAAAGCACTGGTTGATGTTGGCAACATCATGGGACTAAAACGACAGCATGTGTTTGATGACTAAGAGAAGCCGAAGTCTAGTGACTGATTGTAGATACTTTAAAAGTTTTTAAGTAGAGATATATTTACAGGTTTGCACCGAGGAAGAGGAGAAGCAGATAAACTCGAACTCAACGAGCGGAGTTCAACTGAAAGACTCTTTGATGGAACGCGAGAAACCGCAGGGCTGGGAAGAGGCATTGGCTCACAGAAATAGGCTGCTCGAATTCGATCAGAACGGGTAAGTCTAGGAGAAGGGCATTTACCATACACAACCACAGCATGTCGATGCTGTATGAAACATATAATAATTATTTTATATTTAATTTTTTTTTCATAATGAATTACTTGTGAGACTAATTAGTCTCAATTCTGCCAGTGTCCGCTTTCTAGTTTCATAAAGGTCATGGAGGGTGTGTTAGACAATACACAGACAATATTGTTTGGTCACTCAGAGGGAGTATCGAAGAGAGTTTTGCACAAATTGAATCCTAGAACAAAAGAGACGGCTCAAATTAGACAACACAAGTATTTAGAAACATGTATACATATTAAATATAGTGTTAATCCGTGAATAATATTTAATAAGTTTAATAAGATTTATATGTATGAATTTAAAAATAATATGATACATTTTTGGTTGAGAGGACAGGGATAATAATCAAAAGTAAATAAAAAGTAATGGTAAAATTTAGTCTGTCTTTTGAAGATGGAGTAAAATGACATAAGCAGGGTTGCCAGTTTTCATAAAATTTTAAATAGTCATGTAGTTGTTGTCGACGGTTTTAGCGATAGATTGTGAAAGAAGGTAAAATTTTATCAAAAGTATCTGAATTGGGACGGTTACGACGTCCTAATGATTACTAATTGCGTTAGTGCCTTATTTATGCTTATTTTAATAGTTGGACTACACTAGTAGTATAGTGGCAGCAGTACTCCATACACAACCGGATTTGTGCTTGGTACAGCTGAAGCAACTGTCCCAGTGTGAAGCATCGCTTCATCATGGAAAGGATGCCAAGCTTCTTGGCTGCATTTTTGGCCATGTATTGGACAGATTGGACGACAGGTCCATTCCAAGTAGCTGGAGACGGTCGGCTATCGGTATGGATGTATCACGAAAAGTCGGAGTCAGGTGAAAGGACTCCGTTTAGTGGAGAAAAGACACGCCTGCGTTTTGGTAGCATTAAATTTGACAATATTGGCATCGCCCCAATCGAAGACTGCCTGGAGTGTCAAATCCAAACGGCTAACCATGGACTCAGGACAAGACTGGATTTCCTCTCCACTGATCCTTGCTTTGGTCAATCACCTATCTACAACTGTGCTGTCATCAGCATACGCAAAGGTACTTGGAATTAACATATCATTGATATGCAGCAGAAAGAGAGTTGCAAACAGTACGGAACCCAGATGAATCTATCGCCATATGTTCGGAAGAGTAGCCTTCTAAGCCCACTCGAATCGAACGTTCACTCAAGAAATCCGAAATCCAATTGCAAAGGTCAGTAGGAAGCCCATAAGAGCGAAGCTTGCTTAAAAGGCTTGCGTGCCAGATCCTGTCAAAGGCCTTAGAAATGTCAGACATTGCAATGGCTTCGCCATGCTCTTCTATAGCCTCATTGCGTAGATGAGAGGCATACACAAGAAGATCCCCAGTGATGGCCTCTTCGGAATCCGTACTGGCGATCACCGAGGAGATCGTTGTCTTCAAGGTACGACAGGAGACGATTGTTAAGTACACATTCCATAGTCTTGCAGAGTATGGAAGTGACTGAGATAGGTTATAAGACCTATAAAAAACGCAGAGTTCTGAGTACCTCTTTTTGGCGTATGCGAACTGGCGCCATAGTGCAGTCTTAGGTAAAGAAGGTGGTATCCTGCGGCATCCAGACGCGAACTCTGCAAAGAGTAATGGCGAAGAGATTCGCCTTCTCTTCCGCAGTATGAGCCAGCGAGCCGTCTGGCCTAAGCAGAGATGGTAATGAGTGGCTACTAAAGTTTTGTTCGACCGCTTTGGCCAGGGACCAAAAGGACTTGCTGCCTGCTGGAAAAGAGGCAAGCTTGGCCCCTATGCGGCGCACATGGATGAACTTGGCCCTGCGTAACACACTTTTGCTCTTCTTAGCGGCTTTCTTCAGATTCCGAGTATTCGGAGCTTTGCGTAGTCGAGCGTCTGCCCAAGCTTGGTACGCAGACTGTTTTTGTGTTTCAGCACGACTACAGTCAGCGTTAAACCATGGACGAGCTTGGGGCCCATTGGGTACATCGAAGTATGGTATATAATACTCCATGCCCAATCGCAAGACCTCAACTACAGTGTGACAGTACAAGCAGCTACTACTCGTCGTTGGATGCAATGCAACTGTTCAGATTCGACCTCCTAATGGCAACTCCCGTTCGACGAGCCGGAACACGAATAAACCATTTGGCGACTCGACTGCGTCGGGAGGGTATAGCCGTTCGGCCACAGAGCCAATTTAAGTACCCGCTGTCATGTGTTTTTGTTTTTGTTGTGCTATACATACATTGTGTATATTTTATACTTTGCAACGCTGCTAACAATAATGTAATAATAACAACGCACGCGCTTATAGTCCTGCACTAGGGAAACCCTGTATGGCGGGTGCCACACATACATAGACAACCACAAAGTACACCCAAAGTTTTTTTTTTCACCCGAGTTCGTTAGTCTGGTACCCATGGGCTTCACGGACTTCACTCCAGGGCACTTCCCAGAACACCCAGACCAGAATCAATTTAGAAAAGTTCATTTCCCAAATTGGCCCTTCCGGGAATCGAACCCGGGACCGCCTCATCCAGTGCCCACCGCGCAACCGTTGTTGGGTCAACAAGTTCATCGTTGAGTTTTTAAAGGAATAACATTAAATTTATTTATTTATTAAGAAAACCAACGGCGTTACATAAGATATTATCATGGTATATAAGCTTAGAGTAAAGCTAATTACAAGTTGCCCTCGTTGACACATCTTATATAATATTAAACAAAATGTCATCGGTAAATAAGTACATTTAACATTAGTCATGAGTGAATAAGATAATACTAGTTTTAGATGCTGAAATCACAAACATAAAATCTCGCTTGTTGTTAATAATCGCATTAATGGGATGTTAATGTAAACAACTCATCGTTACGCTAATATGAAATTTAAAAAAATATTATTCGTATTTCACCCTGAGATGTAACTTTGTGTTTGCATAAGAAAACACAAAGCAGAAACCCTGACGAGGTAAAATAATTCTTCTATCTTCATATTATACATTCTTCCATCTTCATCAAGCACGGTATGCTGAAGGCCCTGGAATACAGACTTGTCGAAGGAATTATTTAAACTAGTGGTAGTAGTAATTTCACGAAAAAAATTGTAATATGGTAGTAAAACATTCAAGATATTTAATACAATATTCAAACACACAAAAGATATTCAATAAACTCAACAAATTCATATAATATATTCCAGCGAAAAACGTACGCAAGTATTTGATGACGACAGCGATTACTTCAACACGAACAGCGTTTGGATCGGCGCCGACGAGAAAGAAAAGCTTGATAAATATAAAAAGGAGTTGCATGAGAAGAAACACGCCTCGCGACTGAGCAAGAAGATGACGTTCGACTTCGCTGGTGAGTAAGATAATCGTTCTTCTTATGGCATACTACTACTTACAGACATTTCACATACACTATATTATCACATCCCAGAACTTAGCCACGCCACGATGATTGTTGGCATACCTTTAATGCACGTATTATAAACAGGTGTGTGGTAAAGTCTCCGCCACGGTTTACTTCTTGTTAAAAAAAATTAAAACTCACAACAAAATTGATAACTCAGAATTTTCATTTCCTCTTCAACAATTTAATTAGTTAGTAGCAGTAGAGCTCTTTGTAAAAGAATTTGTCCAGGGAAGTATTGTCACCGTACCTATTTATGCCGAGAAGCAGGAATGTCAGCATTACTGTGTTCCGGTTTTGAAGGGTAAGGATGCTGGTGACATTACAGGCACATGGGACTTGTCAACTTGTGTGTCAGGGTGACGGGCTGTTATGGACAGGCGTGTAGCTTACCATCAGGTGCACGACTTGTCCGTAGGACATGAAATTAAAATGATTTTGAGTGAGTACCTCATTTCATAAAAAATGAGGCGGTACAGTATCCTACTTCAATTTAATGCGGTGACATAGTGGTAAGAATGTTTCCACCTACGGCAATGACTCAATATTAAACACATTTTCATAACTTGATGGTGTCACTCAATTGGATAACTTAACTGTTATGATATAGTATAAATAAATACTAATACTAATATATACTAATTTTATTTAGTACTGTGGCAGTATGATCATATCATCGAGTATATAACCAAAAATAGAGACGAAATGTCATTTAATTTATTGGTATGTCAATGTTTAATTTGTTTGAAAACTATTCTGCCATATCATTACTGTGACAACTGCGCACTGATTGGCCAGCGCGAATTCGAAACAATTGACGGGTGTCGTCAATGGGTTTAAGTTCAAATCGACCAGTTAACTTGAGCTTTGCTATAATGGACGAAACTTGTAAAATTACATTTTTAATATTTAATTACCGATGACATTTGATTCCGTTTGTTTTGTAATTAGGTGTTCTGCTGTTTTTCCCCACACCACCGAATAGAATAGCACGCCCTTGTTAGAGATATTATCTTTATTACAATAAATACAGAATATTTTTGGAATATACGGAGACGTACACACAGGTCAGTTGTTGGCGCTGTACTATTTCAGCTTTCTAATTTGTAATATCAGTGCAAACGAGAGTTGATATTTATAAGTGATGTATCACTGATGAGTTACCAGGAAAGTATGGCCCTTATTTCGTCTCTGTTTCTGGTTATATACTCGATGAATCATATGATGTGAAATTAGCTAAAAGGCGGGCAGTACAGGACCAATCATTGTTGCATTATTTTATTGAATTCGAACCAGTGTGACATGAGTGAGGCTGTGACATGAGGCTATGACATGAGGTGAGGTGTAAGGTGGGACGTTTTTATGACACGAGGTGTTGTGACAAACTAACCAAGCGAGAGGTACAAAAGTGTTGCCTCGTATATAACTCAATACTAATATGTAGGAATCCAACAAGATACAGTGCGACTTAAAATTGTATTACGATTGACTTATAAGATTACGGTATTATATTAAATCAGGGGGCCAATCGCGCTAATTGTCAAAGGTTTAACCAAAACCTCCAACCTCGCCAATCTGACACGTTGTGTACATTTCGTATCGCGCTAACTGTCAAAACAAAAACCTAAGCCTAAACTTAGACGTGTGACACGTAACGCACATTTGGTATCGCGCTAATTGTCAAAGGTAAAACCTAAACCTTAAACGTTGCCAATTGGTATCGCGCTAAATATTTTGACGTATTAACCTCACATGTAACCTTGGGGGCATAGATTAACCTTTGAAAGATTAACGTTTGTGTGGCAGTTAATGGAGAGTAACTTTTCACTACATTTATCGTATATTAAAGATGTTCCATGGTTACTTAAATGTTTCGGAAAGTGTTTATGAGGTGGATGTGGCCTAAGAACGGGCTTTAAATAAAAGAAAAGCATAGAAAGACGATCACATTTAACATGTCTGAGGAGAAATTCCGCAAACGATATACCGTTTGTCCACGGAATTCATTTCAGGATTGGTGGAAGAACTATGCCTACATATTCTCGTTAAAGGACGGTCTGTTGCATTGGATGTGGAGACAAAGGTAAGGGTTAAGTGGAATCCGAAAGTTCTCAGTTTTGCATAATAACCAAAATTTCTATACTGTGTAAATCATTATTAATTTTGTTACAGATTTTAATAGCTCGTATAGTCTTTAACAACTGGGGTGTACCAGACCCCCATTGGCAAGTGCTTATCACCCTTTCCCAAGCCAGTGTCAGAAAGGCACAAGCGGTAGCTGCTTCAAATAAACCAGTTATTATGAATAAATATGCAGCTTTCCTAAAAGGCATGCCGAAAGAGATGGTATTAAAAGGCGGTGAGAAAATAAGCTTTACAATGTACATCATATTTATTAGTTCTTGTCTTAATATTTCCTGTTATTATTATCAAATAAAAATGAGAGATATAGGTAAAATATGTATAGTTGTATAAAAATATATTACAAGGTTACAATTTATCTCTTTTAACACTTGACTTTATACAACATATCGTCCCCTTACAGTGAAGCCTCACATATGCATTTTCAGTTAGTTTTTACTGATTTTTGTTGAATAAAAATTAATAATGTAATAATATAGTATCTAAAAGAGGTATAATTTAAGTAATTAAAATGCTAACTACACACATTATTGCATTTACTATACTTCACACCATATTTTTATCTTCATCCTAAAAAATTACATAGAAATATGAGGTATTCATTCTAAGATGACGATGTATACCTATTGTAATTGTTTATTATCTTAATATCTAAATTGATGTATACTTTTAAGAGGTTGAAATAAAAAAAGGAGTGTATTTTTAGTTTATTTATTGCCTCAATCTACCCCAAATGATCCTTCATTTCCAGAGCGAGCTTGCTTTTGATTCTTCAAAGAAGTCTGAAACAAAAATATGTATATAGTAAGATTGGAGACCTAAATTTAAGACTGTGCCATACCTCTCATGAGAGTAGTGACAGATAAAGCAGGATGGGTATTTATATACATACAGTATGAAGCCAACATAAACGCCAGAATGTTTAGGGGCCTTTTCAAAATACATTTTAAAAAATGTTTATATCACTGTGGAAATATAAAGGGGACAAAAGTCTACAGATTAGACCTTCGTTCCTTACGCTCTTTCAGATTTCCACAATTGAACATATCATCAGCAGGAATTAAGAAAACATGTCGAAAACAAACCTGTCATTCTTGTTAAATATTCTATCAAAAAGGTTAACTGCAGGCACCAACTCGGTAATTGCTTTGCAAATGGCAGCTACGGATTGGGCATGCAGATCATCTGCTTTGGCAGAAATAATAGTTGCCTCAGCCTGCACCCTGCCAGCATTCACTTGCTGCAAGAATGCTTCGCATGCTCGCAGCTCCTCAATGCATAAGAATTCTACCCGGCTCTGCTCCAACGCTCATCAGCTCGCTGTCAACGAAATAATAGATGACTGTGATGTAATAGAGTGAGAAAGAATTTGCTCAAATTGAAAGTTACTTTGTTTTTTAATTAATAATAAAGAGTGAGAAAGTTTGTTATTTAATTGCATGTTTGAAGTTATTTAGTTACTTTGTGCTAGAGTTGGTGTCCTTTAGGAAGGTTGGTAGGGCCTCTGCCGCAGTCGATGTGGCGTAGATTCTCACCCTGCTTTTCATACCATTCCATACCTGAATAACAATAATAACATTGCATATTATAGTGATATGAGTTCTGGTACAATAACGGTGAGTGATCCACTCACTGTATCCTATTACCTAGCATTATAGCTCACCTTTTGGGATCTATTGCGGGGCCACAAAATAGCCACACACTCGCACCAAAGGCGTGCTGATAACACGCGCGAACAACGCCGAGCGAAGTCATTCTCAAGCCAAATCTCTGTGCGATTCGAACTCCAGCAAAGATGGAGCTGGCTTACAGTGGTCGCTCGCCGTCCGACCGCATCCACACTGGCTGAAATACGAGCATCATTATTAATTCTACATTGCTAACATTTCGAAATTAATAGTAGTTAGCGTACCTATTTGATTGTATAAAAAGATACTATTTTATTAAATAGAATATTAGAAAAGGAAAACAATGTGTAGGTACTTGCCTCTGCGTGTTTTATCTACAACAACAACACACTAAATTCAATTAATTTGGTTCAAATCACAACACATATGTTTGTTTACAAAAGAATTTAATGACATTTCTTTTACACACTTTTTTAAATCGCTCTTTTATAGACTTGAATTCGTAGATATTGACATTTCAGTGCGTTTTACGGTAAAATTTAGTCGGTTTTAGGAAGTCAAGGCACGTCTCTTAAAATTTAATACGAGGTTATAGTTTGAGGTTAATTTGAGGTTTAGGTTCATTAAAACTGATAGCGCGATTGCATTTTGTGCGTCGGTAGAACCATTAATTAACCAAAACCATAACCTCAAATGTTGTAAGGTTAAACCTTGCGAAAATAGCGCGATTGGCCCCCAGATAGACACAGACCAAGATTGTATAAGATTAAGAAGATTTAAGAGGGAGCAGAGGAAAAATTCCTAATCTTCGATTTGATTTTAGAGGGGTATATCCACTTTAAAGTTAAAAATAAAATATTGTGTGAGTAACTACACGATATATTCAAGCATAGACATTAATCAGAAACATAAAACAATAAAGTTTCCTCGATAGATAAAAATCATGAAATGACCTCTAATTTTCACATTTTTTCGATTTATCCTCGAAATGCTACAGGTTATTAGGACAAAAATTAGATAATTAATTATATTTATGCATGATCGACAACTGTCACTACGGATTTTTTTAAATCCCTGTAGTTTTAGAGTTATTCCGCTAAAACGAATTTGGTACTTTTAATACGCAAAATTCAACATCTCCTGTCGCATGTCACGCGAACTTCAGGCATATATTTGTTTCACAAATTTGGTCGGAGCCAACGTCAAAACTTTTTTGGCATGAGAGCTCTTAAATATTCAGTCATAAGTTTCATAAGTGTGTATTATACAGTCCATACATCGAGTTCAATACACACACATTTACACGTTCTATACGGAGTTTTATTAAAGGACCTTACAGAGCCTATATTATGTACATAATTAACCTTCTTCTTAAAATAAAGCTTAACTAAAAGCAAAGAAAAAAGTAAAATCCGTTGCCCACTGTACCGAAATCGTAGCGGGAAATCCGCGGGTTATACGTCCCCGATTCTACGAACAATCCTGAAAAGTGTTACAAATGACGAAACGTTTAATACCCAACTAAAACTCATTTCATTGGATAATTCGACAGTGTCGATGAGTTTCTTTTGAAACAATTGTAATTATGTTTTACTTGACTTCGTTGTATTTAGACAATCAGTAGTTATACTACTTTATTTTATGTTCATTATTATTGTTTGCGTTAGTGACGATCATATACCACATAAGGGATACCTTGACACTGTATTTTTAATTGTAATATTGTGACATTGATAATATGAAATAAATGATTCTATTCTATTCAAAGTAACATATGAAGCAAAGACTTGCTTGAATGGTAAAGTCTAACAATTTCTTCAAGAAGTTCTTCATATTATATATTGTACATGGCTTTTTAAACATGTACCTGTGTAAAGTTTTCTCACATTTATATAAAATTTTTAATAATTTTCAGGTCGTCAAATAGTGGAAGAAAATACGATCGAACATGCAATAGACATGGATAAAATACAGCAGATTACGGGCGCGAGCAAACCGCGCGCGCAGCTTCAATTCAAGAACGATATGCTGGTTGAAGGTAGCGGAGGCAGGGATCTTGCCCCGGGAGTTGATCCGGTATTGGTACAAGTACGTATTCGAATCCAATCGACGTAAATCCTCCTCCTCCCCCCTTTCCTCCTGGCCTTGATAAGTTATGTTCGGCAATGTTTAACTGATTCGCGGCAGCCACCACCTTATTATTTTTATTATAAGTATTTTACGAATTTCATTTAATAATGAATATCCAGAAATTGATATATTTGACTCGAGACATTCCAATTGAAATCCACATTAGGAAGCTTTTATAACATGGTACAGTGATTTATAATTGAGGCTATCAGCACAGTGGTGTAACCCGCATTCATTTTGTTTCTACAATATAAACTTTAAATGTTACCATGGATCAATAATTCAATAGAACTGCTAATCGCGGTACAAAACAGCGGGTATTTAGTACCCATTTGTACACCAGATGTCGCGATGAGTACCAAATAGCTATTTTTGTAAGCAGTTTGTAAATATTTTTTTATTGAATTGATATTCAATTATTTTTTATGTGAAATTACTCCACTAGTTTGTTATAATTATTAATACAATGATCGAACACTTCTTTCGATCGGGCCGTATTCGAACCGACGTCTTCTAGCATACGTTGTCTAGAAGACGTCGGTTGGAATCTGGCCGGTTTTTTTCCGGTGTCCAATCTTTGTATTAATAAGTATAATTTGTAAATAATTGAGGAACTACAATTGATCAAAGCTACTCTAATTTCTAGTAATATAAACAAATCAACTAAATGGCATTTATTCCACATAATATTTTATGGATACTTGATACTTGGATACATGTAATTTAGTATCATATAAAGTATAAAGTAATATTGTAGAAAAAAATTTGGGTTTCACCACTATTGCGCTGATCGTCTCAATTTGTTACTTGGTAGTAATTATAATATTGGCTATTGCCTGGTTATTTGAATGTACAAATTTGTAACTTGTCTTAAACATTCGTGGAAATTGTTTAGCTAGTTTTAGTTTCATATGTGTTAATAATGAAATATATTATAATAATGATGCTGTATGCTTCCCAAATAAATTAAAAGAAAAAGGAATTTTTGTTCATAGGAAATGGAAAAAAATAAATTTTTTGGGATCGACTAATCTACTATAGCGTATATTTGTTTTCTTCAAACCGTGTATGTTTAGTTTTGTCAGTCTTGACCATGGGATTCGTAAAAAGCCCGAAACGTCGACTTGTTTGAAAAAACAAATTTACGTGATTTAGATCAGAAAAAATAGTTTAATTTCCTGTGTGTAACAATCGCAAAAACCTAAGAATTCGATAATTTTTGTTCTTTTTTTTTGTTATTGCACCCTTGCAGCCCGCCATTTTAATTTTGAACAAAAAAAATACTTTTGAAATTTATTTTCATTGCAATTTTTTTATTTGTCTTCAATGGTATTTCTAGTTCAACGAGACAGTGGAAAAAAAAGAGTACGCTGCAGTGACGCGGCTGCCGGCGGCGGGCAAGGTGCAAGACGCCATGCTGCAGGAGATGAGCGATATGGGGAAATGTCTTTCCATGCACCAACCGTGGGCTTCGCTGCTCGTTGAGGGAATCAAGATGTAAGGAACTTGGCTTGTGAACACTGTGGTGCTCTTAGAGGTTGTACAAATAATAGCTTTTACTAAGGGTTCAATTTACTTGACTTCAAAATTATTACAACTTTTTTATTAAAAAAACGATCTCAAATTGCCAAGTTTTATTGTCATAACGTTATCGTTAACAGCAAGGTTTTTTGAAGTCGATTAATAATAATAATAATATTATTATTATTTATAAACACCATATTAACACATCTATACACTAAAGCAGTCACGGAATAGTGGCCAAGAGAAGCGAAAAGGCCTGTGGGCAGACCTCCAGTCCGATGGTCTGACGATATCGTCATATTTGCGGGATCGCGCTGGATGCGAGTGCGCAGGATCGAAAATATTGGCGCTATAAAGAAGAGGCCTATGCCCAGCAGTGGGTTGATATTGGCTGACCATGATATTAACACCTAAATAAATTGTATGCTCATTGCAAACACATTAAGTCAAGGGTCAAACAGTTTGTAGCAGTTTGGCCATTTTTTCTTAACTAATTTTTCATTAAATAATTGCTAAATAAATTATTGGCTTGCCAAAACTACGTGTCAAAACAACGTCGCACTTTATAACAACCTCGACACAAGGCCAAGGCCATGTGGCCTTGTGTTGTGACGTCATATGACGTTTCGCATCAGAAGCGATTATTTCTAGTGGCGCACCGCTAGATGGCATTGAACGATTTTACACTTTTTCTGAATCGCGGTGTTAAGATTTTCCCTCGATGAATGACCCGGCTCGTACAATTTTAGTGAGACAAGACCTTACTTCATAGGATCATTTCTATAGTAAGCTCTTCAAGCGAGTTTCACACTACGTGAGATTCTGTTAGCCGCGACGATGAGATGTGGCGCGGCGCCCTGAGCGTGAGGTAGGCGATGGTGGCTCACCATCAGCCCTCGATGATCGTTCGCTCCCTCATGCGAGTGGGGGAGAGTGGGGCGCTGTCGCTTTCTGAGCGGTTAATTTTTGAAACCCTTTTAATACCTGTATTACATGACAATCGTCATATAGAAACACTAATTTGGACTTGTGCCTTACTTCGGTCTTAAGAGGAGCGATTCCCAATAAAAAAATTTGAGATGGGAAAAGCTGGTTATTTGTTTAAACGTGTGTCACATTAGGAGTTAAGTAGATATTTTTTAACTATTTCTAGTATTTCTTACAATATTCAAACGACGGTTTTATTGACGTGTAGAGAATATCAAATTTTACGTTCAGTTATGATATAATATTGAATTTCACGAATTTTGAGTTACAACACTATTGTAACAGCAGTGCGATATACTATATTTGTTGTATTTGAGTTTGATATTTTATATAGATATGTTTATTAATATGTATATATGTTTAAAATAAATACACATGGTGTGCAAGTGTGTTAAATTTGATAAAGAAAATAAAAATAACTATGATACAAGTTTATTGTATAAGTATTTATAAGTTTATATTTGAACCTTATTTAAATCTTAATATTTATTTGGATTTTTGTAATAATAATAACGCACACACTGTAGATTTCTTATACGAGCTGGCAAATGTATAATTGTGCATCTCACTCGAACTTGCACTAAAAGCAATGATGGTCCTTTAGTTGTCTCGTTTGCACCGTCTCGCCTCGCGCTTGTGAACTGAAAGAATTAAAGAGACTGGTAGACTCATATGATCGACTCGCGTTTGTGGCTCCGCAAACAGGTCCCATTCCGACTGAACTAAAAATACAGGTGAACTAAAAACACCATGCACAAGGAACTAGTTCCTTGCGGTCCGTGTCAGGAATTCATTCCTAATAGTTCTTAGTTCATGAACTACTCAAGCCTACTGTAATTGTGTGAATAGGAAATTGAGGAATTAATTAAATTTGAATATTGTCTGAATTTTAGTATGTGATATTTGTTGTCTTATAATGATTATTGCACGTTGAAATCGATACCGTCACTAAATGAAAAAGTAAATTTTTGAGAAATGGTTCTGAAATTAAGTTGTATATTTGAAAAAACTAGTTTTGTGTATATAATGACGGTGTTGTTTTCAACGTGCAATATGTTACTTATTTATAAATAAGTAAAATTGTATATATTAAACAACAAACTGTATATAGTTGCCTAAGAAAATAAATGTCTATTATTTCTGTATTCCTTGTGTTCACCGATGATTTGGCACTGTATTACTAGCAGTAGAGCTCCTTGTGAAAGAGTTCGTCCAGGGAAGTGCTGGCTTAGCCTTACCTATTTCTGCCGCCGGTTTTGAATGGTAAGGGTCCTGGTGAGTTTATAGGCTCATGGAACTTGTCAACTTATGTCTCAGAGGGAAAGGCGCAGTGGCAGTGTCATTTGCGATTTAAAGCTCTGAGTGGCACTGCCACTGCTATGGTCAGGCGTGTCGCTTACCACCAGGCGCACGACTTGTTCGTCCCGTCACTTGGTGTCATAAAAAAAACTTTAAATATTTTTTGTAGGATTTGTTAGCAAGAGATAACTGTTTCATATTTGTCAGGCATGAGGGGCGTACGTGGTATACGAGCCACCGCGGGCGGCTGTGGATTGCATCGACCGCCAAGCCCCCGGAGCCTGACATCATTAAAGCAATAGAAAACCAGTACCGGGTGCTTTATCCAGGTATGTCTTAAAATATTAAAGGTTTTTGGTTTCGTGCGAAACCAATAGAAAAATCTTCGTAATAAGATCGCCTGTTGCATATTAGCTTATTCTGTCATACTTACATTACTGTTCTGTGTTGCCTAGGGTTTTATTCCTAGGAATCTCGAAAATTCAATTTCGCCAATTTTTGGCATTTTCGACACTCAAGACTAATTTTGAAAAATAAATTAATTTTTTCAGTCTCGGGAATATCGGGATTTATGTCACTTAATTAAAAAGTATTAAACTAACCAATCTCGAATTGGTCTCTGGAAGGAGAGATACCCCACAGCAGCAACTTAGAAGTCTCCAAGTGTCGACACGTTAAAAAGCAAAAGAATTAAAAAGTATTAAAAATGTACTAAACCAAATGTCATTTAAATTAAATTGAAAAGTTTAAATCACTAATTACAAGTTTCTTACCACGGTATGACTTATTCTTATTTTCCTGACATTTCGAATCGATTATCAAAGAAGTCGTACCTAGGTAGGAAACCCGTAATTAGTGATATTCATCTAATGGATAACCACGAAAGTCTTAAACTGTATTTTTTTATTCGGGTTACATTCACTTGGCAACACTGTAGAGCGGAGCTAACTTTAATCTGTGGAGATTGAAGAACGGCAGTAACAAAATTAGGTTCTCTAGGACTAGGGCTTAGGACTCCTTATTCCCCGATAGGTTATTGAGACATTAAAACCAGAGATAGATAGATTTTTCTATCTTTAGTATGCCTAAATGGGCGATAGATAGAATATTGGGAACGGCCGTAAAAAAAATAAAAAAGTAAATTATAATAAACGCCCTTTGTTTTTTACGTACCCATTATATAAATGGAAAAGTAATTTTCATAAATAATTTTTCATTTTATAACTTCTGAGAACTTAAAATTAAAATATCATGTTTTGAGTTTTGACTGCCTAAATATCTAGCCTATAAGTGGAAACCTACTTTTGAAACAGTCTCGAAAGTCGCGTTTTTCTCGGGATTTTCGAGACCGTACTGCATCTCGATATTTGTTTCCCGGAATGCGGAAATACAACAAGACTGAGAGCTCTAATCTGCCACCGTTAGTTGAAAGATGGCATGTGACATTTAAAAAAAAGTTATGTATTCTTTCGTGATCAGTAAAAAAAGGCCGAGCTGTCACTATTTTTATTTTTTCTTACGTGGATAAGGAATTAAGTTGCCGTAAGATAAAAATAGATATTTTTTAATTTAATTGTTTTTAAAACATTATTTTCTCGTATTTGAGATTTTGTCACAAGCCCTTTCAACTACCGGCAGCAGTAGTGTTGTCATTGTAATGTTTAAATAACAATAAAGAATATTACATTCATTTACTCAAATAACCACATCCCAACTTTTACTTATTTTACCGTTAATTTTAAATTAATTACAGAAAAAAATTTCAAGTTCCCATCGTTCTACCCAACTGGCTGTCTTCTTGGCTGTGTCAATGTGGACGACTGCTTGCCGCAGGAGGAGTACATCAAACAGTGAGTCAATCATATTGATAATTGAAATTAATTGGAAAGTAAATTTTATTCAACAAAAACAGACTTTAATAAATATATTAAATATAATAAATATTTAATATATTTATTATATTAAATATAATAAATATAATAAATATGTTAAAACAACTTAAATATCAACAAGGCTTAGTCAATAGTTACTAAAATCAAGGTTCCGAACTTATCAAGACGTTTATTTTCTTTGATGATTGTCATGTCATTTAGGCCCAGTGGTTACATAAAATGCTAGTGGACTGTAAATTAACTTATTATGTTCGACAAAAGGTAATTTCAATAATTGTAACTTTTTTATAAAAAGAAACCGACTTCAAAAGTTCGTGGAATTACATATATTTGCCCAGTTATATTGGTATATTGAAATGGTATATTGAAATCGGATACCGGAAAGTGCGCGAAACCGGATTCATCCCCTAGTTTGCCACCCTTAGGGGTTGAATATTTACTTCAAATTTAAATGGGACCAATACTGAGGTTCCCCCTTTCCAACAAAAATAATTATCAAAATTGGTCCACAAATCCGGAGTTATTGCGTAACATACGATTATCGTATATAAAAAAAAAATACAGCCGAATTGAAAACCTCCTCCTTTCTAAACGTCTTTCTTTAAATTTTACTGCACGGTGCGCGAACAGTGTTGCTATGTCTGTGCTTAACAATAATTATCTGATATATATCCGGTAATTAGCCATGCTGATTTATAGTTTGTGTCACTTTAATTTTTGACTAAAAATGACAAACAGTGAGAACTAAATAAACACGAAGAAATGTTTTGATCACTTTGGAAAAAATATGTAGTAAAATTGAGGATACACTAATTACTATACGGAGTGAAAACACGATTTCTAAAAATATTCACGATAGAAAAAAAACACAAACGTACCTCGAAATTTTACAAGAAAACCGCTGTATTCAGTAGGTACTTTACATGTATTAATGATTTTTTTTATATCAACTGAACTAAATAGAGCATGTTTAGCATTGACTTACAATTAAATGGACGACGGGTCTAATACAAAAACCACGAAAAAAATATCCCAAGTCAACCTATTTAAACGTAGTGACATGTAAAGGAATATGAAAAAGCTAAAACGTTGAATTTAAATTGTAATGTCATCGCAGTACTGTCTAATTTTGCTTGCTTCGCTGTCAGTCGAACAAACGAAGACTAAAGCGTGAATGACGCTCTGTATACGATTTTAACACCCTATAAGTTCGGACACTTTTTAGCGCGGACCCGACGTCCATATAATTGTAAGTCAATGATGTTTAGTATACGATATACATTTTTCAAATGACTTTAATTCTCGTTTCTAAAAAAAATAATTCTGAAATAAAGCCAGTGTTCCTGTCACTCGACCCAAGAAAAATTAACCGTATTAATTAGTACGGGAAAAATTTGAATTCAAGCTGGGGTAGTATTGTAGCAGGCAGCTTAGGTTTTGAATTTGGAATTACATAAATAATAGAGGGTTGATCAAACGGACATCTTAATATTTCTAGACCAAGATTCCAAATGGAATACATGTTATATTTATGAATAGTCGTCGTTTCTCTTATAAAAGTACCTCTCTCAAAGCAGTCTGAGTTACGCAGTCTATAGTATCGACTCCTAAGATTGACATTTAGCACGTTTGGATACGTTTCTGATACAAACTTATGGAACGACATTGCTAGCGGCAGCATTTTGCTGTTCCAAGTAAATAGGAAGGTATATTATTATATTTTATATTTGTCGTGATAATTTTATTATCATATTTAAGTAAGTATGCTTGCTTATGGTTGTTCCGTGACCTCACTTTGGGTCCTAAGCGAAAAAGAACGCATTGCGTTTTCCAACAAATGCTGAGTTAGTGACCCTTTTGTAACGCAGCTGGCACCACACAAAGTATCTCTTTACGTAGTGTTTGTATATAAATAGCTTGTGTTTTAATTAAATTTTTTTCATGTTTTATATTTTGTTTTTTCGTTTTAGTTTTGTTTGTGTTTTTATTTAATAATTATTTATTTATGGTTTACGTCTGAGTTGAGAAGGTTATTCAAAAATCTCACTATAGTACTTAACTAAATGTAAACAATCTTGAGATGTCTATTTAATGAAATACACACATCAAAAGTGTCTAGGGATCAAGTGAATATTTTTGAAATAAAAATTATTTAAGCAATATTTACCAAATCCAGTCTTCCAGGACGACTTCTTACTTTAATGCTTATGTTTTATTTAACCGCTTACCCCTATATTTAATTAAAATAAACTAAAATTGATGTTTTTGCAAATTGTGGGAAAAAACTCAAATTAACGGCGTCAATTAAATGACAAAAAAATGGCGAAAATGATGATTTTGCCCATTTTTATTGTAAAGATAAGAAAATTAATAATCTGTATTTCCACCATTAACACGAATCACACAATTACAGCGATTTGGCATGCTTAAGATGAGTTCATCAAAATCACTTTGAGGAATGGCCGCCCATGTGTTTTTTAACAAGTCAAAATATTGTTGTAGAGCATGTACGGTATGCATACTCGGCACAGCTCTTCTTTGAAGCATATCCCATGCGTGCTCAATTGGATTGAGGTCTGGCGATTGAGCAGGCCACGGCAGAACGTTGATACGAGCTTCGGCAAGAATGCGTGTTACGACTCTAGCCGTGTGTGGACGTGCGTTGTCATGCATTAGTTGAAATGAATCACCCAACTGGCCTCGCAAAGGGATGATAACATCTGAAACAATCCTCTCTGCGTAAACTTGAGCATTGAGGTTACCCCTGATCCAAATGAGATCGGTTCTTCCGCCGATCCAAATACCGGCCCATATCATTATTGTTCCCCCACCATATGGATGAACTTCCTGACAATATCTCAAACGTTCATGACGTCCAGATGTTCTCCAAACTCGAGTACGTCTTGTATCCGGTCTCATACCGAAGCGGGATTCATCCGAAAAGCACACATAGCGCCAGTCTTCTTCCTCCCAGTTTCTGTGTTCGCGAGCCCATCGTAAACGGGTCCTGCGATTGCAGGGTGCAATAGGTGGAACTCTGAGCGGCCTTCGGGATCGCAGACCCACTTCACGTAAACGATTTCGGATTGTTTGATCGCTTATTAGCAAGCCTGAGGAGCTGTGGAGCCTCGTAACCAACATCATGGCGGTCATGGTACGATTCCGTCGAGCAGTATTTTGGATATACCGGTCCTGTCTGCGAGTCGTGATGCGAGATCGTCCTCCATGTCGCTCGGCCACGCTGCCCGTCATGCGATAGCGCGTCCAGAGGCGACTTATGACGCTCTGTGTAGTGTTAAGAGTGAAAGCCACAGCACGTTGCCTGGAACCAGCTTCCAACATTCCGACGGCTCGCATCATCACTTCTCGGGTTAAATGATGTCGTCTCTCCATAATAATGTAAATTGTTTCGGTTCCGATGCAGATATTGTAATGATTTTGTCAAAACGCTATAACTCATTTGTATACAAAACCACATTGACAATCGATTTTCTTCATATTATCGAATTATAAACAATATTCCTTATTTAAATGTTAAAACTCATAAAAAGTATCAATAGCGATACAAAAAAGTTAATATAATTAACCCAAATTGCAGCAATACTCTTAAACGTACTTGATCCCTAGACACTTTTGATGTGTGTATATATTTATAGAATTATTTTTACTTACCTTCAAAAACAAAACACAAATACTTAGCTTCCTATGAAATTGCGATGAAGACGCGGGTTCATGCCCCACCGGGTCGACGAAACTTTTTCTGTGTGTCCGATCTTTGCATTTATAATCATCACGTCTGCGTGTTTTGACTGTGTTTTGTTTTTCTACAGTTTTATTTTGTGGTGTCATTTGTGGTTAACAAATAAATGTATTTTCTTTTCTTTTTGTTGCTTAATTATTATTATCATGATAGTTATAAATGTGGTGAGAAGTACAATAGTAATTGTACAAAAGTAATTGGCATTATCACAGGCCGACGCGATCGGGAGTAGAGCTCGCCATGACGCACTGGCCAGCGCGGCGTTTTTAAGTCTTAACTTCTTTTTTAGCGTAACGTATATAGTTGTATAATGTTTTTTACAGATACCCCGACGGTGAAAGCGATAGTCCATATGTGTTCATCTGTTCCAATCCCATGAGCTTGAAATTACGTTTCCCAATCCAAGGGCAACATAAGATATGTGAGTTATCTTTTAATTTTTTACAACTGCTTCGACTCTGCGCCAGCGTGAGTTGAACCCAATCCGACCTGCTTGCGTGGTAGGCTGAGTGATTGGTCGAGATCCATCATACTCCGTTCCGTATTATCAAGGACAGGTGACTACGCGTTTATTATTGCTATATTATGTTTTTCAAATGTATGCATGTTTGTCCATTTCTTTTTCATTTTGTATAGCCTAAACGGCTTAATGGATTTTATTTATGAGTAGTCGTTAGACTCGTCTTGACTGTGCGAGTGTCATAGGCTATAAAAATAATCAAAATCCTCACTATTTTGATTATTTTTATAGCCTATGACATGGTTGAATATTTTTTTTATCTTTCCAGCTTAATATTTTTGCGATCGGCTTTTTGTTTTTTTAAATAACTTTTATACTTGTTAACATAAGTTTTTGTTAAATGGTGGAGTATGCGCGCTATCTAGTACAGATTTTTGATAATACGCCTCGTCACTGTGTCGGCGTCCGAATGGTAGTAACAAAACGCCCGAACAGTGCATCAGCTTATTGTGTCAACCACGATTGCCACACATCGATTTCGCGTTGATAAGTGTGACTCCCTTATTTTATAATAATGAAAGTATATTTTATTTCAGACGCGCTGGACAAAACGATTCACAAGGCAGCTGTCAAATGTTTGCAGACAATGTCAAAATATCTATCCGAAGAAGCCAATGCGGGGTAATAGCACTATAAAATTGTTTGTATTCTGTACGCACGTTAGCATTTATATTGTTTTTATATTAAAGCAATATTTTAAAATATAAAATTTCGTTATTGTTTGTTTTCACGTCAATTCTTTTCAGCATAGTTTGGCTCACTAAAGTACCGGCACGCTTTGATGGCCGTTTTGACAGATTGCAATAATGAGGTGACATTTCAATACATTATCGAAAAAATATAATCAAATGCTAGTTGCACATATAAGTTTTTAGATTATTAAACCATAAACAAAATCCATATTAACGAGGAAGGGTCAATAGTAATGCATATCTATTACAGGGTTATTTTGAAAATGCTAACAATTTTTTCAGATTTTGTTGTACTCTCTGACACTTTGTAGGTCTGTATAACAACACGCCTCCCGTGTGTTGTCATTAATACAATTCGATCGACGACACTTTGACACAATTTTAGTTGTGATAGATACAAAATAAAATATTAAAAAAGCAAAAATAATTTAAGTACTTACCAAAATCAAATCAAGTGTTACTGCGTGAATTACGCGCACACACTCAGATCGACATAACCGCTGTCATTCCAAACATTTGGAGAGTTTGTGAATAAAATACAATAAAAACAACCTATATATCCAGTCAGCCAACAAAATTGTAATATGAACTGTGGATTTGACGAGTTACATTACATTTACTTTGAGATAACTCCAAGTCGGGTACACATCGCCCTTTCTTGACTACTTTTAGTTTATCATTAAAAGAAAACTTTAAATTCGCCGTTAATTAACTTTCGCGATCAATACAACTGTCACCGCTAAAACACATATTTGTTGAATTATGACACTGTCACAACAAATTATATGAATAAAGTAAGAAAACCACATAAAAATCAATTACTTTACAAATAAGGTCACACCGGGTCACAACAAATTTATGGCGAATAAAGTTCACCGTTCACCGTAGGACGTACAATGAAAAAGTAGATATCGCCAAAATTCCTTTTATATTTTCGCCGCTAGCACTAGCAAAATTGACGAATGGAAGTGATTAGGCTCTATGGTGTAGTGATTTGAATGTTTGGCTTCTGTTCTGGTGGTCGTGGGTTTGATTCGCGTACCTGCTTGACAGCCTGCCGCTATGGTGTAGTGATTAAAGTGTTAAGCTTTCAGTCTGGAGGTCGGGGGTTCTATTCTCTCAGGCGACTGCGTCTATGGTGTAGTGATTACATTGATAGGCTCTTGTTCCGGTGGTCGTGGGATCGATTCCCGTAGTTAATAGCCTACCTACATACCAAAACGGGCGGCACGCGCAGTCGCAGAGAAGTACTGCAAGTCTTTTGGCGGCAAAACAATGAAAAAATATCGCCAAAATTCTTTTGATTTTTCGCCACCAGCACTCGCAATTGATGAATGGAAGTGATTTGGTTTCATGGTGTAGTGGTTACAGTGTTAGGCTTTCCGGAGATCGTGGGTTTGACTCCCACATTTGACTGTCTACATGGTGTAGCAGGAGTGTTAGACTGTTGTTCCGGTGGTTGAGGGTTTGATTGCCGTAATTGACAGCCTGCCTCCACGATGTAGCAGTTAGTGTTTATCTCTCTGTCTGGAGGTCGTGGATTCGACTCCCATAGTTGACCACCTCCATGGTGTAGCAATTACAATGTTAGGCTTTTGTTCCGGTGCTCACGGGTTTGATTGTCGTAGTTGACAGCCTGCCACCATGGTGTAGTGGTTAGAGCGTTTATCTCTCAATCTAGAGGTTGTGAATTCTATTACCATGAAAAAAAAGGTGACTGCCTCTATGGTGTAGTGATTAGAATGTTAGGCTTTTGTTTTGGTGGTCGTGGGTTCTGTTCCCATAAGTTATATGGTGTAGTGATTACAATGTTAGAGTCTTGTTCCGATAGTCGTGGGTTTGGTTCGCGTAGTTGGCAACCTTTTTTTTTGCCATAATGGTGTAGTGGTTAGTGTTTATCTCTCAGTCTGGGGGTCGTGGATTCTATTTCCATAGGGACTGTCTCTGTGGTGTAGTAATTACAGTGTATTCTGGAAGTTCTTGGTTCGCAATTCGCGGGAATACGTGTGACATGCGACACATGATTTGAGTGATGGAACGGCAAACAAATGCACGTGTTCAGTGCAACATTGAAAGTCATCGACCCGTAGGACGTACCTATTTGTTTGTAGGACGATAGCGTTTGATATCTGGGTATCAAAATCGCTAAGCTAATAAGCACCTAGGTACTTACTTGAATATTTAACGTGGTTTATTTATTTCTGTTGTTTTTTTATTTCATGATTATTTGCAATAATAGACTATCATGTGTAATTGGTATCATGAGTAGGGAATTATTTTAAAAAGGTGCTCGAATATCCGACCCGGTTTGAACAGGTTTCTCTCCGTACGCGCGTACGCGACGAAGCCGCCAGAGCTCACGCACACACGCGCCTCCAGCTTGTAAGTGTACTCATAGCGCGGTTGAATGAAACTGTCTTTGTGTGATTGTTGCGTGCGTTGCGGTCACAGAGTTGTAACGTTTAGAGCAATCTATTTAAATATTTTTATTTTTGTATGAAAGTAAAATGTAACGAATTTTCAAAAGTCATGGAACAAAAGTAGTTGTTCATGGTGTTAGTATAACACACCTGAGAAGTTGTTAGCATTTTTAAAATAACCCTGTATATATTTTCACAATCACAGTTTGTTCTTTTCGAAGCAACGTCAATTCGAAACTGCTTTGTTTTGCATTGAGCTTTGACGCGAGTTTGCCGGAGGTAGAAGTTGTCCTGCCCAGCGATCGTATTAGATTTTACTTTTTTAAATTTCCAATTTCGAGTTGTGTCGTAAAATTATACATTCCATGAGTTTTATTGCACGTCACTATTGTCAACAATGTACAGCAATTAGCTCCTTCAACGTAGTTATGAATTAATACGAAACTGGATCAGTGGACAAACGTTAAAACAGTCATCATAGCGTGCCGGTACTTTAGTTACTACATTTTCTGCTAAAAGGGTACTGGTGAAGTTACAGGCACATGAGACTATTCAACTTATGTCTCAGGGTGACGGGCTCAGTGGCAGTGCCCCTCATGTCTTTACGATTAAAAGCTCTGATTGGCACTGCAACTGTTATGGACTGGAGGGTCGCTTACCACCAGGCGCATGACTTGTTCATTCCGCCACTTGATAACGTATAAAAAAAAGATTGCGCGCTAAAATCACGTTACTTTTAAATTATGCAATTGTAAATCTATTTTTATGCAAAGTGCCCTTGTATATGTGTTTGGCTTGTACTCTTTTAAAGTAGTAAATAATTAAACACTGAAAGAAACTAAGTAGCTAAGACTGGTAGCTTTAAAATTTTTCGACTAAAACTACATATATATATTATTAAGATATTTTATTGATTTATTTACACAATTAAAATCTAAGATTTTCAAAATAAATATAAATACACACGCACATCTATCATACACACTTTCACACAAGATCAACAAAAATGTATTAAAGTCACACAACAATGAACGTAAATAGTACTTGAATTTAAATCGAGGCATTTTTGAAGTGCGCGCTGTGAAGCAAAATTCAATTTAACTTTAAGCCCTATGAACTAAAAATGAATTATTACAATATTATTGTTAGGTAATTTTAATTTGCCTATAATTGTTGTCTTTACAATAAAAGCCACGTCACTCCATTTAAGTGTCACTACAGTCTTGGATCGCTTGCGCCCAGCATCTTGCTACAATTTAAGACGTGAGTCTCGGTTGTTATAAATAAAAAAAATAAAAAAACGAGTGCACACTTCAAAACATTACTTATATCTCTGTAGTATATAAATGTAAAAGCTTATTATCTAGAATTAGCACCAGTCAGCACCGAACAGTTATAAGTTACAAACGGAGGTGGGTTGCCAATAGAATAAATATATAATACAGTGCCACCAAATTCTATGTATTTAATTTAATATGCAAAACTACCATTGACTTACAAATAAATGGACGACGGGTCTAATACAAAAACCACGAAAAAAATGTCCCAAGTCAACCTATTTAAACGTAGTGACATGTAAAGGAATATGAAAAAGCTAAAACGTTCAATTTAAATTGTAATGTCATCGCAGTACTGTCTCATTTTGCTTGCTTCGCTGTCAATCGAACAAACGAAGACTAAAGCGTGAATGACGCTCTGTATACGATTTTAACGCCCTATAAGTTCGGACACTTTAGTGCGGACTCGACGTCCATATAATTGTACGTCAATGAAAACTACAGACTTTATTTAACAGGCGAAACTACTCAAAACTACTCTAAAAGCTGTTGATACCTGCACGTTTTATATCTTTAAGATTGACTTTCTCATGTGATGAAATATTTATGGAGCAATACCATAGGAATTATAAAATTAGTGGCACTGTACAATTAGAGCATTGCTCTAAGACTGTACATATATGGAAAATAGAACCGAAAATCGAAATTCATCAATCTTCCTATGCCTACGTAAGTTTCTATTATGACTTCTTGGTTTTTATTAATTTCCTTTCATTTATGCATAAAATACATACTTTATCGTCATCGACTCTCATACCTTTGCATGGATTATTTTTCAAAGTACTTATTTCTTCTAATCTACAGTTTTACTTTGGCAGTCTAAAAGAATTTGGTTGGAGAAAGCTTAATTTTTAAATAGGAACTTTACGATTCCTTCTTCTGGTTGATTTGCGGAAAGAATGCTTCTATAGGAAGAATGGGATCGTCTGTAGCTATTGTGAAATAATTAGGTATTCTTCTGCTACTTGTCGAAACAGTCTTGAACATTCCAGGGGTGTTGTAATCTTTGCTCGCAGCCAACGTCAAATCTGACACTCTCTTTGAGTGTTCGAAAAGGTTCTCAATATGATCGTGATGTTTCTTGTCAGCTATTTTCATAATAGCACTTTCTGATCGCGTCCTCTCTGAAGTAATATCACTACCACTTGCAGATTCTGTTACACTGACGTCTTGTACAGACTCGCCATGTTCTGAATCTTTAATCTTTTTTCTTAAAATTCTTTTGCGGTCTGTTGTAGGGCTGGAAGTCTCAGTGATTTGTTCTGCATCAGTAGGTTTTGGTCTACGTGATCCATTTCGGATTCGAGAAGATATCTTCTGCGTTGTGCCTTCGGTAGGTTCAATCGTCTGCCTGTTTCTATTTGGCCTGATGGAATGAATCTCCTTTTCCGTCTGGTCATTGACTTCAGAGGCATTCGATTTTTGCCTCGGGTCTTTTGGAGTAAACTTCTTTCGTTCACTTGTTGTTTCATTCTCGCTGACCGGTATTCTCCTTTGAGGGAATCTAATTTTAGGCACGTTTGATTCGGCGGGTTTGTCCGTGGTACTTGTCGTTGAGCTTAAACGGTTTCTGTAATCTTTGACGTTAAAGTTTGGTCTGTTATATTTATTTTTTAACCTTGGTCTTATTATTTTTCCTGAGTTGGATGTAGTTTCAATTCGAATCGTGGTCGTCACATCATTGACTTCACTGCTTTCTTTAATCCTTTCAGTTGTGAGTTCTCGCACTGGTTCCAATTTAGCTTCAATAGGTTTAGCATCTCTATGGAAAGAGAAATTCTTAGAAGGTTTGATTACTTCCGTTTTGCTCGTAGTCCTTAGCGCATCACTGAGATTTACAGCGATATCACTCGTAGGAGTGTCTTTTTCATCCTGCTTATGACTGTAATCTGGGACGGCACTGGATTGATATTCAAAACCTGTCGATGAAATTTTAGGCAAATAAGGTCGAGATGATGCCGATATTTTCATAATTGGAGATTCCTTATTAGAGTCGTATTCTTTATATGAGGTAGTTATTTCCGCCTTCTCTGTTGTAGTAGTTGTGTGTGGACGACGGTGGACTAACTTTTTTTTCACTATAGTTGGGGATGTTGGTGAGACTGTCGGTACAGCGCTAGTACTCAAATCCGTAATGACCGTGGGAGTTGTCGATTCTGCTTTTACTTGAGCTGGTCGTACTCTAGCTCTAATAGTATGAGTTTCGTTATTGGGTTCGGTCGACGAGACATGCCTGTGTATACTGGAGTCATGATCGCGGTTGATATTGGCTAGAGGTGGGCGGCGTCTCCTTAACTTATTCCTCTTACGACCTCTATCCCTTTCGGTAGGAGGTTCCGCAGTACTGACTGGTCGTTTGAAATGCTTATTTGGAGGCAATGTAGGAAGAGGTTCCACGGATAATTCATAATCTTTATTAAAGTAGGTTGTTACTTCTGGAGCGGAAAACTTAGACGATTCGGTCGGCTTCTTCGTTCTTCGCGCAGGGTGGTCGTCGTAACTGGGAGTCGACACTCTGTAATAGTATTCCTTTAGTTTGTGTTTGCCAATCGGTTCGAAGTCGTCGCCTAGAGGCCGCCTGCTTTGGGTTTCGACTTGACCGTCGTAGCTCAAAGAGTTTTCATGGCCCTTTTCTCCTTCTGTCACGATGGCGTACTCTTCGGGAAGATCCGGCAAAGGTGTGGGCGGTTTACTGTAGGCGGTGTCATACTCCTGTTTTGTGACTGCTTCTTCAGCAGTCTTCTGACTTTCAGGTGTCGCAGACCAAGAAGCAGGGGACGAAATGTGTGTTACGCCGGCGTCGTATAACTCGGTTACTTCGTAGGTAGCTCGGAATGGCACTGAATTTGGTGTGCTTTCTAGTCCTTCTCCTTTAGGTGGACTGACGTATTGCTGTGAAGTTTGTTGGTTGGTTAATTGGGCGAGACTATCGTGAATCTTTTGCTTCTTCTTCGCTGGTGCCTCTTGTTGCTGTTGTTGTTGTAACTGATTATAGTGATTGGTCTGCAGTTGTATCTGTGTATTCTGTTGCGATGGATATTTGTATTCATGGAAGTTATTGTATGCAAACGTTGTTGTTTGAACAGTTGGGTTGTAAGTAGACACTTTATAGTTCCCACTGTATTTATTAACGAAAGGGTCTTGCGGACTGGCTTTAAACGTTCCCTTGCTATTGTTAGGATCGATCTTTTCAGGAGCAGCCAGTTTGGGTGCTAGTGTGGGAACGTTCCAATTTGATCCGAAGTGTACCTGATTCGCTGTTGTCTGCAATTTTGGTGTAGTTGAAAATATTACGTTGGGTGTAGTTTTGAAGTTTGGAGCGAAACTAAACGAGTTAAATAGGGTCTGTTTAGTCGTTTGCGGAGGATAATAGGTGGTCCTAGTCGGGAAAAGGGGATCTCTTCCTTTTATTGAATGCAGACCAAACGAGTTAAACGTTCCTGCAAACAAAATATTAATAAAGATTACTTTTTAAACGGAACAATTATTAAGATTAAACCGCCATGTATTGAACTGTAAGCCACTTACCTAAAATGCTCGGTGGTAAAATAGGGTCTTGGTACGCATACTGCGGGAAAGGATTGGTTGGTACTTTAGGGGTTACTAGTGATTGTTGAGCTGTCTTCACTTGTTGAGTCACAGATTGTGATGCGGGATCGTTATCAGGAAGCTTGTAAACTTCAGGCTTATATGTTTCGATGTCAGCTGAAGCAGAGGGTTTCTTTTCGGGTCTTGCGTATGCATCCGCAGGTTTTCCGTAGCCATCCAACGGCCTTGAAGTAGGTTGTCCAAATTGAATAGGTTGCACATTAGTCAATTGCTGCATGGGATACTGTTGTTTGAATTTAGTCGGGTATTTCGTATAAACTGGTCTCGCAGCGTACGGGTTGTGCGGGTTTCGAATGATGACACTCTCAGCCGGGAAGTTTTGGACGTATTTGTAATGAGTTAATCCATTTGAGGGTAGTGCGAATGGATTTAAGTAACTATTTATTGGCTGGCTGGCAGCGGGGTATGATCCGCCGCCGGCAGGGATTGCCCGAATCGTAGTGGGGCGGTAAGATTGCGCTATCGACGTCAGTTTCGTCGCATCTCTCGTTGAAAGCGGACGTGCCGATGAAGGATATGGATCGTAAACTGGTACGGGTATTTTATAAGATGGCGCGTGTAATGGCGCTGTTCCATATCCAAAAACAAAACCGCCAGAACCGACTACTGGTCTCCAACCACCTTTTGTCAATGGTAGAGACTGAAAACAAATAGAAGTAAGTCATTAGTTAAAAAGCTACAAACACTTGTAAGTCGATCGTTTAAGTACCTATCAACTTTTCTTACCTGTTGTGTGGGCATGGACCGTCGATGTGGTTTAACGCAGTTAATCGCCAATATTAGAGCCTGAACTGCCGCTAGAGCCAGCCATAGCTGCGCCCCTGCAAATTAAGAAATAATGTGGTTTATCAAGCGTTCTTATTATATTTCCTACTTTTTTGAAACTAATCTGAACAAAGTCGATGTTAGGGTTTCTCATCAAGCGTTTCCAAAGGTAATTGAAAGAAAAGGTGGAAGAGTAAGGTCGTAAGAACACAATTACAATAAAATTTAAAATTCCCCGTATAAATCAGTGAAGGTGTTTTAAAAAGGTCAATAAAGCGATCATACGTAAGCTGAGGTGACGAAAGGAGCCTCCCCGCACGACGAACCATTCAGTTCCTGTACGTCTGCCGCATCCTGGGCAACAATCGGCGATTACCTTACGTCGATTGGCACGTCCTTTCACTACGGTGCCGATGGCAAGCATTACAGTTTATGCTATCGACACGATATGAATAAACCCGTAAGCTAACAACTCGCCGAAACCTGTTTAATAAGCCCAAAAACGGTAATTCTACTGTAGGTGCTTAAAAAGTTGGGTAGTACTGTTTGCAGCATCAGATTAAGGTTACCATATTATTGTAAGTCAGCCGGATTTCCATTGTATGCCAAATTTAAAGTCGATCTGTAGTAGTATGACAGTTAAGAAGAATAGCTGATGGTCTTTAGGGTGTGTTCCCGCTGCCCGTGATGTCAAACGCGCCGATTTGTCCGAGCGAGGTCGCGAAACGCTTGGGTCGACGCGCGTGACGGCGCGTATTCGGGTTTGTATCGAGAGCATAGGCTGCGCGCGCTTTCGCGTCGCGTCTTTGAAGATACCTCAACATATATCTAGATATATGTCTGTGTACCAGCAGCACGGGCCGTGATGGGAAGCCGCCTTCAAACAGCTCAACAGAAAAATGTTCATCTAATATGGCTAGAAACCATCCTGACTTTAAATTTTTTTTATTGTAGAATTTAAAAAGGGCTATAACTTTCTTAGCCAAACAATAGTCCTACAAAATTGTATTATGCAGTTTCACTGCAGGATCTACACGAGTCTCAATGAAATAAAAAGTTATAAACTGACATAGCGTGGTTAAAAATTCTTAAATAGTTATAGCATGGACCAACAGTTCGAGAGAACTGCACACTACCTGAAAAAGGTAAAAATTCCATCTTATATCTAGATGGCGCTAATGAGCCTGGAAATAGTTTATATTATGTTAATGGCCGATATCAATTAATTATAACAATTCTTATCCTTTTTGCTTATTAGCGGTACCCGTTTATGATTTTGCCAGTATCAAGTGTTTCGCTAGGTAGTCATGGGTTTCAGTAGGTTCTGCTAATCCACTAGTAATTTATGGCGGTACTTTGTTAAAGAAAACAAGCTGATTTTGAATTTTGGGGTTGCTGTCTTATAGGCTTACCAAGACAATATTTTCTCCTGAACTTTGACAAATAGATGGCATTGTGTGTTACAAACTAATTTATAAATTAACGTTTCCTAATATTGGTAGATGGCTCTACTTCTAAATAAAATAAAATAAATAGTCTGCACCATTCATAAAAATCTGTGCAATAAGCGCCATCTAGTTAATTTGTTTGTTATCACTAGACATTAGAGTACCCTTCAACCGTACACAATATAGAAATATATTAGCCTTCAAATAATAATAGCAATCATTTATTTATAGAACAACAAGCCTCATTTGTGGTAGTACTTAAAAAAAACACTCTAAATCAGTCTTATAAGCTAAGGTTAGTGTTTCAAAATTAAGAAATCCTAATTAAGCCCGCTTAGTTACTTCTCGCTTGAAATGGCACTACAGTGGCCAATATAATTGCTGGTGAAATTACAGGTACATGGGACTTATCAACTTATGTCGCATGTTGACGGGCGCAGTGGCAGTGCCCTTCAGATCTTTGCAATTTAAAGCTGTGAGTGGCACTGTAACTGTTACGGACAGGCGTGTAGCTTACCATCAGGCGCACGCCTTGTTCGTCCCGTCACTTGATGTTATAAAAAAAATTGCAATCCACTCTGTGGGCGATCATGTGCAGTATACTGTTGAAGTTGCCACGCACGCTGTACGCCATGGATGCGCATCATTTACATATTGTGGCGTAAAAACAATCTACGCGTGCTTTAGCAAACATTTCTGACGCACTACAGAAGGGTCGAGCTTCTGTAGTGCATCCAACAGCACCTGAAACGCGTTATTATATTGAACTCGAAGATCACTGTAAAATCCTTTCGAGTATAATTGGCCCACAAGTTCCATGTATAAAAAGCCTTGCAATATGCCGGGAAAATACTAATTTTGAGTTTTTTTAGCACCGTGCGAACCTATGTCTTCGTTCCCTTTCAATGTCGACCTCGTCTTTGAGGTCAGAGGTCAACATGTGCCCTCGATACCTAAACGACTGTACTCTCTTCAGAGGAACGTCATTAAGATATACTAAGGGCACGCGGTGTCTATTCCTGACCACAAAAACCATGACCTCCCCCTTTTAGCATACATTTCGTATATTGCAACCAGTTTTCTTACACCTCACAGCGAAGCGCTCAGCAGCACCATATCGTCGACGTAACTGATTTTATTCACGCAAACTTCATCTCTGTGACAACCGACTCGGGTGCTACTGAGCTGAACAATAAAGTAATTAACATAAATATGGAAAAAACCAATAAAAAAAAAGATCCGACAACAAGCACATGGAAAATTTCGTGAGGTCCGCTGGTTCGTTCCGTGGCTTAGTTGGCATAGCGTCTGGCATGGTTTGTTAGTAAACGAAGTGAATTTTTTTCCAAGTCGTTTCGTCTTCTTTGTATTAATAATTATAACAAACTATTCGAGTAATTTCACAAAAAATCTCAATATAAAACTTAATTAATATTGATTTTTAATAAAAAGAACCGTTTTAAGATCAGTCCATTCGTTTTGAAGCTACGATACCACAGCAGACATTAGAGAAACAAACACACACAGATACACAAAGTCTACAAATTATAACGCCCCCCTTTTTGTGTCCAGGGTTAATAACAATATAAAAAGGACAATAAAAGTTAAGACTAAATCAACGCGGTCAAAAAGCCACCGAAACAAACGAAAACAATGACAAAATACCTTCAATAACGTTCATTACCTTCTTCCTATACTTTTAAATCCATTAGGCTTTAGCAAAGTGGGACACTGTATTATCTATGGTATTCGGCAAATTGTCAATAATAATAGTTATAATGCTCGTCAAATAATATTACTGAGCCTGTTTCGAAGATGAGGTCGCACTTTCTAGTATTGTTTATAGTAAAATGAGTACGTGTAATTATTTTGGTGGCCTGGCTACGCGTCTACAGTCATCGCGAAAACGGTTTAATCTGATCGATAGAATTTAATGTGGACAGTGTCCAGAATATTTGTGTTAACCCACAAAATGACAATTTTAATATATGGAGCATTAAAGGTTTATAGTGAATAATGCAATCAGTTTATTTTATTTTTTTAAGTTTCTAAAAGTTACGATCAGTAATTAAATAAAAATTGTTCATGAAAAATTCGATGCATCAACAACATTTTCACGAAAGTGTTCTAAGGTATAAGACTACATTCATAAGTCATTTTACGGCTTTCTGTAGATTAACTTGTATGTAGCAGGTCTTCTAGTAGCTGTAAACCTCCTTGTGAAAGAGTTCATCCAGGGAAGTACTGCCACCTTACCAATTTTTGCCCTCAAGCAGTAATGTAAGCATTATTGTGTTCCGGTTTCGAAGGGGTAAAGGTGCTGGTGAAATTACAGGCACATAGGACTTATCAACTTATGTCGCCTGGTGGTAAGTGACACGACTGTGCATGACAGTTGCAGGGCGGAAATAGGTAAGGTGGCAGTACTTTCCTCGACGAAATCTTTCACAAGGAGCTCTACTGCTACTTATGGCTGTCAGCAACACTGAAAATCGTAAATAGTCATATGGCCCACTACGACATCTTTTCTATCACAAGAAGTATTAGACAAATATGAGCCCAACCAACGTTACGGTAAAACTTTACAGCATTTACTCTATCAACTGTGCAGAGACGCGAACTAAAATTCTCTAAACTAAAATTGTTGCAAATAGAGACAAATAGATAGAATTTGTATTGAAAGAATTTGAAATTTAATTAAAAATAGATTTTATATATTATGGTATTGACGTGTACACCAGGCAATGATCTTATATACAAAACACCAGATTTGTGTAACACTTTTTTTTTAATAATAAAAACTGTTATATGCCGTACGTAAAATCACATTCTAATTTAAATTCTAATTCTTTCAGTGTTACACAAATATGAACCTAAACAGATCAGGTTTTCTATTTAAAGATAAATGGTAAATTTTCTACAGCATTTATTGTATTTCAAGTGTTCAGAGAGACGAACAAAAAATCGCAAATGCTGTAAATAAAGGCAAATTATCTGTCATTACCGCCATCGCCTGACGGGAAAGTATCACTTTCGATCGCGGGCTTAGATTAAATCAACATGTGTCGATAGCTGGAGGATTTATAATGCCATTTATTTGCTTTTCAAGATGATACTGCGGTTTGTAAGTCTTTACTTAATACAAAATAACAATAACTTTGTTTGCCTCTTATAATATTAATACATAATGCCTTAGGCTCTCAAACTAGGAAATTCCCTATACTATGAGTAACAGAGCAACAGAATTCCGGGGAACTACCCAGAACACCAAGACCAGAAACAATTTAGAAAATTTCCCGAATTGGTCCAACCATGAATCGAAAATAATTAGAGTAATGCCCGGAATACATGAGGCTAATTTTTCAAGCTAGTTCTAGTAAGCTAGGAAGCTAGTAACTCTGGCTTTGTATATACAGAACTAGCTTCATTTCTAGGCTATTAAGGTAGTGAGGTAGGTAGTAAGCTAGTGTCTCATGGATCGTTTAATAGGATGTGGTTGTATTATTTGAGCTACTAGCTTCCCCCACCACTGATATTACTATCTTGTCTCGTGTACTAGCTTCGTGTGGCCGGCGAAGATAGCATCCGATCAAATAGTATGCAATGACGACACGTTTTGTTTTCCCGACCACTGACCACGTATTTCTGAGGCAGCTTACATGCCGAAACTGAGTACCGTAATTAATTCAAAATTAATACAATGAAGAGGAATGTCTATGTCACGTCATTATTCCTTATTATAAAGATAAATCTCTGCTTGATTCAGCATTACAAAAAATATGTAGTAAATTATAAACTAATCGACACAGAAGTCAAGTAATAGTGTTTGCTTTACGAAAGCTCTTCATTATTATCCACAGGTGTATTGTTACCTTGGTCAATGCAATGATACTGGCTTAAAATTTACTGGCATCATGTAAACCGTTCTAGTATATATCCAGTCAGGACAGAGTTACTAGCTTGCTAATTTACTAGAACTAGCTTGTTGTCCTAGCTTGAAAAACTAGTCTCGTGTATTCCGGGCATAAGAGATGTTGGTATGTCCAAATCCTTTCGTAATTAGTCATTTGTGATAGCCGAAACGAACCCGGAATAGTATCAGGGACTACCTCGAGAGTATACCTTTCAAAGAATTTTCAAAATCGGTGCACTATTGATGGAGAAGTTTGTGAATACACGGACATGTCTATAAAATATGAGGATTTCCTTCGAATTTCATGGGATCCCCTCATCAAATTCCGACTTGGTGACAATGGGACTACCATGAGAGTGTATCCTTTCAAACAAAAAAGAATTTACAAAATCGGTCCACAATTGACGGAGATATCTGAAAACATAGATACGGCCGAACGTATAACCTCCTTTTTTATTAATACAATTCTGGCCAATAAAATATACAGGGTTATTTGTAAATAATATATATATATGTCTATAGGTTGTTGGTGTTTTAAAAATAACCCTGTTTATGAGATCACTTAATTTATTTAAAGCAATACAGTTAACTATATGGATTGTAACGACGTGACTGGCATTATCACAAAGCAATAAAAGCCCTGCTTGCGTATATAAAAATCCAACATAAAACTGTAATTAAAATAAAAAAAAGCTGATACAAAACAGGGTACTTTAAAAAGTCAATAAATTCTTAATGGCGAATTTATTGAGTTTTTAGAGTACCTTGTTTTGTAACAACAACTCGTCGAGATTTTATGAGGCCAAACATGATAGCTCTATTGTAAGTTGAGGAGTCCCCTCTTTTCACGTCGGGGGTTAAAAATAGAACATGACATTGGATCGAAACTGTGAAAAGTTTTTTGTGGTCAAAATTACAAAAATATCACTTTTCCTCCTCCCGACTCAAATTCTAGCCCTACCTGAATAGGTTTTCAAGAGACCGAACCTGTTACTTTGTATTTACATTCTTTAGTACGTTTACACGCTCGCGTTCTATGGGCGGATTAAAACAAAAAACGTGCATTAACCCTAATTAAAAAATATACTTATGTAAAGTATTTAACATTTCTTTTTTTAAGAGATCGATTAACTCTACACTTTCAACTTCTAACGGATAATGATAAAATTTTTACCACCCAAAATCAAATAAAAAATCATTTATTCCGTAGAATAATTTATTACACTTGAAAACGTCATTTTTTAAACTACTGCTCGTTCACTACGCTGACCACCCTGAGAAGAACGAGCAAGAAACTAGGGATTGCTCTTTTCAAATAAACTTAAATGATACTTTGAATCATAATCGCGTGGAATCTAGTCTTGTTGTCTTTCTATATATCTTTATCTAACACATACTCTTCAATTTTGTAATATGACTTTTCAATTAAAATACTTTTAATGTAAGTTAAAGTTAAACTTAGGAAATGATAACCTTAATTATATGCTCCGGAATCTTATTGTAAAAACGTATACTGTTCCTCATAAAATTTATTGAAACCTAACTCTAAGTGGAGTAATGACGAATTGTTATGTATTTTTGCTCTCACAAATATTGTATACATAAAACATCCTTTACCGAGATGTTTGACACCATTATGTTTTATAAGTTTTTTCCACGCAATAAAAGTATAACTCAATGATAATACAACAGAATTAAAATAAAGTGCGGTATATATCATGTAGAGCGGAAATCTCGCCTGACCGCGAACTTGGTCGTTCTCACGGTCGTAAATAACTTCGTCGCTTTAATTGAAATACCTGACAGTGTCAACGTGACTCGAGACGACGACGTGTTGACAGCGTAATTGCGAAAATGCAGTGAAATTGCAAGAAAAGTAGGAAAACCGTGAAAATGCTAACATTTACTTTTGTTAACTTTTGAAATGGTTTTGAGAAATCTCTCGTGTTTATGTTAGTAAATTAACAAAGCGATGAAGATTGTCATTCATTGGTTTTCGCTACTGTGTTGAGGGTAGTAATCCAGTAAATCAACATGTTTTTTCTATTGTTTTTTGTCATTACATTGCTATTGTTTTTTTTTTCAATATTCAATACTTTATTGCTTTTCCGTAACGGTTTTGATTCAAACTTTCACGATTTTCACACATTATTTATGATTAAGTAGCAGTAGAGCTCCTTGTGAAAGAGTTCGTCCAGAGAAGTACTGCCACTTGACCTATTTCTGCCGCCAAGCAGTAATGTGAGCATTACTGCGTTCCGGTTTTGAAGGGTAAGGGTGCGGTGAAATTATAGGCACATAGGACTTTTCAACCTATGTCTCAAGGTGATGGCGCAGACGCAGTGCACCTCAGATCTTTGCGAGTTAAAGCTCTGAGTGGCACTGCAACTGTTATGGACAGGCGTGTCGTTTACCATCAGACGCACGATTTGTTCGTCCCATCACTTAGAATCATAATAAAAAAGAAAACATTTGATTCGAAGGCCCTTCGAGACCTTACATCCGAAACGTCGAGGTAATTAAAATGTTTTATTGTATATGATTAATCTCGAACTAAAAATCAAATAACGTTAACAAGCAAAATATAATACAGAGAGCATTTGCACAGAAAATGGGAGGGAGGATTTATTTACTTTGAATTATAGAAGAGTGTAAAAGTTATATTTTTTGCTTCTTGACGTAACTTTCAAATAATTTGCTATAAGTATTTTTAACAAGTGACGGACGCCGTGACTGTGGCCCTCGGATCTTTTTTCAGCGATTTAAAGCTCTGACCGCTTTTGCAAGTGTTATGGACAGGCGTGTCGCATACCACAGGCATACGACTTGTTCGTCATGTCATAAAAAAAATACTTTTGCCATGGCAAATTAGAAACTAAATAAAAGTCGTGACGCCAATCCCTGTATCGTGAAGTCGTCGTAGTATACAAGAAAAAGTGACATCTTAACTTGTTTAATTTCCACGCGAGTACAACATTTGCTTCATACACCTGTCATACATACAAACGATATCTTCGCCTACTTTTTATTGAATCGCTGTAGCGTTGCAGAATTTTCTTTTCGCTCATAAATCTACGTATTATGTTAAATAATGTGACTTTTACGTTAACATGTTCGTGAACGACCATGTCGTAGTACAGAGTGAGAGTACATGACCAGCAATCGGAATTGAGGGACTTAATTTACCTACAGAATAACCGTTTTTTTAGTGTGGACGTACCCACTTCGTCATCACCAATACGTATAAAATTTGTTACTGTTTATTTTCTAAACATTCCAAAATATAGGTTGTCTCATGTTTGTTTTTTAAACGGTTAAAGTATTTTAACACGGAAGTAGGTACATGTAGAAACACAATTTAACTGCCTCTGTGGCCGAACGGTTACCATGCCGGACTGCCACGTAAAGATCCCAGGTTCGATTTCTGGGCCGGGAGAAATATTTGTATGGCCTACATTTATTTCTCTCGTGAGCTTGGGTGTAATTTGTGGTTGTCTTTGTGTGTGTCCATGGCACCCGCGACACAGGGTTTGACTAGTGCGGGGCTGTGTTGAGTGTGTGCACACACATAGCACTTACATACATGCACACACGCGTTAACTACAATATTATTTTATGAAACAATAATTTGAAGCAAATAGTTGATAGGAAATAATAATTTGTCGCCAATGTACTCGAATTTCAATAAATAATACGCATATACAAATATAATCATTGACGGCCTCCGTGGTCGAGTGCCTTGTTTTCATGGTGTCGCTATCTCTGAGATCCTGGGTTCGATCCCCGGCCGGGTCAATATAGAAAACTAACTTGTCGTTGTTTCCGATTTCCATAACCCGAGTGCTTTAGCTACTTACGTTGGGATCAGAGCATGTGATGTTGTCTAATATTAAATTTAAAAAATAAATTGCGAGGATTCCCGGAATTTGTCCAAGAGAATGTCCATATTATTCTTTAGTTTCGCTAAATTAACTCCCTCAATTCCAATCAGTGGTCATGACATATATCTAATGTGTGTTTGTTTTTTAAATATAATCGTGTGCCCTGGCGATACTTCCGTAAATATAAGGTGTATCCAAAACCTAGCTGATATCGAAAGTACGTTACCTAATGAATAAAACGACATCATTAATTTTTTAAAAGTAAAAGTTAGACATATCCAAAATTTTAACGTTAAACGCTTCCATACATTTAATATGACATTCATAGAGAAGCTTAAATTCGAACAACTGCTTTAGAATACAGAATTTTATACTTGATTAAAAATAAACCCTGTATAAATATATTTTTTACCACAGACATAATCAGTTGGAACTTCCTCAAATAAATGTGTCATAAAACTCTACATACACGTGAATTATTTTTCAGTTCTGACGAAAATTTTAGGTTTCTCCTAACGACAATAATAATAAAAAATACGACACTTTTTTTTAAAATGGACTACTTGTATCTGACCAGGTACAAATGTTATTATTAACACCAATGCAATTCAACTGTATTTTTTTGTGTATATGTTACGTAATTACTCCGATGTTTCATTTTTGTTGAAAAGTCCCAGTTGAAAGGTCCCATTCAAATTTGAAGAAAAATCCCACCTCTAAGGGTGCCAAATTAGAGTATGAATCCGAAAAAGAGAAGTTTATAGGATTACACCCACTTTCCGTAAGTCGATTTATATAAAACTTAGCAAATAGATGTAACGAATAATATGAAAGCGGATAAGCTAACTTTAGAGGTCATTCTTTTTCTATAAAAACTTGTAAACGTTCTACATCACAACTGTGGTAGGCTAGAACAGATCTCTTCTACAGATAAGCTCACCATGTCCTTTGTAACATGTAGTCGCAATATGTACGTGTTTTACATGCAATAAAGAATGTATAATAATGAAATAACGTCCCAAAATTGTGGGGCTTTACGGCCTAAGTCCGTTGCACTGCAGTCCAACTGAATGTGAATCACGTACAAACACGCAACAGCGAGAAAGTGTTACCATAGTGGTCGCACAATGATTAGTCGCTTTTCTTCGAAGACTTTTCCATGCCTCCGTCACAACAGACCTGTTACGTGGTCCCAGGGAAGTTAATCATACAAATTGTTTATTACGACATATCCTTCAATGTGCAATTGTTTTGAATCGCTGTAGTGAAACCGTGGTAACTTAATGTGTGTATAGGTAACTTGTAGAGGACTTGTTATGAAGGAAATAATGTATTAGTTAATTACGCAACTGTGCGGCGTATAGTACCTAATACCCTCCCTTTTTTATGGTACCTAGTGACGATGAACACGTCATGCTTCATAACATTTGCAGTGCTACTCAGAGCTTTAAATCGCAAAGATCTAAGGGGCACTCCTACTGCTCCCGTCACCCAGAGTCGTGAGTTGACAATGCCCATGGATCTGTAATGTCATCAGCACCCTTACTTACCCTTCAAGCCAGAAATAGGAAAGATGGCAGTACTTTTCTGGACGAACTCTTTCACATGGGGCTCTACTGCTACTAAAAGCGGACAGCAAGAGTGGAGTTTTTTGCTTAGGTATCTGTTTCCGGATTAAACAAAGCATAAGCTACTTAACCGACTTAAAAAAAAGAAGAAGGTTTTCCATTCGACTGTTTTTGTGTGTGTATGTTGCGCTATTACTCCGGCATTTGTGAACAGATTTCGATTACTCTTTATGTAAACTGCCTCCGTGGCCGAACGGTTACCATACCGGACTGCCACGCAGAGGTCCCCGGGTTCGATTCCCGGGCCGGGAGAAATATTTGTATGGCCTACATTTATTTCTCTCGTGAGTTTGGGTGTAATTTGTGGTTGTCTATGTGTGTGTCCATGGCACCCGCGACACAGGGTTTCCCTAGTGCGGGGCTATGTTGAGTGTGTGCGTTATTATTATTATTATTATGTCGGAAAGGGGGCGCCTCAGTAGTTGTCTTATTCAAATTTGAAGAATATATTCCACCTCTAAGGGTAGCAAATTAGGTTTACTGAGTGTCAACCACTTTAAGAGACCTCAAATGGTTTTGGTTGATTCCGCAGAACAGTGAAAGTGTAGAATCAATCTCTTTGAAAAAAATATGTAGTAAAAACATCGAGTATATAACCAGAAATAGAGACGAAATGTCATTTAATTTGTTTGAAAACTATTCTGCCATATCATTACTGTGACAACTGCGCTCCGATTGGCTAGCCCGAGCTCGAAATAATTGGCGAGGGTCGTCAACTGTTTCACTAAAATTGAAAAATTATATATTTAATAGGGGTTAAAGTATGAAATTGCCGTTTTATTGCAATAGGTTCTTTGAATTTTCATAGAATCTTCATGGTTTGAGGTTTTCGAATGAAACTTTTTTCAAATGGTTTCTGTAATTTTTTTTGTAAATTTGAAACATTTGAATATCGACTTTCAATTGTTTTTGTTATTCAATTTAGACAGGAAAGATGGATACTGCGAAAATTCGAGTGATTTTTGAATACGAGTTCCGACGCGGAACTAACGCGGCAGAAACAGCCCGCAATATCAATGCTGCGTTTGGAGAGGGGTCTACTAATGAACGCACCGTGCGATTTTGGTTTAAACGCTTTCGTGATGGAAATTTCGACTTAAAGAACGAGCCACGAGGAAGACCGCCCACACAGGTGAATAACGATGAATTAAGAGAGATAGTGGAAGCCGATCCCAGTCAAACTACCCAGGAATTAGCGGCATGGTTTAACGTTACCTTACCCACAATATTGACTCACTTGCGTCAAATCAATAAAATAAAAAAATACGAAAAATGGGTGCCTCATGATTTGACTGATCTGCAGAAAGAAACGCGTGTTGAAACTTGTGTTGCCTTGTTGAACCGGTACAGAAATGAAGGAATATTGGATCGAATTGTAACATATGATGAAAAGTGGATTCTTTATGATAACCGGAAAAGAAAAATGCAATGGCTGACCCCAGGTCAAATGCCACAACAGTGTCCTAAAGCAAAACTTACCAATAAAAAGGTAATGGTAACTGTTTGGTGGTCTCAGCATGGTGTTATTCACTATAGTTTTCTCCGATCTGGTCAAGCAATAACGGCAGATGTCTATTGTGCCGAACTCCGAACCATGTTGACAAAACTAGCAGTAAAACAGCCCCGACTCATGAATCGATCTTCACCATTATTGCTCCACGACAACGCGAGACCTCACACAGCACGAGAAACCATTTTGACCCTTCAGGAACTGCAGTTAGAAACCATTCGTCATCCTCCGTATTCACCAGACCTTGCTCCAACGGACTACCATTTTTTTTCGTGATTTGGACAATTATCTACGTGACAAGAAGTTTTCTTCCCAGGAGGCAGTACAAAATGCTTTCACACAGTTTGTGCAGTCTAGATCGTCGGAGTTCTATCGCAAAGGCATTAATAACCTTCACATTAGATGGCAGCAATGTATAGATAATAATGGCAACTATTTTGATTAAATAAATTTGTTAAAAATTTAAAAAATAAACAATTTAGATTTTCAGTACAAATCGGCAATTTCATACTTTAACCCCTATTACTTAATTACAGATGAAATGTGATTACGTTTGTTTTGTAATTAGATGTTTTGCTGTTTTTCCCACACCACCGAATAGAGATATTATCTTTATTACAATAAATACAGAATATTTTTTGGAATATACGGAGACGTACACACAGGTCACTAGTTGGCCTGTCTATATTTCAATGCAAACGAGAGTTCATATTTATAAGAGCTGTATCGCTAATGTGTTACCAGCAGTATATGGCCCTTATTTCGTCTCTATTTCTGGTTATATACTCGATGAGTAAAATTGAGGATAACTCTGATTACTATACGGTGTAAAAACACGATTCATAAAAATTTTCACGATAGAAAAAAAACGCAAACTTACCTCGAAATTTTACAAGAAAACCGCTCTTTATTCAGTAGGTATTTTACATACATATAACAATGATTTTTTTTATATCAACTGAACTAAATAAAACACGTATACTATATGATACACATTTTTCAAATGGATTTTATTTCAATTGAAAAAAGAAAATTCTGAAATAAAACCAGGGTCCCTGCCGCTCGACCCAAAATGAATCCTATTATTACGGGAAAAGTTTAAATTCGGGCTGGGGTAGTATCGATTAGTAATCGATTTAAGTAAAACTTGGCACATCGATGTAAAACTCTAAATGGCATGTCTGTCGATGAGATCAACTGCCAACAGTGTACAACACCTACTTTGCGTTTGGGTTCATGTGAATCGTTTTGACGAGTACTTCCATAAGCGTTTTAGTTGTCGTTGACTACTCAACGGTACATAAAAGGTTGAAACCACGGTAACGAACACAGCGAAAGAGGATAAACAAACTGTTGAGGCCGGTTTAAAAAAAAAAGATTTAAGCTAATTTAATTTCACAAAAATAATTGAATATCAATTCAATAAAAATTTAAAATACAGTGAATAGCGACATTTCTCGCCAGGGCTGGTAGATGCAAAGGTATCTAACAGGATGATAAAACTTTCACAGATTTCTCATAGATGGTGCTACGACTAAAAAGTCGTTAAAAAACCAAATACGACAACAAGCACATAGAAAAATTCGTGAGGTCGCTGGTTCGTTCCGTGGCTTAGTTGGTATAGCGTCTGGCACGGTATGCTAGAAGACGTCGTCGGTTCGAATCCTGCCGGATCGAAGGAATTTTTTCTAATTGTTCGAGCTTTGTATTAATAATTATAACAAACTAATGGAGTAATTTTACAAAAATAATTGAATATCAATTCAATAAAAATTTTCTATTTTAATTCTTGTCAAATATATTGCATCTTCGTTACTTGCCACCGAGTAAATAATTTGACTTACTTAGAATCAATTACACAAAAAACTATTTAATAGATTATTGACTTATGCCTCCACCACCCTCTAACAAAGGATCATGTCCTTGCAAACGTGTGCGGCACAGGCTCTGTCGCCAGAGCGGCCGAGAACCGCAAAAGGCTCAATTACGCCAACCTTGCTCAGTGCTTCAGCTTTGTGCCTTTTGCGGTTGAAAAGTTAGTAGGATCACATGTGGCTTTATTATACCAAGGGTAATTGTATTTCTTAATTTTCAAAGTTACGCACTTCTCCCATATTATTTAATAAATATCACACTACTAAATGCGTAACAGACTCGGCGCGGCCTAAGATCTTCTGTATTTCAATTAAACAGTTTCTATTTGTTGTTAGTGAAAGTTGACGGTCGGGCAATGTTCTTGACCGTTATAGGATGCCATTATACAATATTATTATTATTAAATAACATTATCGCCATAATTACCTTTTAATGCTTTGCCGAGATTACGATAATCGCATATGTAAGTAGAAAAAGTTAATTCTTGTGTGGTTCTTATTCTTCTTTTTATCGTATCGATGGCAGACACTACACTGTTGTGGCCTAAATCTCAGCCTACCGACCGCGTGACTATCAGCCACCATTAAATCCTCAAGTGTGCAGGTTTTAGGGTGCACAAGACACGACATGCGGTGGGCCGTCGTTTGAATCGCACCGTACTAACAATTCAGGTTAGAAACATCCGAAAACCCCCAGCAGAACAAACTGTGTGGTAAATTGATACTTATTTTTATTTCTTTCTTTTATGATACCAAGTGCCAGGGACACGCCAGTCCATAGCAGTTGCAGTACCACGCAGAGCTTTCGATCGCAAAGATCTGAGGGGAACTGCACCCGTCACTCTGAGACATACATTGACAAGTCCCATGAGCCTGCGATTTCACCAACGCGCTTACCCTTCAAAACCGGAACGTATATAATGCTCACATGACTGCTTGGCGGCAGAAGGCAAGGCGACAGTACTTCCCTGGACGAACTCTAATACAAAGAGCTCTACTGTTACTTTTCATATATATTTCATCGATAATGTTGTTATGTCAATTGCGTCCAAAAGTTTCAAATACAATAAAGCTATATCGTTAAGAATAGTGCAATTACGCGTAACTAGCATTGGATTGTGAGTTTCCATTCAGGTAATTTAGTGACCAAATTAAATCTGCATAAATGATTTGGCAATCAAATTAGCGTGTAATCTATCGTTACCAGCCCGTAGACGACTTAAATTAGTGCTTACTGTTCAAAAATGAAAGTCGTAGTTATTGAAATAACAAAATAATAACGTTAATTATCACTGTCCTGTAAAATTTGGTATAGTTTAGGTTTACACGCTATGCTATAGTACACGCGCATTTGCATAATCCCCGACAATATGTTATGGTACGCCAAAAGTGCTTTTGTCACATGAAATTCATAAAATAATACGAACATACACAATAAACAGATTATGTGTGTGTGAAATTTTTGCTTAAATAAGCATAAAAAAGTTACCGACTAATTTCGTTCTTAGAATATTTAAATATCTCTCTTTCTAGCCTTCCATGAGCACAAATTCAATATCTTTTTTATGTACATTTTTCTCCTCGTGATCAGTGTGAAGACCACGTAGTACACTCGTCAACAAGCTGAAAAACCTGCTCCTAAAGAAATATCCTGCCACGATTGAACGTTTTTGTAAAATTAAATAATCAAACTCGAGTCTGCAAAGAGGAGCATTGTGCCAGTCACGCTCGTTGACAAGATAGTTGTTGTACTATTGTTATACTTGTATTATTACATTATATGTAATGTGCAGAGCTATAGTTCTGTAATAAAGAGCTACACGTAGGAAAACAACGTTTATGAATGTTATGCGCTCGTGTAAGGCTGTTCTGGTGAGTGAGTGCAGCAGAGAAATATAGAGGGTGCCACAGAAACAAAAGCCTTTACAAAAACGCCTTTAGCGCTTTGTAAGCGTTTTTACTGGTCATCATACTATTAGTATGGAATCATGCAAAATCCGCGGTATGAGAAAAACGTAAGTTTTCGTGTAAAACAGCCCTCACAAAAAGCAAAAAGCGGTGTATTGACCAATGGCGTGAAAGAAGATAGATAGATAGATAACACGTTTATTCAGCACAAATACAAACAGAAATAAAACATTTACAATCACTTCATAGAGTATAACATAAAAGCACATAGAACATATATTATTAATTTAATACACATTACTATAAAACACACACAGCGAGAAAAACAAATACAGTGAGAAAAACAAACAAATACTATAAGAACCGTTGACTTACAATTATATGGACGTCGGGTCCGCGCTAAAAAGTGTCCGAACTTATAGGGCGTTAAAATCGTATACAGAGCGTCATTCACGCTTTACTCTTCATTTGTTCGACTGACAGCGAAGCAAGCAAAATTAGACAGTACTGCGATGACATTACAATTTAAATTCAACGTTTTAGCTTTTTCATATTCCTTTACATGTCACTACGTTTAAATAGGTTGACTTGGGACATTTTTTTCGTGGTTTTTGTATTAGACCCGTCGTCCATTTATTTGTAAGTCAATGATAAGAACTGATAGAATTTTAATGTACAGTCAACAGCACGTCACTTACACATTGACGTATCTTGTTCCGTTGCACTGGAGGCGATTTTAGAACAAAAATGTGTAGTCTGATGTGCTGTTGTCCGTACCTATGACTACAGTTTGTGCTGAAATGGCCTTGGCATAAATACTGTAGACCGAGAAAAGTCAAACAGTGCTGGTTTTCTGCCAGCACCATATGGTGAGCGATTGCAGCCCAGTAAGCCATGGCACTAAAGTGCAAGAACTGATACGATTGTTTTTTTTATCATACCAAGTGACGGGATGTCGTCGTGCGCCTGATACGCCTGTCTATAGCAGTTGTAGTGCCACTCAGAGCTTTAAATCGCAAGGATCTGAGGTGCATTGCCGCTACAAGTTGACAAGTCCCATGTGCCAGTAACTTCACCAGCACCCTTACCCTTCAAAACTGGAACGGAGTAATGCTTACATTACTAAGGTAAGGCAGTACTTTCCTAGACGAACTCTATTACAAGAAGAAGTGTAAGGAAACGTTGTCCTAGGAGTTAATAAGTGTACTTCCGATGGCAGACAGGCAAGGCAACAGAAATTGATTTATTTGATGACCTAAGCGGCTCAGCGGTTAGCATTGTGGATGAATGATAAGGAGGTCCCAGGTACAATTTCCGGTAGAACCAACTTGAGAAACGAACTTTTCTAAATCGTTTGCGGACGGGTTCTGGGTAGTTCCTTGGAGAGAATTTCACTGCTGTATTATTGCTGTATATTCTTAGTTCTGGGATAGTTTGAGATCGTCTCCAGTCGCAACACTCATTATTATAACATTGTTATTATTACTAATATCAGGTTTTTTACCACGGTATGACTTCTTTTTATTTTCCCGATATTTCTCGATATTTCCCGGAACGGTTGCACGCTCCATGGTCGGTTGCACGCTCCATGGCCACGTGACCATGGAACGTGCAACCGTTCCGAAATATCGGGAAAATAAAAAGAAGTTATACCGTGGTAAGAAACCTGATATTAGTGATAATCATTTAGTGAATAACCACGAAAGTCTTAAAATCTATATAACATTGTTATTATTATTATTAGATTAACAAACACAAAATAAGCAACGGTAAATGACCTAATCAAATGTAATTTTCTTCAGGAAGTATTTTGCTATGATTCTATTCATACAAAACTCATTGTGTGCTGTACAAAAGAACGTTACTGACATGATGATACTTTTATTATAAAAGTACGGTAAATATATTCGGACAAAATTATCAGAGCGTGATATATCAACTTCATTGTAAAAACTCGAGGTAACAAGACAGCATAAGTAAAAAAAGTAAGTATACATAGTGATGAGAAGATTTAATCGTTTTGTTTCTTATGACAAGTATTATATTAGTAATAAAAAAGTTAATAACTTGTGTAATCTTTTATTGTTCTTAATTACACGATTTCAAAATTTGTAAATTTGTAAAGATTTAGTAATATTTAGAACTATTACGTAATTCGTCGGTTGTATTGGTAAAAGGCACGTATCTGCAATAAACCAAATTTTTCAGGAGACGTATTTATCGTTTCAATTTTGTTGTTTCAATGGCTACGACTTACTTTTTTGCACAGTAAGCATTATGTTGTCTACGGTCTGATAACAATAGTTCCTCGTAAATCACGCTAATTTGGTCGCCACGACATTTACGTGGAATTGATTTGGCCACTAATTACCGAAATGACTGACCTGAAACTCATAATCCAATGCTCATCATCATCATCATCAACCCATTTATATGTCCCACTGCTGGGCACGGGTCTCCTTTCAGACGAAGGTTTAGGCCATAGTCCGCCACACTGGCTCAATACGGGTTGGGGACTTCACACGTTTTCCGAGGGTTGTGAACCTTCTACAACGTGCAGATTTCATCACGATGTTTTCCTTCACCGAAAAGCTCATGATAAATTTCAAATTAAATTTCACACATAAATTCCTACGACCTTCTGCTTGATCCAATGCTAGTTACGCGTAATGACACTCAATAGTAGGTAATAACAACAATTATAAAAGCACATAGAAAAATTAGTGAGGTCCGTTGGTTCGTTCCGTGGCTTAGTTGGTATAGCGTCTAGCACGGTATGCAAGAAGACGTCGGTTCGAATCCGACCGGACCGAAGGAATATTTTCTGAGTGTTTTTTCTGAGTGTTCGATCTTTGTATTAAATAATTATAACAAACTACTAGTGGAGTAATTTCACAAAAAATAATTGAACATCAATTCAATAAAAATTTAATTAACAATTATAAACTTTAGAAAAAATAAACGGGTAAATATTGTATTAAAAATATAAAGTATTAAATGTTGTCATTTTGCAGAAGTGGCATTGTTACAAAACGGGTGCACATCGCATATTAAACTATCTCCGTGGCCGTGGCCCAACAGTTACCTTGCTGCTGTAGGAGAAATGTTTGCATAGACTACATTTGATTTATTTCTACTCGTGAGTTTGGGTGTAATTTGTTGTCTAAGTTTGTGACCATGGTACCCGCGTTACAGGGTTTCCCTAGTGCGGGGCTACGAGTGTGTGAGTTATTATTATTACTATTATTATTATACTGAGTGTGTATAATCGATACATGTATAAAATAGCTGATTTTGTGAAACGTCGTTATTTGCCAAAGGGTAAAACTAAACAATTGTGGAATACGCGCAGATTGAGTACCTTTAGATAAAGGTGTTCAATCAGCTGAGAATATAAGTATAAATAAAATAAAACAATTTTTATCTAAGAAATCTTTTCTAAGAAATTTTTATCAAACTGATTCAATAATTTTTCGTTTTCGGGTTTACGTATCTGTCGAATCCAGAATTTGTCCTACACCGAACAAGGGGTTAATTCGTTGTAAGAAATATATGTACACAGGAAGGCTATAGTAAATAGAATAGGGTTAGAATTAGTTTAATTTATTCACATTTTTATCATTTGCTGTGCCCTACAGGGTCCATAATGTACTTAATTTATGTTACCTACCACCTTGTATATAACATTATGATATACAATAGAGTATTGAATATTGAGATATGGTTGTCAAAGATACGTATGTATTTACTAGGTAATAATATATGGATAGTATATATTCTCTTCAACAACCGGAACTAGTAGAGTTTCCTATAATAGTGTACATTTTGTCGACGCGGCTAGAACTGAGGGCATTAAATAAGGAAGTTCCGGGTTCCATTCGCTGTAGAACCAATTTAGAAACGCTCTTTTCTAAAACGGTTCTGGTCTAGGTGTTCAGGGTAATGCCCCTGGAGTTTTTTTTATAATATCAAGTGACGGGACGAACAAGTCGTCCGCCTAAGGTTAAGCTACACGCTTGTCCATAACAGTTGCAATACCACTCAGAGCTTTAAATCGCAAAAATCTGAGGGACACTGCCACTGCGCCCGTCACCCTGAGACATAAGTTGACAAGTCCCATGTGCCTGTAATTTCAACAGCACCCTTACCCTTCAAAACCGGAACACAGTAATGCTGACATTACTGCTTGGCGGCAGAAATAGGTAAGGTGGCAATACTTCCTTGGACGAACTCTTTCACAAGGAGCTCTACTGCTACTAAGTTACAGGCACATGGGACTTGCTAACTTATGTCTTGGGGTGACGGACCTTTGTGATTTAAAGCTCTGAGTGGCACCGCAACTGTTATGGACAGGCGTGTCGTTTATCATCAGGTGCACGACTCTATCATTCCGTTACTATTGTTATTATAAAACAAGAATATTACGCTGTGTAACATCTTAATTTACGAAATTCCTTCGGACAAGAAAAAACTTTGCATGTCGGGTACACAATGTACTAACGTGAAATTAACTTGTTTTTTGGCCCGAACGTTGAACGCTGAAAACAAGCCGTAATGATCATGCGTAATCGAGTCACGAAGTACAAAAGAAAATTCAATGCATAGCGGCTATTATAAATCTTTTGCGTGTTGTCATTGGTCTGCTGCCATTGACACCCTCGTTTCCGTATCGACTCAGAAAGAGGAGAAATTAAAGCTATATCGATCGAATTGATACCACAATATTCTTAAACCACTGCCGCTACCAATTAAGGTGTAGGCGGCTTAACCACAAAGTTTTTGCCTAGCGATAAAGAAGGGTCGCTTTTTGTAAAACTTTTTGAAAACGGAATAAATTAAAAAAAAATTGTTATTCGGTTACACGCTAATGGAACTAGCCACAGAAATCTAAAATTAAATTAAATTAAATCTAATTTTAGATTTCTGTGGAACTAACATTCTTTGTATTTGATTTGTAGTAGTAAACAAATTGGAACCCTGCCTTTGAGTCATTTTTTTTATGTAAAATAGACATTCGTTTGTAACAATAATATAATAATATTAATATATTATTATTCAAACAAATACATACACAAAAATACCTGTAAATTCTAGATTGTAAGAATTTTGTGGTTTTTCACTAAAATATTATCTTTCAATACTGAAACCTTTTTTATATTAGTTTTCATTAAATTACTATTACTATGGAAAGAAACTATCTTTTCCGGATTTAAAACCACGTATATTTGTTTTTTTTTGTAACAAACTAATGTGTCAGGCATTGTACAGGTACTAATGGATTTTAAATCCGGAAAAAAATCAATTCCAATATGTAACAATTGCGAAAATACTTGTAGATGCTTTTTCTAAAGCTTCAATGACCTTGGCAAGCCAGTTCACCAGCAGCCGATCCGCTGATCGCATAATTGCAACGATCTCGTGCCAGCTCAGTGCTCACGCAGCGTGTCACGTTTCACTCGAGCTATTTGAGAAACCACATTTTCATGCTTGCACTCGCTCGAGAGAGCACCGCATATTCTTTTGAATCTTCGGGAGTGCAATGTTTAGAACTCTTTGAATTCGGCGACAGACAGGGCCAATTTCATTTGTGCATTATTATTTAGGTAATTTTTTTTTTGTTGCACGAAAGGAGCCTCCCCGTACGATATATTATTAGTTCACTGTACATCTGGTGCAACCTGGGCAATAACCGGCAAATTCCGATTCCGATTGACAAATTCATTCACCACGATAACAAGGATTATAGTGTACGCCATCGATTCGATAAGATGAAGATCAAGCTTGATATTATATATAAAAAAAAGCTTGTAAATATTAATCAATTTATAAACAAAACAATATTTTAATTTTGTTATTTTAGTTAGGATTTTATAAAGTAATTGTGTTACTCAGTGACAAAAAAGTATCTATATACAAAATAAGTAAATTTGTTAAACTTAAAGTAAAAAAATAACTTCTAATATTATTTCGAGGTATAGTATATTATAGGTTTATATAGGTATATTATAGAATTTGTAAACTAGCAAAAAGAATACGTGTTTATATTTAAACCTAATTCTTAATTCTTAAGGTACATATTATGGTTGTAACTGGATATTGCAAATGTCGACAAAGCTGACACAAAAAACTTAAAGTGGACTTTCATCGTAAAATTGAAGTTCTCAAATCGCAATTTCGTGGAATTACACAGAAATCATCTATAATTTGCTAAACTAAGGCGGTTTCACTTTCAATTTTTGTATACGACTCGTGTAGAAACTCGGCAATGTATTAATTTTATGGGTAACGATCGCGACAATTTTCTATCTATCAGTTCCGGTTGGTAGAGTCGCGTCTGTATAAAATATTTTTTGCAGATGAATGTGATTTAAATTCTTTTATTCGTAAGATTGTCTTAATTGTCCACACACAATGTGTTATTACAGAATTATGTGAACTGTAAATACCATTAATAACTACTTTAAATCGATGGCTTTCTAGAAAAGTGGCCTATGCCAAAAGTATCTAATTCACCAGAAACATGTCTGTCGCGCAAATTTTTTTTTTCGTTTGCGTGTCCTTATTTTAACCAATGAAAAGGTCGGTGTCTCATTCACAATTCAATTTATTAATGGGACTTGTCGACTTATCTCTCAGGGTGAAAGGTGCAGTGGCACTGTCCTTCAGATCTTTGCAATTTAAAACACACGACTTGTTCTCTTCACTTGCTATCATAAATAAAAAGTATTTTATGAACAAATTTCAATAGACAACATCACATATTAGACAACAACACGAAATGTTATGCATGAAAGTCGAGTCAGAAAGTTAAATCGTATACTTAGAACTACACGAAGAGTCAAAGCGATAGTTTTAGGATCGCAGTGAAATGTTCTTAAATCAACAGTATGTTTGAAAAACATACATGTCTTAATATACCTTAGGGATCCTAGTTTAGGAGTTTCTGTACCTATTTTTCTGTGTTTTGCAATAAGGATTTTACTTATATTATCATGTTATATTATCTTAATAATTTTAATTACATGTAGTAAGAATTTTTTATCGGAACTATCCTAAATATTCCGAAAAGTTGGTGGTTGCAACAACTCGTCTAAACTTTGAGAACTATATTTATCTAAATAAATATAGTCTACCTATCTCAAAAAACGTCAATTTTTAATGTGCTTAGGATAGTGATTTCCCAAATCTCGAAAATATCCAGAACAAAAAAAATAATGTCGTTAGGTAGTCTCCACTTTCTGTCTCTGTTCTTCGAAGTTTAGGTAAGTAGTTTCTATTCCGATAACTAGTAATAAGTAAAAATGGAACTATTTTGGATTAGGTCACTATTATTGAAAAGCAACGATATGCAGTTTATATGTAATAGAATTTACAAGGCAAGGGCTTTCGCTAATCTTAATAATTATTAAATCATACCAAACATAATAAAAATGTCTCTATATTAAAACACTTGCTGAATTTAAAATAAACATGGTCACATACTCTTCCGGTTTATACCCATAACATGTATATTCATAATGTTTAATAAAACATAAACTCAGGTAGTTTTGACTTTGCATATAAAATGGCGGTTAAGTGAGCGTAAGTAGAACGTTAAAGTTTCTATCCAGTGACTAAACGTAACCGTCAAACGTTCACGACGGTAGGTGGTCGGTAATTTTACGCATTTCAATGTCAGTAGACAAATAATGACACGCTGGAAATAAGTGAAATGGCGAAGAAAATGTCTTTAAGAGAACTGGCAAATACAAATATTGCATGCTATTGAAGACGGAAGTATGAAGGGAGTGAACGACAAGGTAACTTCTAATATAGGCATCGAATATATAGCCAGAAATAGAGACGTGTCATTCAATTTGTTTGAACTATGGTCCGATTGGCCAGCTCGAATTCGAAACAATTGACGGGTGTCGTCAATTGTTTCTCTTCAAACCAACCACTTTAACTTGAGCTTTGCTACAGAGGAGGAAAATTGCAAAATTACAAATTTAATATTTAATTACCGATGAAATGTGATTCCGTTTGTTTTGTAATTAGATGTTTTGCTGTTTTTGCCACACCACCAAATGGAATATCCCCCATTGTTAGAGATTATTATCTTTATTACAATAAATACAATTTTTTTTTAAATATACGGATACGTACACACAGGTCAAATGTTGGTGCAGGTGGTGGCAGGGATGGATGGGGATGACCCTTACTTCGTCTCTATTTTTGGTTACACACTCTATGAATATAGATGAGTCATCATTAACCCGATTATACGTCTGACTACTGGGCACGGATCTCCTCTCAGGCGAGGGCTTAGGCCATAGTTCCCCACGCTGGCTCAATGCGGGTTGGGGACTTTACACGTTTTCCGAGGGTGGTGAATCTTCTCCGACGTGCAGGTTTCATCATGTTGTTTTCCTTCACCGCAAAGCTCAAGGTAGATTTCAAATTAAATTTCGCACATCAATTCCGAGAAACTCAAAGTTGCGATTGCTGATTGGAACGTGATGCCCAGATTCAAACTCACAGCCCCTGCTTGAAAGACGGCAGACGGAAACCGTTAGGCTACCACGGCATATACGAGAAGACGAAAAGAAGATAAAAACAAATTGCGCTGACTCCACCTATTTGGGTAAGGCTAGGAAAATGAGGCTACATTTACGTAAAGAATTGTGCCGCCAAGTAATAATGTGAGCATTATTTTAGGACTCATACGCACTAGGGAATCCCTGTATCGCGGGTGCCATGGACATAACATAGACAAGCACAAATGACACACAAACTCACGAGAGAAATGAACGGAGGCCATACGAATATTTCTTCAGATTCCCGGGCCGGGAGAAATATTCGTATCGTCCGGCCACGGAAGCAGTTAGTATTATTGTGTTCCGGTTTGATAGGTAGATAAAGCGTCGGCGCCCTCTATTAGGCAATTAAAATTGACTACTTACTTATGTTTTCCCCAGTGTTCAGAAATCCGGATGCAAATGGTGCAATTATAAATGATGTTGGGATGCGTACGACAAAGGCTCTGTGGAGTCACACCATAGGAAAGCCGGCACTACGTGAGTAAAGGTGTTGGTGAAACTTTAGGCAGTGGGTCTTTAGAGCTCCTTGTGAAAGAGTTCATCTAGGGAAGTACTGCCACCTTACCTATTCCTGCACCAAGCAGTAATATCAGCTTAATTGTGTTCCGGTTTTGAAGGGTAAGGGTGCTGGTGAAATTACAGGCACATGGGACTTGTCAACTTATGTCTCAGGGTAAATGGTGCAGTGGCAGTGTCCCTCAGATGTTTGCGATTTAACGCTTTAAATGACACTGCAACTGTTATGAATAGACGTGTCGCTTGTGTGACGTGTTCCAGGTGCATTACCTGTTCGTCCCGTCACTTTATATCATAAAAAAATACTGATCACATGTTTTCTAAGGAAAAAATAGAATGCCGGTCCAATTCGTGATTGTAGATTTCCGACTCACAAGTTTATTGAGGAAACTTTATAATGAATTCAGAGCTAGTGAGAATTAATGGTCTTTTGTAATATGTATTTGTATTTCTTTACCCGTAAATCTTACGCAACATCTTTACTAATATCGAAAACGTGTGAATTATCAACATTACATTCAATTTAACTTCCCACAGAGATTAATACATTTTAATGAACACTGTGCTACATACCATCTCATAACTTGACGATTGACTGTGCAATATGAACTAAAAATGGTGCATTGTTTCAGCGGGTAACAAACGGTTTGTTTTCGGAATATTGGTGGTCGAAACCGACTGCATGCAAAAATTGTGCAGATGACTTATAAATTCAACGAGAAAAATGTCATCCATCGAATTTTTGTTTTTTCCATTAAGGCGAGCTATTTGAACGCAAGCGTACATTTTAGGAGGTGGGGTGTGGGGGGCAGTCCCCTCGCGTCCCGCAATTTGCGCGCTTATAATTAATATGAATAAGAACAGGCGGAGAAAATTTGACACAAGTCCGACGTTGACAAGCGCCCGATAGCGACAGACGGGGCAGCGGGCGGCGCGGCGTGTCGTTAAACCACTGGGCAATTTTCAAGTTTCGGGATAAATGTGAACTTAATCACTATCTACAGTTAGCTATATATTTATATATATTTTTTCAATTACTTTTTGTGGTGGTGGTCGTTGAATTTTTTTTAACTTGCCTAAGTGAGCTGTGAGCCAAAGCATTTGGGAACTTGTACACTATATTATATTTAAAACATAATGTTCTTCGATCAAACATTTAAAGTTTTCAAGTGAATGAATGCCTATACGCTTGGGGATTTATTCGCGGCTACGATTGTCACGGTCAACATGACCGAGTTTTGGGCCAAAATCGTATAGTGTATGTCGCCGATAACAAGAAAATAATCAACCTGAGTTTTGCGTGGTTTCTTTCTTAGAATGACAAAAAACTTCTGTCTAAGTTTAATCGCCGTTCTCTGTGATCGAGTAGGTCAACAACCCAACAAAATGGCTAAGTTCATTGTCATAGCTAATTCTCCACTTTCAATATCCAATAAAAAAGCTTTCGTGAGAGCCATTGTGACAAATACACCATTGTTCAGACGAGCAGTAAAAGTGCTTTGTTAATAAAGGGCGACGCTTATTAATATATAAAGTTGAATTGACAACACAGAACTGCTTCCTTCTCCGTGAGAATTGGCTCTGAATTCAATTATAGAACAGGGCTTTTACAAGGAAATGGTGTAATGTAATTACAAATTTGTCTGTAATCTCACCTGAAGTGGTCGAGAATGGTACAGAGTTCTGAACTTACGTGTCCATGTTGTACCCTTCGCAGTGGCATGATGATTTCTACCGCCCGGAGCCAACTTTTTGCTGTCCCGTCTGTTTTCACGATTATAAAAGTTGTTCGTTCGGACAGACTCGCCTCCATTGGTTTTTAAGTTTGGTTGCCTTTTGCTACCTTTGTATTGTTCAGGATACCGTTTTACTCTAACAGTGGAATTTATTTTCTAATATTAAGTAAAAAATAAATAATTTTAGTTAGGGCTCGGTCGCGCTCACCGCCACCCCCACTATTATGCCGTCTGAGGACAAGGCCCCCTTTGCACTCACCACGCTACGCCAGTACGCCACTGGTCCTTCGCGAAATGCAGATCACGGCATAAAGAACATAAAATTAATCATGATGAAGCAAACACGACTATGAAAATTATGCCGTATATATCATAACTTTCATTAAACGATGTCCTTCTATTGACTAACTTACTTTGCTGTAAAACGGAATGGAAGCATTCGAATTAACTTTATTTCGAATGCGGAATGCGCGAGCATGCGCGAAAACTCCGCGGAAGATTTTGGCTCGTATCTAGTTTGTACGTTACACATTGACCATAAAGTTGATTATGCTATGCACAATATCATTACAAACTTCCATGCCGTTCCGCCGTAATATAAATTGAGCCTAAGGCAAACCGGCGACCGGGAAGGTTGCGGACATTAAACTTGTCAATGTATATTTTAAGCTATTTCAATTGTAATGACGTATAAATTGCGATGCTCTAAGACCGACCTTGAAGCATCGCGGCGCATTTCTCTCTGCACCTCATAGCACTGAAATTTATACCTTATTTCACTTGTAATAAATATACATTGATAAATTTAACTATCCTGACGTCAGTCGATAACTTGAAACACTTGTGCCAATAGTGTTCTTCATTTTAACTTGACAAGATTAATGTCATTAAGATCGTCGACGCTATGCGCGCGCTGCGTAACCGGTTTACCGTCACTAGCTCAATATTTTATCGTGCCTGCCAATGTTGGTGTGCGAAAGATTGTCACCAAAGTAAAAAAATACTAAGGTAGTGACGGTTTAACTACCTACCTACTAAATGCAAACAGTAAACAAAATATACTAATGGATTTTTGTATAAGTTTTCACTCATTTATTTGGGTAGGCAGAGGTTCTACCATGCAGCCTCTTCATATATTATTATTTTGTTTGTTTTGATGCAAAAGGCGACAAGAGCCAGTTCGTATTTTGTTTCATAGGGTAGGTAAGTGTCTATGTTTTTCAATAGATTTTCTGTTGAACGCTGGGAATCTTCGGGAATCTCTTATATAATCGGAATAATGACATTAAACTATACTTTTTTAAACTATCAAAATTGTCTTAGAAACAATAAAATCTGTCGAAAATTTAGTAGAAAAGCCGTAATATAAAAATATTATGTTACGTACAACCTTCAACAAATCAGAGGGTTTAAAGATTCTACGAACGTATTTAAACTCTTTTATGCTTAAATAGGATTGTTATTAAATTGCACATAACCATAACTTATCATGTAGGTCGCATTATTTTTATACATGCACGTGATAAAAGTACTTGTGAAGTATTATCACATGTCACTTTAGTAGTATACCAAAATAATGTTAGCATTAGGTACTTATTTTCAGAAACTTTCTTCGCCAATTCTTCAAAGCTAATTTAGTGACGGTGTTAGTTTCAATGTGTATCATTAAAGATTTTGAGAGAATGTATTAAATTTATTAAGCACGCCAAATTTTATTGCAGATTGTAATAAGAGAAACTAGTCAATATTCTTTGTAACGAATACTTACCATTAAGAGTCGGAACTGATAAACCAAAATTTTAAAGTTGAAAACTTTCTAATCAAAATTTTGATTTAAGCTAATGATGAGTATCGAGATTTGCAATACAATTTGTCTAATCACATTTGCTTGCAAAGTTTTGGTACACGTAAGATAATTTCAAGATTAAAATTGATACTTTCTATTCGATGGTACATTCAATACCTTATTAGAAGTGTCATACTCACGATTACGTTACTATTTACTTAAAAGATCGTGTCATGTTTTTTATTAACCAAGTTCAAAAAAGAAGGAGGTTCTCAATACGATTGTATATATTTTTTGTATATACATATGTTACGTGATAACTCCGGCGAATTTGGGAGCCGATTTTGATGATTCTTTTTTGTTGGGAAGAGGGTACCTCCAGTAGTGGTCCCATTTAAATTTCAAGAAAATAATCCATCGCTAAGGGTGGCAAACTAGGGGATGAATTATTTTTGAGGTCGGTTTTTTAGTACTCTGTACTGTGATTATTATTTAAATTGGCATTTTGCTTTTTACTGCACAACTTTGTTTCCTGTTTAGACTCTACAGTATTAAGACACGCGTCCCACTGGTAGGAACGGGTCTCTTTTTTTTTTTTTTTTTTTGACTTTCTCCTGAGTTTTTTTATAACATCAAGTGACGGGACGAACAAGTCGTGCGCCTGATGGTAAGCTACAAGCCTGTCCATAACAGTTATAGTGCCACTCAGAGCTTTAAAAGAGCATAGATCTAAGGGGCTCTACCACTGCGCCCGTCATCCTGAGACATAAGTTAACAAGTTCCATGTGCCTGTAATTTCACAACACCCTTACCCTTCAAAACCGGAACACAGTAATGCTGACATTACTGCTTGGCGGCGGTAGAGTTTTTCATAAATTCAAACGAATTTCAATTGAATTCGATATCTACGCCAATCTACATTCAAGTGAACACGCTTTTATATGTATTTACCTCAGTGATCCAGTAGCTTGCGTACCGGTTTTCATGCTGTCGCCCTCTCGGAAGTCCCGGGTACGAACCCCAGCCGGGTCAATGTAGAAAACTTTTCTAAATTGTCTCGGGTCTTGGTGTTTGTGGTACCATCCTTGTACGGTCTATGACCGACAATGCGCTCCGTCAGCACTTTACGCCATATTGTAATTTAAATCAGTTCACAATCAGCCATCGCGCAGTGTACTCATTTCACACCCATCAAACGTGTCATTATTAGTTGTAAATCAATACTAAGAAACACACTTAACAGTTATCATATTATCATTTATAAGTGTATGGAACACCGTACATCTTTTTGATCCTTCGAGCCGGATGTTTCCGATTTCCATAACACAAGTGCTTTAGTTATTTATTTTGGGATCGGAGCAACGTATGTGATATTGTGTAATAAATATTTACATAAAATAAATATTTATTTATGCAGAATATTTTATATCGAATGTAGCTATGACTCAATTTAGGGTAATTAGGGATATAATTTAGCGTAATAAATGGAATTAATGACTCAGAGAACGAAGAGGAAAAACGGTGGAAGGTGGCACTTTACTTTGTTTTTTGAGATTTTTTTTTGTCCACGTTGTAAGGTACAAGTTACCCTTAACAGCTGATTTCTATTTTCAAGAACTTCCTACATGTATACAGGATTATTTTTAAAATACTAATAACCTCGCTGTACTATATTTCTGTCATTGTAAGCAACAACTTTTGCTCCATGACTTTTTACAAAACATAAAAAAAATATGAAAAAAACAAACTCTTTAAATTTTTGTTGTCTGACAATTTATCTGACAATTTTGAGATCCGTAGGTATTTGGTAGAATAAGATCACTCCGCGACGATCCCACCTCCGTCCTGCACAGACTTATTACCATTCACAGCGATCTATTTCAATCTATTTACTTTAGTATGAAAGTAAACTGTGATGAATTATTAAAAGTCAAGGAACAAAAGTTCTAATTTATGATGTTGGTAATATAGTACTGAGTGGTTTTTAGTACTTTAAAAATAAACCTATAGTACCCTATAATAAACACAATAGCGTTCGTTTTCATTATTTTTTATTTTTTTGAAATTGGGGAACAGACATTGGAAGGAAATATAAGTAAAGCTCCGTGAGGCCGACCGAGTTTTGTTTAGTATAGGCCTGTAAGAATTAATGCGTTTGTTATTTACTCCTATACCTTCCAATCTTATGTTCTTGATGAATCACCAAATTTCCAAACCATTCATTTCTCCACGAGTGAATAAAAGTCAATTGTCATTCGATAGTTTCCGCCCGTGACCTAACCGGCATCTCAATGTGTTCAATGTGTTCTCACTTTCCACGGAGACGTGACATGACTGTCTCGCACATTAGGTTTATTATTCTACACTTTCAATTGTGTTTATTGTCGCTTTTATTAAACTTGACCTGTTGAATTATAACTTAAGTACGTGAAGACTCTAGTACATCGATTTTCATACAAAGTCGCGTTAGAAATTTGCTTGATAATATACGGACAACGACACATTAGCGGCAGACTACACATTTTTGTTCGAAAATCGCCTCCAGTGCCTCGGAACAAGATACGTCAATGTGTAGCTTGATGTGCTGGCGTGTGTAAATGCATTGTACATGGTTTTCTTTTTTGATGAAACCGGGTGACGGGACGAACAAGTCGTGTAACTGGAGATAAGCGACACGTTTGTCCGGAACAGTTGCAGTGCTATTCAGGGCTGCGTTGCTCTGGAACTCATAGCACAGGGAATTCCCTGGTCTGAGGCCAGGTAATTTGTGTGTTTGTAAGTAGCGTAGTAATGTGAGCATTATTTCATTTCGGTTTTGAAAGTTACCATTCAAACGAATGGACTTATTTTAATTTCGAAAGCTCTCGAAGCGGTTTTGTTATAATTTTATTTTAAAGATAATTAGTCATAATGGTTCTCATTCGTAATGGTGAAATTACAGGTAGATGGGACTTGTCAACTTAAGTCTCAGGGTGACGGGCGCAGCAGTGACAGCCTTCTCAGATCTTTGTGACTTAAAGCTCTGAGTGGCAGTGTAGCTATTATGGACACGCGTGTAGCTTACCATCTGGCGCACGACTTGTACGTTCCGTCACTTAATATTATAAAAAAAAACCACTACTAACCGATGAACTATCTAAGTAGTTCCTTATGTTCATTTAAATAGCAGTAGAGCTCCTTTTTAAAAGTGGATCTCCTCTCAGGTGAGGGTTGGCCCATTGCGGGTTGGGGACTTCAGGGATGGATGGGGATGACCCTTACTTCGTCTCTATTTTTGGTTATACACTCTATGAATATAGATGAGTCATCATTAACCCGATTATACGTCTGACTGCTGGGCACGGATCTCCTCTCAGGCGAGGGCTTAGGCCATAGTTCCCCACGCTGGCTCAATGCGGGTTGGGGACTTCAGACGTTTTCCGAGGGTCGTGAACCTTCTTCGACGTGTAGGTTTCGTCACGATGTTTTCCTTTATCGAAATCTCATAGTAAATTTCTAATTAAATTTCGTACATCAATTCTGAGAAATTCAGACGTGCGAACCCGGATTCGACCTCTGTTTGAAAGGTGGTATGTCAAATGCATCGATATGGTATGAAGAAGGTTGAACGACGAACAAGATGTGCGCCTGATGGTAAGCTACACGCCTGTCCATAAAAGTTGCAGTGCCACTCAGAGCTTTAATTCGCAAAGATCTGAAGGGCACTGCCACGCTCTCGTCATCCTTAGACATAAGTTGACGAGTCCCATGTGCCTCTAATGTCACCAGCACTCTTACCCTTTAAGACCGGAACACGGTAATGCTGACATTACTGCTTGGCGGCAGAAATAGGTAAAGTAGCCGTACTTCCCTGAACGCACTCTTTCACAAAGTGTTCTACTGTTACTAAAAAGGTACTTGTGCGAAATGTAATTCATAGTCCAATCATTAAAGAATCCCAAAGTTTTCTATCACCTTTATCATTACAAACCGAATAAAGCCTTTTAATTAAGTATTGAAATCAAATCACGTATAGTTGCAGTGAAATCTATTCGCCAATTAAATCTGTCTAGATTTCAAGTGACTGATTACTGACGAACAAAGATAGATCGGCCATTCGTTTCTTTAACAGACTCTGTTTTCCAAACAGTCATAAGACTACAGTCCTGTTTAATATCTTTTAATTTATTCTAATTTCCATTATTGATTAATAATAAATTTAACTTAATAAAAATTCATATTGTGAAAATAAAATAATAAATATATGTAGCGTAAATTGGAACGTTCTTTGTAAATATAGATTTTTAAGACTTTCGTGGTTATTCACTAAATGATTATCACTAGTATCAGGTTTCTTACCACGGTATGACTTCTTTTTATTTTCCCGATATTTCGGAACGGTTGCACGCTCCATGGTCACGGGTTGACCATGGTTGATAATCATTTAGTTCTTTGTAAAATTAAAAATAAGGAATTAATTAAAAACTTTTTTAATTATAGTGGAAAGAAATATATTAGACATAACTGATTGATTACTTTACCACCTCAATCAACCGTGACTATGGGACCCGAAGGGTCCGAAACGTTGGTTTGTTAGAAAAAACAAATAAACGCGATTTAAATCCGGAAAAATAGTTTCATTTCTTATGCGTAACAAACGTGAAAACCTAAGAACTCGAGACTCTGTTTTCCTTAGAAATTTAATTCGTGAAGCTTTTACTTTGTGGTTCTAAGAAATTATACTTGTAATTTATTCGCAACCTTGATGTACTAAAGCCTCATCTGCAATGACAACTTTTTAGGGCACAGGTTTAAAGATTCTATGAACGGAATTAGCAATAATTGTTTATGCTTAAATAGGAGAATTATTTAATTTCATATATACATAATTTAAACAGAGCAGTAGCTCCTTGTGAAAAAGTTCGTTCAGGGAAGTACTGCCACCTTACATATTTCTGCCACCAAGTAATAGGTGAAATGACAGGTACATGGGACTTATCAACTTATGTCTCAGGATGACGGGCGCAGCGGTAGTCTTCACAGATCTTTGTGACTTATTGCCCTGAGTAGCACTGCAACTGTTCAGGACAGTCGAATGACTTATCCCAGGCGCACAACTTTTACACGAGCATTACTGCGTTCCGGCTTGGAAGGGTAATAACAATAATAAGAATAACGCGTACACACTCATAGCCCCGTACTAGGGAAACCCTGTATTGCGGATGCCATGGACACACACAGACATAGACAATTACAAGTTACACCCTAACTCACGAGAGAAATATATGTACGGTAATTTATGACAATGAAACCAATATAAATACAAGTTTGAACTCTATTATTGAATGGCTTAAATATAATGATCTAGTTATAAATCTTGACAAAACTAAAGTTATGAACTTTAAACAAAGACACAATAAACCTATGCAAACTAGAGTGGTCTATGAAAGCAAGGAGGTCGGTGAAACAATGACAGTAAAGTTCTTAGGTTTATATATAGATAATAATCTAAAATGGCAAACACACCTAGAATATGTATGTGGTAAGATACTAAAGTTTTCTTATGCATTGTTTAGGCTATCGAAAATAGTAAATTTAGACGCTCTAGTGACCGCCTACCATGGTTATGTAGCATCCAACCTTAGGTATGGAATCATTTTTTGGGGAAATGCACCACACATTGAACGCATATTCAAAGCCCAAAAGAGATGTATTCGGGCTATATGCGGCTTGAAAAAAACAGATAGCTGTCAACCACATTTTAAAAATTTGAAAATACTGACTTTACCATGCTTATATATATTTGAAATTTCACTTTTCGTAAAGCGTCATCTTCATTTATTTGAATTCGTCACACGAGCCCGCCGTTCTCATCAACTGAAAAGTAGATCATGTAAAACTGCTCTACTTCAAAAGAGTGTAATAGTAATGGCTACGAAGGTTTATAACAAACTTCCACTTGAAATTAGGAATTGCAACGATTGTGCAGAATTTAAGAAATTATTATTTAATTACCTAAATGATTGGACATTCTATAATATTGAAGATTTCTTATAAAATTTACATTTCATATTATTAAATTTGTTATTGATTATTTTACTATTGTTATTATGTTTCATTAGTAATAGGTTGCATTAATTGGACTGCATGATTATAATATTATTACAAATTATTGCATGAGAATTACTAAAATTAAGAAAACTTTGTATGCCATAAGGCGGATCACAGTGATTCAAAATTCATTCTTGTAACAACTTTATAACCTGTGTATCACAAAGAAATAAATGATTTGATTTGATTTGATTTGATTTGATATATGTAGGCCATTCAAATATGTCCCCCGGCCCGAGAATCGAACCCGGGATCTCTGCGTGGTAACCGTTTGATCACGGAGGCAGTTAGGTGGAGGAGGGTAAGGATGCTGATAAAATTACAGACACATGGGACTTGTCAACTTATGTTTCAGAGTGACGGGGACAGTAGCAGTGCCCCTCCGATCTTTGCGGTATAAAGGTCTGCGTGTCACTGCAATTGTTATGAGAAATTCGCACAAATGCTATAATGCGAAACACTGTAAAAAATAACCACAAGACACCACTGACAGACAGCAATAAAAAAACAAAAACCATGATTTTTCTTGTATGATTTTTGTTTTTTAAGTCAAATGGTTTTTTTAATGGTTTTTTTGTACGTTTTCAAACCAAATTGTATTAAAAAACATAGTAAAATTGTTTTTGTTATAATTATTAACACAAAGATCACAATTTTTTTGTTGTCGATTCGGCCGGATTCGAATCGACGTCTTCTAGCAAACCGTGCCAGACGCTATACCAACTAAGCCACGGAACGAACCAGCGGAACTCACGAATTTTTCTGTGTGCTTGTTGTCGTGTCTTTGTATTTGGTTTTTCAACGACTTTTTATCCGTAGCGCCATCTATAACGCACACACACACTCAACACAGCCCCGCACTAGGGAGACCTAGTGTCGCGGGTACCATGGACACACACGTAGACAATCACAAATTACACCCAAACTCACAAAAGAAATAAATGTAGGCCATACAAATATTTCTCCCGACTCGGAACCGAACCTGGGACCTCTGCGTGACAGTCCGGCATGGTAACCGTTCGGCCACGGAGATAGTTATCTATGAAAAATTTATGAAAGTATCGATCTGTGTGTTAATAATTATAACAAACTAGTGGAGTAACGTCACTTAAAAAATAATTGAATATCAATTCAATAAAAATTTCAATGGTTTTGTTTTTAAAAAAGAAGAATGGCATAAGTGGTTACGTCAAAAATGTTTATTGCTCCATCAGATATAGAAAAATATAACCCACATCTTCTTCAATTCTTGTAACTCTATCGACTAATATTAGAGAATTATTACAAGAGAATTATTACAAAAATTATGCCATTCTTCCATGAGGGGTGTGATAAGGCAGCAATGAAATGCAAAACAATTATAATAGGTACAGTAATTCTGATCTATTTGAGTAGCAAATGTAGTAGTTAAACATAATTATGCAATATGCAAAATCAATGTTTGTTAATTGAGTCCTGAATAAAAGATCCATGCTAAAGAAATGCATTGACAATATTTAACAAAGCAATAGAAAGTCAGTTAAAGTTAAAGTTATGAATTTTAACAAGTCATGTCTGTGTGACTTACACAACGTCGTACGTGCTAAAGCGTCGCCGTCGTAACATTGATAATTTTATTACTCTGCTAATATTATGTACAATGCATGTAAGTTATGTTACTTCGTACACGTCACAAATCCTTACTTTAGCAAGTTTTTGTTTTAAGGTACAAATTGTAATAATTTTGATGAAATACGTGACGTGACGAAATACTTTCATAGATTTCTCATAGATGGTGCTACGGCTAAAAAGTCTTTGAAAAACCAAATACAAAGATCCGACAACAAGCACATAGAAAAATTCGTGAGGTCCGCTGATTCGTTCCGTGGCTTAGTTGGTATAGCGACTGCCACGGTTGGCTAGAAGACGTCGGTTCTACTACTATTTTTTAAGTGTTCGATGATTATAACAAACTAGTGGAGTAATTTCACAAAAAAATAATTGAATATTAATTCAATCAAATTTGTAATAATCTTTATTTCACAGGTAAGCAAAAATTACCTTTGAAACCACATTCTTCGAGGTCGGCGAAAATTAGGGCTATCTGTAATTTAGACACAGTTGCACGGAATTAGGATCTTGTGCTCAGGTTGAACCATGTCCGGAAATTCTTGAGCAACGAAATACGCCTTCTTCCATGTGGTCGTTCTCCCTGGATTATTCCTTGCATAAATAAATCGGAGCAGGTCGTATTTTATCATCACGCACTATATGACACAAGTACTGCACCTTGCGTTTTTTGATGGTACTCAAAACCTCCAATTTCTTATTCACCATCTGCAATACTCTTTCATTGGAAACTCTATCGTCACATTGAAGAAACTCTGCTCATTCGATGAGTTTGGGTGTAATTAGTGGTAGTCTACTCGTATGTGTGTGTCCATGGCACCCGCGAAACAGGGTATCCTTAATTGCGGGGCAATGAGTGTGTGCGTTATTATTATTATTTATGTGTGCCCAGGCGATTATTCCATAAATATAAGAAATGTCAAAAACCTTTAAACAAATATCGAAGTACGTTACATAATGCGTAAAACGACATTAATAAGTTATTTTAAAACGAGAAATATTCAAAATTGTAACATTAAACACTGCCTAAAAACACGTTTAATATGACATTCGTAGAGATGCTTCAGTTTTGAACAAATAAGTAAATAGAAATGTTTACAGAAATACGAGTACGGTGATCTAAGCGAGAGCTAGACGTAACTTACCAGACAGTACGTCTTATTTCTCTTTAATTTATACTTCGAGTCAAAAGGAAACATTTCAAATTCTAACACCACACGCGCTCGCGCATATCGCGTCCATCTATGGCGATGATAATCGCTCTAAATGATTCCTTTTTCGGCTACTAATTACACTTTCTATGGAAAGTGATAGGGCCATGCCGTATGCTGATTTTGTAATCATTATAGTGGTTTCGTGAGACGGAAGTCTATATGGTTTATTTTATCTACATACTGAAGTAGTTATAAGCAGTCTTCACTAAATATACATGTACACATAAACTTAACATAAATGATCTAGCAGTTCTGCGTATTGTCATTCATTGACCGACTTTAAAAAAAGGAGGAGGTCCTCAAATCGACTGTATTTTGTTTTTGTATGTATGTTAAGCGATTACTCTTTGTAAACCGATTTTGATGATTCTTTTTTATTTTTGGAAAGAGGGTACTTCAGTGGTCCCATTTAAATTTGAAGAAAATATTCCACATCTAAGGGTGACAAACTAGCAGATGAATTCGATTTCGCGCACTTTCCGGTAACCGATTTCAATAAAACTTGGGAAATATATGTAATTCTACGAACTTAACATAAACAAAAAAAAAATACAGTCGAAAAAAATTTTTGAAGTCAGTTAATAAAATGCAATTTAAACGTCATCCACAGCCCGACTTTTCTTTTAATTAAATAAGAGAGTTATAAAATTTTACATATATGTATAATTTATTTCATGTAGATTGATTATTTTTAAGACTTTCATATGATGAAAGTACAAGACTGACCTAGTGAGCATAAGACGGAGAAAAGTGTGAAGAATTAAAAACCCTTTGGAATCGTAACCTGAACGTATTATTAGTAGTTTTTAAAGATAATATGACAATTGAAAACTAAAACAAAACGTCAAAAGATATACAAACTATATCAAAAAGTATGACGTGATGCTCCTGCTCGGGCACAGTGTGATTTAAATGTTAATATAAAGTTTTATTTGGAATTATAATTCGTTTTCTATCGAATTCTACTTTGTTTTGTTGAAACCTCACAACGGTAATCGTAAATCAAATAAGTACTTAACCCGTTCATGGACACTAAAGGCCATTACCGTAAAATTGAATGTTAAAGTGATAGTACGGGTTACCCGTTTCGTTGTATATCTCAAAAAACTAGCTACGGGCTATACAGTACATTTTATTATTTGATTTTAAATTAGGTGCTTAATTGCTTATGAAAATATATTTTATTAACTTCGACGTTTCGGACATGTTGCAACGTCCATGGTCTCGAAGGCACTCGAGGTAAACAAAATATGTTTTTATACACGATAAAGTTCCGTATTTAATTAATCAAATAATGTATGAAAATCGTGATAGTTTAAATCAAAATATTGTAAACCGTTACGGGCCGGTAATTGCTAGAGTCGCTTCGAGAATATGGACGTTGCAATACGTCCGAAACATCGAGGTAAGTAAAATATGTTTTTATACACGATTAAGTCCCGAATGTAATCCTTGACGTAGACGGAACCGATAGATTGATGTTGGCACTAACCAATGAGTATAATTTTCTTTCACTTAAATATGTTCCTTTATATTTTTCCTGTCTAGGCAAAGGAAAAGGCCAAGTATCTGATAAACGGAAGTCCTCGAACCTGTTTTCGTGACCCATAGTTATCTTGTCCCACAATTTGTACCTGTCTTGGAAAGTAAATGAGGTGTTACAAACCCACTCCCGGACAAATACGGCTTTAAACTTCTTCTTGCCTTATAATTAGAAAGCTGCTTTCGGGTAGCCGTTTGGAATATACGTGTATTGTAGTAATACGTAGTACGTTTATGTTATAATATTCTAGAGTTGCTTTTCCGTCATTCCACCACACAGTGCAAAAAATTAGCAAACAACACCGCTCAAGCAATTTTGAATTTTAACGGAGACTGAAAAAACTGCATACATAGTTGTATGTATACAAGATTTTTTAAGGTATTATAATATTAAGTTTATTGAGTTACACTATATTTTACTACCCCGATATACAATTACTTTTTGTGAAAATTACTCCACTAGTTTGTTATAATTATTAAATATAAATATTTTGGTGAAAGTCAAATAATCATTTATTCCATAGGTAACATTTTTACTTTTTAAAACGTTATTTTTAAGCTACTGCTCGTTCACTACGGTGACCTCCCCGACTAGAATGAGCAAGAAAATCTAGGGTTTGTTCTTTTCAAATAAACTTAAATGCTATGAAATACACTTTGAATCATAATTGTGTGGAATCTAGACTCTTGTTGTCTTTCCATACATCTTTATCTAACACATACTCTTCAATTTTGTAACATTATGACTTTTCAATTAAAATACTTTTAATGTAAGTTTTGAACTTAAGAAATGACAATCTTAATATATGCTCCGGAATATTATGGTAAAAACGTACACAGGTCCTTAAAAGAATCGTTGACCCCAGTTAAACGAAATCGTGATAACATGAGCTTGGACTTAGTTCTAAGGTTGATATTATGGATATCTTTTTTCTTAATTAAATTGTGTATATTTTTACGGGCTTACAAATTTTTGACTAAATGTACTGTGATGCCACAGTCATGATACCAGTTTCCCTGAACTTTTCTCTAAAAGTTGCAGTAGAGTTCCTCGGAGTTCGTCAAGGGAAGTTAACCTTGTTTATTGCGACCGCCAAGCAGTAATGTGGGCAATATTGTGTTACGGTTTTGAAGGGTAAGATTGCTGGTGAAATTACACGCACATGGGATTTGTCAACATATGTTTCAGAGTGACGTGGGCAGTGGCAGTGTTCTTCAGATCTTTGTGATTTAAAGGACTGAGTGGCACTGCAACCGTTACGGATAGGCGTGTCGCTTACCACCAGGTACACGATTTGTTCGTTCCGTCACTTGGTATTATATAAAAAGATCGAACACTAAAAAAAGCTTTTGATCTGACTGAATTCGAAAATGCGCCTTCAGTATACCGTGCGTTTTTAAGTTATTGTTCTATTTATAGATAATCAGTAATTTGATGAGTGTTGATTGTATAATTTTTATTGATATTTACGTTTTATTGTGACTTGAGTGATGTGCAAAAGTTAAACATTCCAATTCTCGACTAAAGAGTTGTGTTTTGGTAAGCAGCGAAATTTTATGTCAAAATCACTGATATTTTAATGACTATCTGACCGAATTACCTATAGACTTGTTAAAGAATTAAATTCAAGTAAA
>NW_020653852.1:5357300-5434834 GCF_003589595.1 Hyposmocoma kahamanoa | reverse complement strand
CTGACCGAATTACCTATAGACTTGTTAAAGAATTAAATTCAAGTAAAGTACTCCACTTTTTTGCTTTGTTACTGTATAAATGAAGAAATAAATATAGAATAGAGGTACTTTGTATTAGACAATCACTTTTTTTTGTTTTCGTTCCACTGAGTGGCTATGGCGGGGTGATATTAGACGCAAAAGGGAAGTGGACTACAGGTCCACAATTATTTCGATTGGGTGCATTTTACACAATTTCTTTTTTTTCAGTATTCGTGTATGGGATTTTTCGTTTGAGTCGACACCGTGAGATTTCGTAAACGATGCAAAGGATTTGAAAAATAAACTGTTTTGTTAGTTATTTCTTCCTCATTTTTTCTTCCTCTAAATTAATTAATCATCGATTCTACATAAAGAAAACGACGACATATTGTAGTAAAATAGTTCTTAGTTTAACCGTGGTTTTTGTAAAAGGAATGGGGGTATTTTTTATTATTTTTAACAATGTGTACGGCTGCGGGTCGTCAATCATCCATTTTAAAGCCTCTTGAATGTGCTTTTAGGAGCACTTTGTGTTGTATATAATTTATTTGTCCTTTTTCGGCTTTAATGGAAGTCATATTTCATTTTAAATATGCATGAAGGCTAATACAATTTATATTAGGGTTTAAAAACCGAATTAATAATGAAACTATACTACATATTGCTTTTAATAAGTTTCATTACCTACCTACCACAGAGGACATAAATATATATATTTTTAATATTGGTTTTACGGCGTTGGAATAAATCCATCAAGCCAAATCTTCAAACAATTTTTTCACATTTTTTTAAGTACTGCGTTTAAGTGGCTTTCTACTTTGAATATACTTCAGTTATTTGTACTTAGTTCTTAAAAGGTTACAAGTCGACAGTACAATTCACAAAAGAAATATAACTAAATAGCTCTGTAAGACGAAAGACAGCCTGTGGCATTGGTTTTTCCTGCTCAATATTTTAAATCATTATTTCTATCATGTCTCAAACTTTCAACAGATAATTAGTAGAAACAATGTTTAAATAACAAAACTGGCAAACATTTCAATGATAATTAATAAAAAACACTAGTAATAACGGCAACACTGAGTCGGAATGACATCATGCAGTCTTTCGCCTAATGCGTCCTTTTTAATTTAATTACACCATCAGGGGCAGTCAGCCTGATGAAGAAATATTAAATTCATTTAATTTCATAATTTTATTCGTTTTGAGACCTGTCTCCGTGTTTCAATTTCTGAAATCACTTGATAAATTTGAACATGTATAAGAGTCAATATTTTACGTTCAACGTAAGGTTAACTTTCACGATAGATAGTTAGCAGGTAGCTATTTTTGTTTCACCGATAAGTTTCCAATGACATAAGAAATGTAATGTCCAATCAATCGTGGTATCCACGTAATGGACATTGGTAATCCACTTGTGATTGATTCGTTTATACAGTCCACTTTCCCGAGTTACGTGATTTCTTACCGGTAATAGTGTAATTACATAAAAGTATCTAATCCCAAAATGGGAATTTCTGGAGTGCAAGTCAGCTCTCCTTGTCATAAGCAACGTATTTGCATATTGGTAACTTTCGAGAATTACGCTGCTTTTGCTCAACAATAAATCTGAAACTAAATAAGAAATAAAAACAATTAGACGGGGCTTTAGATCCCGTTTTGCTTTTAGCGGATATCGTCGACGTTTTGTAGAAAAGGCGAAAGTGCTATTTCGAAAAGTTTTTCCGGGAAGCATGTTTTACTTTTTTACGACTGTTTTAAAATATTTACGTCTTGTTTCAATTCAATTTTAAAACTTAATTAAAACCAAAATGAATGTTAACATGAGACGTAAATATTTTAACACAGTCGTTAAAACTTAAAATATGCTCCCCGGAATGTTTTTCGAGATGGCGCTTTCACTCTTTTTACAAAACACATGTTTATTATGATATGTTAATAGCTCAATATCGCTGAAAAATCTCGATTACATTCGATAAAATAATAATAACGCACACACTCAACATAGCCCCGCACTAGGGAAGCCCTGTGTCGCAGGTCCCATGGACACACACATAGGCAATCACAAATTACACCCAAACTCACGAGAGAAATAAATGTAGGCCATACAAATATTTCTCCCGACCCGGGAATCGAACCTGGGACCTCCGCGTGGCAGTCCGGCATGGTAACCGTTAAAGGCAGTTAAATAAAAAACATACCCTAGTTTATTTAACTCATAGAACCAATTTGGGCACAGTTTTCCTGTAAGGAGATATCGTAGGTCATACTCTACCACGCAAGCTCAATGCGTGTTAAGGACGTTACATAAAATTCGGTCACCTTCTCCGATGTGTTGTATTGTATTCATCGCGTTGTTTTCCTGTATCGTTAAGAAGCCTGTCATATAACATGCATGTATAAATTTAATGCACATGATTTGAAAAAAAAAAAAACTGGAACTTCTAGACTTCGAAAACAGAACTGGGACCTCGTATTCTCTCTCCTCTATTCTTTTTATTTTCTATTAAAAAAGCAAGAAATACTCAAATCTTATTACTAAGATATTCTGTGTCGGGAAGACAAGTGTTACTTCAATGTTCGAGCTTTGTATCAATAATAAAAATGAAGTAGTGTAGTTTTCACAAAAAATAGTTTTTTTATAACATCATGTGACGGGATGAACAAGTCGTGCGCCTGATGGTAAGCTACATGCTTGTCCATAACAGTTACAGTGCCATTTAGAGCTTTAAATTGCAAAGATCTGAGGGGCACTACCACTGCGCCCGTCACCCTGAGACATAAGTTGACAAGTCCCATGTGCCTGTAATTTCACCAGCACCCTTACCTTTCAAATCCGGAACACAGTAATGCTGACATTACTGCTTGGCGGCAGAAATAGGTAAGGTGGCAGTACTACCCTGGACGAATTCTAACACAAGGAGCTCTGCTGCTAATAAATTAATATCATGGTAGTAACAACATGATATTCAATCAATATAAAAAGTGTTATTTTACTTATTAGATTGTTTAGAAAAAGAGTACAAAAAGAAAATAGACATAGGTCCATGAGGGCGACAGGTGAAACTACTAGCGAACGAGTTATCACCTTGTAGAAGTCTCCGGTGACAAGCCTGGCAGTTATTTCCGCCAAAGAATAACTTTAGCTATTAAAAAGTTGCCGGCTTTCTGGGCACGATGTCCCAAAGTACGGCTCTCGGGGAATTTTTCTAATCATAAATTTCCTAATATTTAAATTCTTACAAGTTTTGTCTAGCATTGTATTTTTTGTTAAGTGTTATATTACCCACTACGAAATAAAAAGACTTTCAATAGGTTTAGAAAAGAAAAAAAGGAAAATATAATTTAACAAAATATTGTCAATTAGATACAACATAAAAAAAGTCAAAGCCAAATTGATGTCATTTCACCCGAAGTAAACAATGCGTAACAATTGGATCTCTGTACCGACACCACAATAAAAGTGAAACTGAATAATCGATCACGTTTTGCTTTCTATTTATTTTGTACAAAAAGACGACAAAATTCTTTAAATTGATATTTTCTTTATTGTTTTATATATTTGCGATGCTTGATTTTTGAACTTTTTATACCTAATAAATTCATTAATATTGTTATCTAAATATCATAAAGTACAAATTCTTTACTCACTCACCGTTTTCAACAATTTGGTAGGCCTAACAGCTTATAAAATATAGAGTAAAAGTACAAGTAAATATAAGCCCAATTAAAAATTAAAATCTTTTCGAGTGCTTAGGTTTTCGCGATTATTACATATAGGAAATGAACCTACTAATTTTCCGGATCTAAATAGCGTAAGTATATTTGTTTTTTCAAACCAACCAATGTTTCGGACCCTTTACAGGTCCCGTGGTCATGCCGTCAGCCGATCAGCCGTGACAATGTGAAGGCCCGAAATTTCAAGTAATTTTATAGGAGCGTGAAAAACGTGCATATAATATTATTGTATAAAAGTTTTTTTCATATTGTTAGTAATTGTAATAATGTTCATTTTAACCTATTACTAGTAATTGGTTTTTTTTAATAAAAACCTTATATACAATAACGTAAGCAGGTTAGAAAGAAAAGAAAGAATACTTTCATTACATATAAAATTGTTTCTTAAAATTGAGTAAGAAAAGGCATAATGACTGTGTTTAAAGCAATACTAAAATTCTCTACTTCTGGCTCGATGTATTTTTAATGTTTTTTTCCTGCGATCATTTATTATGTAAAATATCGTGTAATTTACAAAACAATCCGTAAAAACTATAAAAAAGGTAAATAAAAAATTAAACTGAACATTAAAGAGATCGCTATAACAAGATAACTAGATACCTTAAAGAGTATATTAAAAAAACTTGCCTACTTTTCCCACCATAAGTGTATCATTTGATATATCTAGCATATGATCTAGTTAGATCAAGTTTCATTACTGCGCGGGCGCCGCACCACTAACCGCTAACGGTTTAAAATCATATCAACCATATCCTGGTTGTTTTTGCTCACTGCACAGATTGTATTAGCATAAATTACTGATTTGTGGAAAGATACAATTAAATTGAGCGAGATGTTCTCAGTAATCTCTTAATTGGTTTAATTGTCTTAATTTAAACAAGAGAGAGAGATGCTGTGATAGAGAATTTTCTATAACTTATTTTTTTTAATTCAACAAGTGTGGACAACTTAATCACATTTCTAATTATTATTTGTGTTCTTCTGAATAGAAGCTTTATTTCATATAAGCAGAACTCACGAATTTGATTTAAAAAAGTTATTAATAATAATGTCCGTATTAATTTGCATAATTTAGGATATTTTTTTATCTTTGAAAACTTTCCACCTCGCTATCAAAGTCGCTCAATGACATCCCTACAAAAAATTAACAATAAATAAATTAAAATCAATATTTTGATTTGCACCACTCACCGTTCATTTTCACACCGCAAAAAGTCCAAGCAAACATTTCACACAAATGAAAATCAGACACTATTCATCACAAACACTAAAGTACCTTACACAAAGTCAATAAAATGTTACTTAGGATTAAAACAAAACACTGTCGGCATAGGAGCGTGCGAGAGCGGTTGAAAGTGGCGTCTGACGACTCGGTCTGTTGGCTCCCACCAGCGAGCTGATGGGGAGAAATGGCTACCGAGCTAATTGCTGCGTCAAGTGTGATGTCATGGCGTTTGGGACAGGACCGATAGTGGAAGTTGTAATTGTGACGTCATTCTTTGGCTCTATAATGATGTATGTAAGCGAGATTTTTCAGGATATAAATAAAATATTTTTTTTAAATTAACTTTTTATTGAAAATTGGCTGCAGAGCCATCACCTTAAAAAGTAACAAATAAATAAGAAACTCGAAAATAATGTGGTAAGAATTAATTTTTGTGAAAATTTTACTACAAAAACCCGCTATTTTTTGAGGAAAGTTTGGGTATTGGTCAGGCGCTATTTAATTTCGTCATTTTGTAAGCAAAGCAGTTTAATAAATACCGTAAAACAAAATTTTCAAACAACCTTTATGTAATTATTAGGTATTCTTACTCGTAGTATTCATTATTATACATTAAATTGAAAATTTGTGCTTTACGTACGTACGTTAGGAATCTATTTTAGAAAACCTTATACTATTAAAAAACTTAAAGAAACGGTGCTTCCAAAATCGAAACTTTTTATAAATAATAATGTATTATCGTGTCATTTGTAAATATAATTTGTCATCAATTCTCTGGATATTTTATTTTACTATAATTTCTTGACAGTAAAAATGTTTACGATCACAGCTTCTTTGTTTACATTTTTTCTAAGCTTAAAAAAACGAACTTAACATCGTGGTTAGCAAAAATACGTAAATAGCTTATAGAAAAAAACAACTGTAATTACACTTGTCCTTCTTATAGATGATACCTTAGCAGTGCATATGAATAGAAGAACTAAAAGACAATGTTTTCATTTCAATAAAAAATCAGTGCAAATCATTACAACCAAGAAAGCGTAGTACTAGCGTTCTGTACAGACATACCGTCACGTCGCCGAAAGCGACTCTATTAATATTTCATAACTAAGTCGCGATAATAAATGGGATAAGTTATGGAATGTTTAATGGCTCATAAGTCACTATAACGTTTGAAGACAACAATTATTACGTAATATATATATGACAACAAGTTTCCATAAATGCCGGAAGGTATTAAAACCTGTCGTTAATCTGTAGAATAATCTACTTTGAACTCTTAAAATTTTTTTAGTAACGTAGTCTTTTTAGATTTTTTACCATTGTAATCTTCATCATCAACCGATTATACATCCCACTGCTGGCACGGGTCTCCTGTCAAGAGAGGAGCTCGTCGATATCGATACACAAAATAACTTATCGATGGTTTTCTAGAGTAACGGCTGATCTCAAAAGCATCTAATTCATCAGGAAGAGGATTTTTAAAAATCTGAGACGTGTTGGCCGCGCAAATTTGACAAAAATGTAGACCATCCTATTATTACTATGTTGATAGTGATTATTTTTATCAATATTTTTACTGTCCCGTTCAAAATAAATAAGCATTTTCCGAATAAATTTCAGTATGAGGCAAAAAAGGAACTACTTTGTATTGGACCACTAATGGTGGTAATCTCAGTACAGAGTACTAAAAAAAACCGACCTCAAAAGTAAGTGGAATTACGTCTATTTGCTAAGTTTTATTGAAATATCTCCTTGTTCGCCAAAGTACGGGACTTGACACAGGAGATAATAAAAATCGGTTCGCACTACTCAAAGTATATTGAAAAACGCCTTGAATTGGAGAATAGCAAAACCAACCATTAAAATAATTGCTCTTTAAGTAAAATTTAGGCGCTATTAAAAAAATGAATGTTCATGGGTGATCAGCCACCCATGGATTAGAGGTGGATGATTTTCTTCAAAATGAAATGGGATCAAAAAAAAGAATCATGAAAGTCGGTTCACAAACACCGGAGCTATCGCGTAACATACATACAAAAAAAACATACAGTCGAATTGAGAACCTCCTCCTTTTTTTGAAATTGGTTAAAAACAGAAACATAATCACTATTTAAATATACGAGTTTGAGAAAGTAAGGCATCGCACTTACATAATAAAAATTAAAAATATTGCAAACGAAAATGCATTTTTTTAACTCTGGTTCTTGTGAAATTTATTGGTTTTTCTGACCCCTAATGAAAAAGTTTGCCCACTTCTGGTTTAGACATATTTTTTATAGCTAGAGCTCTCTTTTACCGTTGGCGAGAGGTAATGTTGCTATACCTAATTAAACATATTAATTGGTATTGCTAATTATACGTAAATTAGAAATCAATCAATTGAAAAATTAGCTCTCTTCCACGGGACTAAGTACCACTGCTTGTTATGATTTTAATATGTACGGGTGTAAAGAAAAATAAGATAAAACAGAAAAATATTTTAGAAAATAAGCTGCAGTAGAACTCCTTGTGAAAGAGTTCGTCCAGGGAAGTATTGCCACCATACACACCTTGGAATATGAGCATACTGCGTTCGGCGTTTCAACGTTAAGGGTGCTTGTGAAATTACAAGCACATGGGACTTGTCAACTTTACGTCTCTGGTTGACGGGCGCAGCGGCAGTTTAAGTAGTAAGATTTTCTTTTGAGAATTCTTTGTTATTTAAAGATCTAAGTGGCACGGCAACTGTTATGGGTAGGCGTGTCGGTTACCACCAGGCACACACAACCTGTTAGTTTTTTTATTAATAATTTACTGAATTACGTGTATTGGTTAATTAGTTCTATTCGTTTTTTTAGTGATAGTTTCAATATTCTGTGCACGAAGAGTAGGTAATTATGTGTGTGTCTTTATTCATACAATATTTTGATTCGAGTTTTTTAGGTTTGTTAACATTGGAACGTGAAACATATTTTTTTTCGGGTATAAATTGTGAACCGTAAAGAACACGATACTATGGATTGTTTAAAAAAAAAGCAAATAACAAAATAATAAAACGCAAAGGAAATGAAACTATTTTTCCGGATTTAAATCGCGTATATTTGTTTTTTCAAACAAATGTAAATGTAAACAAATGTAAAGGGCCCGAAACATCGGTTTGTTTGAAAAAACAAATATACGCGGTTTAAATCCGGAAAATTAGTTTCATTTCCTATGTGCAATAATCGCGAAAACCTAAGAACTCGATAATAAAACGCAATTTAGACGTGAAAAAAAAATGGTTCCATTTTTAATATTTTCGTTCTTTTGTTCCAACCACATAATGTAAAGTAATGGATTTAATGACTTCAAGGACCTATTACCACCATCTACTTCAACGAGTATTTTCAAAATAGATCAAATCTAATTAAAATCGATTTCAAATGCAATTAACTATATAATGTACTGTAATAAATGAGAATTCCATTAATCCCGTTACGCTTATATGCTATGTACTTAATTTTTGTCTGTTTAATTATTGTATGCTTTCTCCTCTATTCTTTGCATATAATAAGTATATTTATGACAACGATACAATCACACCTGTCAGCTAGGTCAAAGTACAAAGTTCCCTGTCCTATGAGTACCAGAAAATAATTCCGTGCTCCACAAAGAACACCTACACCAGAACCAATTCTGAAAAGTATGTTTCCCACATTGGTCCTACCTAGAATCCCACCCAGCACCTTTTGATGTAGCGCCAACGCGCTACCGAGGTCATTAGTATTGGGAATCAAATTGCATGTAATTAAAAAGTCCCTGCCGTTTCCATATAATTAACTACAACAAAATGCCATTTAAATCGATTCTCGCATTCAAATGTCTTATGATTCGATCAGCGCGCATTGATAAATGAATTAATATCTATTGTTTACTTTCCACGCTCATTTCTATTCATTGCGAGGTCCCCATGCGCATATGGGCTCGCACTGCAATAATTTCTCTTGTCCTTTGGAAAGTATGAAAGTAGTTCCGGAATATTTTGGGTAATCGATAAACTAGAAAGTGTTAGGTATCCTTAAATTGCTTTTTGTAATGTAGCTCTAATTATTTACGTAGTTGTTTCACTTGCTTTTAAAAAAATCTTACCATGTATGCATTTATTAAAATGAAATGTTAGTAGTTTTCTCTGCTTACGAAGGACGTGTTAGTATTAGTAGACCTCCTTTTGAAAGAGTTTCCAGGGAAGAAAGTACTGCCACTTTACCTATTCCTGCCGCCAAGCAGTAATTTGAGCATTACTGCGTGTCGGTTTTAAAGGGTAAGTGTGCTGGCACGTGGGACTTTTCATCTTATATCTGTGCGATTTAAAGCTTTTAGTGGCACTGCAACTGTTATGGATAGCCGTGACGAGTTGCTCGTCCCGTCACTCGGTATCATAAAAAAGTTAAATAAATGAACAAAAATCATTACGGGAAGTCTGCGATGGAATAGCACTATTTAATTCCTACCTTTCCATCATCGGGAGACTAGACGTAGGCTATGGTTCAACCCCTATGTTGTGGATATTCCAAGGATTCACACGAAGCGTTACGCTTCCACATTTATATGGCGAACGGCTATGGAGTGGAATTCTTTGCTTGCAAATTTATTCCCTGAATTACTATAGTTTGCCACACGCAAAATAGGCGCCTTGTCGTCGAGTTGCGGACACCAGCCCGTTACACCAAGTACCAAGTACTATAGTTTGGGCCTTTTTAAGGCGCGAATGAATCGGCATTATTTAGATGTGCTTGCTCCATCGTCGATCTCTTCGCTACTGTCCATCAGGTGAGACAGAGGTCAAATGAGCACTCATTTAAAAAAAATACTGCTACTTCTGCTACTTCACTGGCAGTTAGCAAACTCGTCCAGGCAACTTTGCTATTGTTCTAAACTAGTTTTTATTTTAAACGTTTGGATACGTACGTTATAATAGACTTAAAAATCTATCATTTGTATCTGGGTTTTTATACCTTATACTTAAGAAAATACTTCTGTCAAACTATGATCCAATTTTTTCATTCAAAATAAAAGCAAAAGAATTCTCACAGATGGCGCTACGGCAAAAAAGTCGGTAAAAACCAAAACCAAAGATTCGACAACAAGCACATATAACAATTCGTGAGGTCCGCTGGTTCGTTCCGTGGCTTAGTTGGCATAGCGTCTGGCACGGTTTGCTAGGAACCGTCGGCGTCGATTCGAATAAGGCCGTATCGAAGGAACTTGTTTTAAGTGTTCGATCTTTGTATGAATAATTATAACAAACTAGTGGAGTAATTTCACAAAAAACAATTGAATATCATGGTGGTGATACATACCTGACATCCAATAAAATACTTAAACGCATAAACTTACCTCATGTCAAACGACGATGTAACCGATGATGTTATAAAATTGCCTCTGTCTGAGAGTCGTATTCCAGAACTGTATTCAATGCTCAAGTCAGGATTTGAGCAGACTTGAGTATGATTTCAAGCACTGGAAATACGACCCTAATGGCAAAGCCTTGAGTATGATTTTCAGTGCTCACTGCAATACTCAAGTCCTGACTTGAGTGTTTAGTAGAGTTCTGGAATACGACCCTGAAAATGCCTATTCATTTTAGTCTTGAATAGCCCCAAATCAGAGTTTTTGGGAAACAGATTAATATTAATATATTGTAGTGTATTCCATACATTTGCCGTAAATAAATCTATATTTAATACAAAAATGGACACTAATGATTATGTACATATTAGTGTAAATAAAATGAGCTTTTCATCTTAGATGATTTATTTCAATAAATGCGCTGTTATATAATACTCTCGGAAGAATTTTTTTACGTAATCACAACTGACTAATATTTTGATGTAAATGATACTGTAATTTATATTTGTCAAGGCAAATTATTGACAAATGAGTCAAAAATATCATTTACAACAACCAAAACTTTCTGTTTTGCTTCTTTAATGTCATCGTCTTCAATTAAAAGGTTCTTTTTCAATAAAATTGCAGTCTTTGTAATTATACTTTGTCTCGAAATTTGAATTCTGTTCTCTTCTTGACTCTTCGTGATTGTGATTTTGAGTAAAGTGAGCCAGTTGTGAGTGAATGTTAAGAATTCTTTGCTAAGTTTTTTTGTCAGTTGGAATTGTATGAGAATGTGTGTCCACGGTTGTGATGTTAGTATAGCGACTAATTTTGGATCGTTTTTTGTTATGATTGCGTGATTAAACACTGAGCTTAAAGTTTTCCAGCCTGCGAGTTGTTGATCTTTAGATTCCTGGAAGAAATGTGTACATAGACATTCGTTGCTACTTATAATGCAGAATTATAGAAACGCATTTTAACCACAAATACTGTAAAATTAAAGTAATATAAATTAAATAGTTTATTGCAAATGTCTACAAAAACAATAATGCGTACACGCATGATTTAGGATGATATATCCTGCATGATTTAGGGACAATGTTGATTCCAAATTGTAACGGTTCCATAAATTCGAAAAAAGAAATGTCCGTTGGTGTAGTTTGAATATTTTAGTAATTTGACAGAATAGTTAACTATGTATAATTAACTCTCTTTTTAACTAGTTTGTAGTGTTTAATAGTTGATTATAGCTGTGCTAAGTAATTGATTGAAAACAACGCAAGCGCGCGTTGTTGGTAAAACTTTCGCTTTCTCGACATTTCTTTTATAAAATCTCACAGGATACTCTTAATTACAATGAATGAAGTGCTAGTATAATTATTACGACACGAGTGGTGTCCATAGCGTGCAACGGAAGACTGTGGTGACATTAATCTTAAAGATTGATAGAAATGGAAAATTGCAGAGAGCGTTGTACTCGAAAGCTAAAAACCTCAGACAAATCAGTTAATAGAGGCGATATACTGAAATTGACCGCAAATTCTAATAGATAAGTTTATATTTTAACCTTATGATAAATTGTCAACCAAGTGTAAAAAGAGCATAATAATGGACTAGACATTGAAAACAGCATATTTGAAAGAATATTCTGGAACCTATGCTTGAAATTTGGAAAATGGACTTGGCGTATCTCAACTAAAATATATGAAAATTGTATAGCAGTAATAATACAGTTGTGCCTGAACTTCTGTGCTAGTAAAATACTGTTACAGAAGCTAGCCTCTTTTTTTATGCATTTCATGACCTTGGACATCCGGACTCTCCCATTTCCATTGTGTTGCCAGTTATTAATAGACTGGAAATACGAGCCTAATGGCAAGGACCTGATTATGATTTCTAGTGCTTTAAATCATAATCAAGTCTTAACTTGAGCATTGAGTAGAGTTCTGGAAAACGACCCTTAGAACTGATTTTTAACTCCTTTTCCCAACATTTGTTGAACGTACTTAGTGTTAGTCAGAAACTACACAATAGACTTACCCTGCAACACAGCATGACCTGTATTCTAAACATGAGCGCTCTCATAGCGTTACATTGCTGCATCATAGAAACCTGGTCTCCAAAGTCGTAGGACAAAACCAGCGGTGTTCGTGTACCAGAATTTAGCACCATGTATATTAGTTGAAGTAGGGACGCGCCTCGTTCGTTTGAACTGTCTCGGCGGAGAGATTTTATTACCAAGTGCGTTTGAATTTGGAGAATCGCATTGGGCTGAAATATTATAGCTTTTTTATCTGTGTGTTTGAATTTGAAGAACCAATTTTGGCCGCATTATTACAGCCTTTTAAAATGTAAGTGCGAGAAGTATTATATATGATTGTAATGAACGCTGTAAAATCTTGCTATCGCTTTTTACTAGACATGGGCAGTGCTTCGAAAATTAATGCAATATCACATTACATTCACGTAAAAGTAACATTACAGAGTGACATCACACCATCATCTACATCACAGACTAAAAATTAGATGTGTTATATATATATATATATATATATATATATATATATATATATATATATATAAGTAACACTCCGTGCTTATTTCCCTCCTTAGGTTATATTACCATCACTCAATCATCACCTGTTTACGACCGATACGCGCATCGAGTATATAACCAGAAATAGAGACGAAATAAGGACCATCCATCCCTGGCAACTCGTCAGGTAAATTGGCCTTATATCACTTTTAAATATCAACTCTCGCTTGCACTGAAATCACAAATTAGAAAACTGAAATAATACAGCGCCAACAACTGACCTGTGTGTACGTATTCCAAAAATATTTTGTAATTATTATAATAAATATAATATCTTTAACTATGGGGGCTGTTCTATTAGGTGATGTGGGGAAAAATATAAAACATATTATTGCAAAACAAACGGAATCACATTTCATCGGTAATTAAATATGAAATATGTAATTTTGCAATTTTCGTCCATTATAGTAAAGCTCAAGTTAAACTGGTCGATTTGAAATAAAATAATTGACGACACCCATCAAATGTTTCGAATTCGGGCTAGCCAATCGGAACACGGTTGTCACAGTAATGATTTGGCAGAATAGTTTTTGAACAAATTAAAAGACATTTCGTCACTATTTTTGGTTATATACTCGATGGATACGCATATATGCGATGTAGCTGTTTACTATTAAAAGGATTTATGTAACCTTTATATTGGAACTGAAATAAATTATATCGCGAACAAATAAAAGCTGGTATTGTGTTGATGCTGTTATGAGTCATGTTTAATTTTTCAAAGTGATTTGTGATATTACATTACACTGTCGCCTGATATTTTGTAATTACTTACACGTCTAATTTCTACGGCTCTCTTTATATAAAAAGCTCGTAAATGCTAGATACTATTATAATTCTCAAATATGCATATCGAAATACCTGATATTCATTCTTGTTGAAGTAATGCACTACGTAAGATAGCAATTGCAATGCTGCACAGGCGACTCTATCGTCCGGACTATTAGTGGCCACGAGTACGCTCGCTAAGAAACCGGCTCGGTTTATGTACGTCATTAGCACTGGGAAGAGTTATTAATTGTTTTATATGTTTTGTATGGTTATATTGGTAATACTCTAACGGGTTTTAACTGCGTCTGTTGCCGAACGGCTATCATGCTAGACTATCACGCAGAGGTCTCAGGTTCGATTCCCGGGCCGGGAGAAATATGTGTATGGCTTATATTTAGTTCTCTCGTGAGTTTGGGTGTAATTTGTGGTTGTCTACGTGTGTGTCCATGGCACCCGCGATACAGGGTCTCCCTAGTGCGGGGCTTATTACGTTAAATTTATTTATAAGGTTATATTTTCGAAATTATTAAAATATTTGTAATATTTATTACGATACGAAGTATATTCATATAATATACGGAGTTTCGTATTTACGATAAGTTAATTTGTACAGGGATAGTCACAAGTATTTAGAAACTCGTAATACTTGTGGTAAATGTATTCGTGTTTAGATATTTGTAGGATAGCCCGCACTAGGGAAACCCTGTATCGCGAGTGCCATGGGCACACACATAGACAATCACAAATTACAACCAAACTCACGAGAGAAATAAATGTAGGCCATACAAATATTTCTTCCGGCACGGGAATCGAACCCGGGACCCCTTACGTGGCAGTCCAGAATGGTAACCATTCGGCCACATAGGCAGTAAAATTTTCGTACTAAATTTAGTATTTCTCATTACAATATTTATGAACTTCACCAAAATTATGGGTTAATTGTTCTTTATAAATTTAAAGGTTTGCATATAACATAAAAACAGCAATCTAATACACATGAGACTTATCTGTCCATCTGGTTTATTCAGTTTGTAAGCCACTGATGGAAAGTGAAGAAACAGTCTACTTTAAGACCACTATGTTGAATCCCTTTGTTTTAAAATTACGACTTTTTCGGCGACAATTATTTTGTGTAACATATAACTTTACGTCATTTAAAATACGGTTCGAGATTGCAGTTTAAGAAAGTGTCAGTTGGTGCCTCATCTACTCAAGGTTTCACACAAACAAATGGCTTCTTATTAACCAATGGCGTTTAAGGGCTACGTTATATTTTAAATATAAACAAAAGGTACTTACAAATAATTATGACTATTATGTTTTAAGAAAACTAGGCTCAAACTTTGCTTATCCCTTTTGGCTGTATTTTATTTTCGTTGGAATTACATCTGTGTGCCAACTTTTATTAAAATCGGTTAACGGAAAGTTTATGATATAAATGGGACCAGTACGGTGGGGCCCTCTTTCTAACAAAAAATAATCATCGAAATCCACAATATATATAATATTTCGCATAAAATATACCAAAAATACACGAAATGAGTACCTCCTCTTTTTTGAAATAAGATACAATCTTCACTTGCAAAAAAAACTTGTTTTGGTGCTTTTATGGCTTGAACATTGTTGCACACATACAAAATACTTCACGCCTTTGTCCCACAACAGCCTTCCACTTGCTAAGATCCTGACATTGATGTTTCGCCCCAACAACACGAAGCATTGCCTTTATACATGCTCGTCGGGTAAATGTACTCTAAAGCCGGGTACTTATTATCGAGCTGTAACCGTAACATGACAGGTACAGTAACGAGGTGCTAGTGTGTACGCATGAAACAGTCTTTACTCGCTAGAATGAGTACTTACTTGGTTATCGTCGGTTCATTGAGAACCGCACACGTTCCGCGCGCGGCTCGCTCGCAAACTAGGGATGCACATTAAGCCGGGTTCTCTTAGCGAGTTGTAACTATAACGTGACAGATACAGTAACGAGGTTACAGCGTGTACACTTGAAACAGTCTTCAATCAGACGGCTCACTGCGAACCACGTACACACTATGATTTTTGGTTACATAACATGCAACGGTTACAATTACAGCTCTCTAGTGATTACCCGGTTTACGATTCGATTTTTATGAAGATCGATTTGAGTGTATACGATCTAGAGATTTTTTGTATCGATTTATTTCAATGCGATTTTTTAAGTAACGCACACTTTAATAATAACGCACACTTTAAACATAGCCCCGCACTAGGGAAATCCTGTGTCGCGGGTGCCATGGACACACGCATAGACAACCACAAATTACACCCAAACTCACGAGAGAAATAAATGTAGGCCATACAAACATTTCTCCCGGCCCGAGAATCGAACCTGAAACCTCTGCGTGGCAGTCCGGCAGGGTAACCGTTCGGCCTCAGAGGCAGTTAAAGTAAAGCGATTCGACACTAAGGCGAATCGAATTGTCCAGTTTTTTTTATAATATCAAGTGACGCGACGATCTAGTCGTGCGCCTGATGGTAAGCTACACGCCTGCCCATAGCAGTCGCAGTGCCACACAGAGCTCGCAAAGATCTGAGGAACACTGCCACTGTGCCCGTCATCCTGAGACATAAGTTGATAAGTAAGATAACCCTTCAAAACCTGAACGCAGTAATGCTAACATACTGCTTGGCGGCAGAAATAGGTAAGGTGGCAGTACTACCCTGGACGAACTCTTTGACAATGAGCTAAATCTAAACTACTACTAAAACTGGTCGTATTCATAATTTGAACATAACAGTCTCTTTCTGAATCCCTATTAAATCGTAAGACTAATCCTATTTTATATCGATCTGCAAGAAAAGGAGTTTGATAACAAATAAGTACAATAAGTCTACAGTATTTGGCGATTGTCTCTACTTCTGTGCCATCGGAAAAACTTTTTTGCTGGCTAATATCACTCTAAATGAAAGTCGTAACCGATTGAAGCCAAAAAGTCTGTTAAAATTATTATTTCTTTAACAAAATTAATTTTGAAACAAAATTGATTTTTATAAGATCGATACAGGAGTATACGGTCTGATCTGTGGATCGATTCAGAGGCATATGTTCCATTACGATCCGGAAAACCGATTCAAATAAAAAATCGTGCATCCCTATCGTGAACCGACACTGATTTTTAGTAATACTTATAACATGCAACTGTGACGGTTACACCTCGCTAGTGAGTATCCGGCTTTTAGCTTTAGGACATACTTATTTCATCATGGTAAGTTTGCCTTGGTCGGGACTTACTGACTTACCGCTAGTAATATAGTAAAATACTAACCTCGATTATCATTTTGGTTGTTTGCTAATCCCAGTAAGCACAAACTTAGTTTTAGGCAAACAAATTCGTAATGATATTTTGTCTGTACTTCGCTGTGTTCGGAATTTTTAACGAATATTGTGGTTATGAGTACAGCGATTTTAAGACATGTATCTGGGTCTATTTCGGGGGGAAGCAGGGTTGTGGCTATGTCTAGGAGGTAGCAGATGTTTGTGTCTAGAAAATAAAGGTGTTTTTATTGACATTTGTGAGATTTGGTATTATGTTTTTGTCGTGCCAAAATGTCGTTTATATGACCGGACAGGAATATATGGGAAAAAATATTTTATATTTTATTAAGGCTATCTGCGCAAAAATGGTGTAATCCACATTTTTTTTTCTACAATATTACTCTTAATGGTCCTAAAGTATACATATAATTACTATATGTATTTTGAATGCTAATTTCATGTATGCAAAAAAATAATAATTGTGTATTGGTGATATAATAATATATGATTACTTTATATAAAATTAATTTGGCTAATTTTGAATTTCTCATTATCTTCTATATGCATTTAATGGAGTTACCTCACGGATAGCCTCAATAAATGTAATTTTTCTTTCGAAAAGTAAATTATAATCATGTATATTTCTTTGTTGGGTATCGATCTGGTCTGTATAGACATTTTTCACCTTCCTTATTTTTAGAAAAGTTTAAGTTTTGTTTTGTATTTTTTTAAACACGACAACTACAGAGTTAGTTAACAAAAAGTAATAAATTCCAAAAAATTCAAAACGGTGTCGGCATTGTGAAGGCGCGCAAGTTGTCTTACGATAGCCAGGTTGTTTCCACAAATTAAGGAAATAACTAAATGGTCTCAACTCAATATCATCAGTATACCGAAATATACCTACCAGCAATAAAGAGACTCAGACTAACGCCTTTATGGAGTCTGTGTTCGTGAACCCAGTGAAGGCGTTTGTGTTCATTTTTTTAATTTTATTTGAGGCAAAACACGTGTCTGTGTATGCAGTTACGCTTACGTTTTTTATTTTATGCGGAGACAGTGGGAAAAACAACTGCATGAAAAATATTTAACAAAAGCGCAGCTATTTTGCACGATTTAACCTTCATTGTGTTCGCGTAGTAGAAAGTAGAAAATTTACATAATTTTTTAAGACCTACCAATTTCAGAGTGATAATCAATCAACGTTTTAGACAATACTCCAGGCAAACTAGACCAAATTAACTTAGCAAACTCTTGCTTATCTTCATCGTCCCCATCCTCTATACAAACGTGGAGCGCCTCCATACAATTCGCTGTCACGTTTTCATTTTGTATTAGAATGTTTAACAATAGCTCCCAGACTATAGGTTCTGTAGTCAGCTCTTCAGGAAGGGAGTCCTCGACTTGAAGCCATTGTGATAACTATAATGTATGGACACAATAAATTGAGGTTATAACTAGTGTAACCCAAATTTTTTTTCTACAATATTCCTTTAAATGATACTAAAGATATAATTACTACTCTGCATGGCAGTCCAGTATGGTAACTGTTCGGCCACAGTTGCAGTTAAGTAGTAAAGATTCATATAATTCATTTAAGTCAATATTACAGTCTTATTATGTTTTCTCAACTTACAACATGAAGTCTCAGGAAATTCGGTATCCCCTGTGACGAAAAAACCCACAACAAAATGGCTGGATTATGAGTATAGTAGATTGAGGGATCGGGATGCAACATTGTCACTAGGCGGTGTGTAGCTTTTTCTAGGTATACTCTTTCGTCGAGCGATTTTAGAGTTCCGTTTGAAATTGTTGACATCTGCAATTTGGTGATTTTGGTGATCGAGTCTAGTCGTGTCTTTTTTGGAGACGGAGTAAAATGACATTTGCAAGGTTGCCCGTTATCGCGGCAGATGACGATTCAAATGAAACGTCAAAGTTCGACTACTTATTGCATAAGCGCGACCAATATTCAGTCGATAGTCGATAGAATATTTATCGACTGCAACCACTTCAAGCGGACAACACTTTCGTGAACTGTCATTTTACTCCATATTCAAAAAAGACGGACCATAAGTTCGGGGAGCTTCTATGACGAGTATAATAAATCATAATTATAACAAAACATCTAAATTGATGATATATAGTTCCGGACCTCATCCCATGTCAATAAAAAATATTATTCAACTTCCAGAATATTAGAAACAGATCTAAACATAAATAAATTCATAAATGTATTGAAAAACGACTAATTTATAAAATTACGGTGTAGGTATTTCCAGGATAAATTATAATTTAATCTCTGCCCCTCTCATCGCAACATGGAAAGCATTTGCGATGAAGCCTGTCAAGGTGTATGTGTTTGTTAGTGTGTAAGTATATCCATAAGTATATTTTGGTAACGACAACACATGCAAAGTATTGATAAATAAATAAATAAATGCTATATATATCCAGTGGCCAGAATGCAGGCAGCTATTTGAAGCTATCAGCGCAAAAGTGGTAAAACCCACATTTTCTTTCTACAATATTGATTTAAATAAAACATAGGACAGAAGAGGTTTATAGAGGTTTATAGAGGAAAATGTTTGGACATATGTAACGTGATGACGAATTTGTGAAAATGATAACTGAGAGAATGATAGAATGGAGAAAAAGAGAGGAACACCAAGAATAGCGTATACAGTGAACAAATAAAGAAGAATATCACTGTGAACAGCTATAAGGAGGTCAATGTCATATGATATGAATCGTGAAGAGTGGAGGAGGCTACATCGACTGGAGCTCGGATCTATAGGATGTTAATTACCAGTGATCAGAATTTACAGAGCTAATCTACCTACAGTATGAACGTTTTCTTAGTATGGACATTTCGTCATCAATGCGTATAAAATTTCTTTTTGTTTTACTGTATATTTTCTAAACAGTCGAAAATATAGGTTATCTATAATTTATTTTTTAAATAGCTAAAGTATTTAAATACGTAAGTACTTATAGAATTACAACCATAACAATATTATTTTTTGAGACAATATTTTGTAGCAAATACTTATTAGGAATTAATAATTTGTCGCCAATGTACTTAAATTTCAATAAATAATACGCATATCATTTCCGAAAAGTCCTGGTATTTGTATGAAGGAATGTCCTCGTTATTCTTTAGTTTAGCTAAATTAAGTCCCTCAATTCCGATCACTGATGATTACCTTAATGATACTAAAGTACATAATAATAAAGCGAGAGTCTAAAATAGATAAATAACAATAATAATAATTTCCGTAGCGTGTCGCTTGCAGCACAAACGCAGAAAGCTGTTCTAGAATCTGAGTACTTGACCCTGGCTGACTGTGCCATATTGCCGGGCAATACCGCCTCACCCATTTAAAAATTCAAAATATTTTAGGCCAAGGGAGAGGCGAGAGTCTAAAATAGATAAATAATAATAATAACGCACATACTCATAGCAGTACTAGGGACAATTTGTATTGCGTGTGCCATGGACACACACGTAGACAACCACAAATTACACCCAAACTCACGAGAGAAATAAATGTAGGCCATTCAAATATTTATCCCGGCCCGGGAATCGAACACGGGACCTCTTGCGTGGCAGACCATCATGGTAACCGTTCGGCCACGGAGGCAGACGGCATATTTATTATATATTTTTTACATGAAATTAGCTTCGAAATATACTCCCGGACACATAATTCCAGCCACCTCGCATTTTTATCGTAAAGGGCTAGTATACAAAAATAGTGTTATCATCGAAGAAAAAGTTTCCCCCGGTTTTGCAAATCCAAATTCCTAACAAGGACTTATGGAAGAGACGTTTAGTATACTATGTAGTTTCAAAATTGCGTAATAGTTTTTGATCAATTAATACTGAAAATGCGTGGTGGCTCGAATTATATGTTCGGAAGTGTATGTAATAATTATGTACTTTAGTATCATTTAAACTAATACTGTAGAAAAAAATTAATGTGGCTTACACCACTATTGCGCTGATAGCCTCATTTCGTCCTAAAATAAGCTTGGCTGTCTACGGGGGAAATTTTACCAGCCTTCTCAGCACGACGCCAGACAGCGTGGCGTAGAACAGATAAAAGTAGAAAATCCAGTCCACACTGTTTAAAGGATTTTTTCTTTGTATTGTTCGATCTTTGTATCTATAATAATAACAAAGTTGAAAATTTCAATTTTGTTTCATTTCTTCTATATTAAGTGTATTTTCTTTACTGTTTCCTATATTTGGGTAATTTTCAGGTTAGTTTTCTCTAACTAATTTGAAGTATTATTTAATATTCGAGTAAAGTTGCCAGCGATCATTGGTGTGTGTGAGTAGTGCTTACTTATGTTGTGATATTTCGTAACTGCGTGTAGCTAGATATTCAATATTTTGATAACTTGGAGAGTAATGACGTCACTATTAAGATTCTATATAGCCATGTAATGTTCCCTTACGTTCTTTGATGAAACAAAAGAAATTAAACGACGTAATAGTACTTTGTTCTACATCATGTACAAATGTTTAGAGCGGCATAGTACTTAACTCAAGCGAATGTGTTAATGCATTATATATCTTGTAAGATTTTTCGTGGAAAATTATGCATTGGAAAAATGTGCCAGCAATTACAATTTTTTTTTAACACCTATCGTGATACGAAACCTGTAACCTGTGATTGCCATTGTACTTTGCGCACATAGTAAAGGCATTCGTAGTTAAGGGAAAAGTACAGAAAATGATAGAACAGAGAGAGATAAAAAAGAGAGGAAAAAGCATGCGATTAAGAAAAAATTTAAAAGTATGGTAGTTACAGCAAAAACTAGCCAAAGGGCTTTGATGATATATGATGGAGGAGTAAAAGGTTTGGGAAGTCGCAAAATATGCTCCACTAAATGTGGAAGCAGAGGTGCTGTGGCTTCTTCAGGGCTGTAAGAAAACAAATGATAATTAGATAAAGATAAAATGTGACGTATTATCTGACAACAAAAATAAAGGTACTGTTCAGAAGACTGGCAGTTGAAATAAATGTAAATCAGTAGGCTGTAAGGTTGACTTTTCTGTAACTGCATCCCAATAGTTTGTGGTTTCTCTATTCCGTTTTGCAGTTCCACTAATCCCATCTGAAATTTGAAAAAGTAGCATATCGCATAGGAAACCACATACTGTCGTAACTCAAAATTGTGGAATGCAGAGGACACGATTTGAAAATTTAAAAAAAAAACTAAATTTTAACCAATATTATTATCGTTTATAAATAGATAATTGAGTATTATGTATAGGTACATGAAAATAATCAAATTATTTGCAATAAGATCCAGTCAGTTTTTTTAATTATATCAAGTGACGGGATGAACGAGTCGTGTGTCTGATGGTAAGTTACAAGGCCTGGCCAATATCATTCTTCATTCTATGCAATTTTGAGTTACAGCAATATGGTTTCATGTGCGATTGTTCCCATGCTTCAATAATACATACATTACTGAAAGTACTTGGAAATGAAACAATTTTTTCGAACCTAAGTCGCATATATATTTTTTTCAAACTCTTCCAAAGACTCGGACCCTTCACCGGTCCTGCCTGGTCGAAAAGACAGCCATGACCATGGGACCTAAGAACTCAATATTTCCCAAATGACTGTCATGCACAATTCGTTTCTACCTTTGGTATAATAAAGCCACTTGTGATTATTCGTCAAATATGCTTTTATCACATGGAAGTTAAAAAAAAATACGAACTAAATGAAACAAATTATGTGTACGTATGTGAAATTTTATAATTCTTCTTTTTGAGCATAAAAAACTTATCGACTAAATTTTGGTCGTAGAATCTTTAAACCTCTCTCCTGAAAAGTTATCATTTTACAGATGTGGCGTTATTCCGCCAAGGGTGCGAATTATTGCCATTAATATTGGAATTAAACCCTTTCGACGCGGATAGTAGGATAAAATATAATAATCGAGCAAACAAAAAGGTTTCAAAGTGAATTTCATCGTAGACAAGTGAAAGTTTGTTCACATTTTCTACGTGATCAAAATTCCTATCTCTAAAGCTACTTACATGAATGTCTCTGGCGTATACGTCATCATTTTCAGTGTTCTGTACATTTAGATATTTTTCGGCTAACACTTTTAACATCTCACCCAAGACAAGGGTGCTCACTTTCCGAACTGTAGTATCATTTCTAAAAGAACAGCGCTTATCACTATCTTCTTATTGTTTGTATAACACAAGAATCTTATGAAGAAAACTTAAATTAATTTTATTTTTTATTTTACCAAGTGACTGGACGAACTAGTGCGCTTGCACATAGCGATACACTTGTCCATGACAGTTGCAGTGTCACTCAGAGCGTTAAATCACAAAGATCTGAGGGACATTGTCACTGCGCCTGCGACCCTAAAACATTAGTTGACAAGTCCCATGTGTCTATGATTTCACCAGCACGAACAAGAACCATCCTGATTAAATAGCTTTCAAATAAAGTTTAAAAAACCATTCTGAGATCAGTCCATTCGTTTCCTACGATAGTACAGCAGATAGATATAGACACATAGACAAAGTGTCAAACTTATAATTCCCCTTTTTATGCGCCGGGGGTTTAAAAACAAAGGTGTACGTCTATTATTTTGTATTTAATTGATCTACAAGATCATTTCTGAGATTACGATCTATGTTACAAATAAATAAACTTTTTTATGTTTCCCTAATATTTCTATAAAAACAGCGTAAAGGCTGACGATTCGTGTCATTCCTTGCCGGGTCTATGGGTCTACTCTTGATCTCCGTCCAAAATCCGTCCGAAACAATTACTGATAAATAAGCAATACTTGACCAAATGTTAAAAGTTTCATTCCTGATACTTGTCTTTTAATTTTGTCGAATATTACTTATTTGACCATTAAAAAGTCAATGTATTTGACAGTAATTGTTTCGGACAGATGTCAGACGGAGATCCAAATAGACCCCCAGGACCGTCACAGTGCCGTATCGTTTCCACCTTGCGCCGACCGGGTCAATCAGTCACTGATTCATTCATTAATGTATAATTATTGTGTAAATAAATAAATTAATGAATTTACTTATTTATACATTTTAGGAATAATACAATTATAGTATACTTGAATATGAGTAATCCAATGCCATTTACGAATTTCCACCAACATAAAGCACAGAGTAGGTGAGCACACATTCTAATAATTTTTCGTCGTCCATTTTGCGCTTGCACTGTCCACTGTACTATAGTCCAACGTTCCAGAGTCTAACGTTACGACGTGTCGCGATCGGGCCGGGTTGGAACCGGGAAAAAATACTCGACGCCGTGCTCCGGTTGTGCCTCGGCCGTGACACGGATTCGACCCGGTCTAACATGAACTTCATACAAAAGCATATATACAGATATTTAACCGTGTCACGGCCGGCACACGACCAGAGCACGGCCCGGCCCCGGCACGGTGCACATATTGCATAACGGCTCACCTAATAATTTGAACTTGAGGCAGCATAGTAAGGTATCCTTTTGAGAAAAGAACATCGCAGAAATCAAATAACACTTCGGATTTTGTGTTTTCGTGTAGAAAATTTAGTAAAAACTTTAGAAACACGCAGTATTCTTCTGTTGAAATTTGATTTTGATTTTCCTGAAACGCGGTATTAATCTTTCATTCTTACGGTCCTTCTAGCCGGATATTATAAAAGATATTTATACAAATATTTATGAAGATATTTAGAAATATTATAAAAAAATGTTTGTAACTTAGTACTTCACTGTAAAAGAAAATTAAAGATTGGAAATATTTTTTTATGATACCAAGACGGGACGAACAAGACGTGCGCCTGGTTGTAGGCAACACGTGCCACTACTACGTGCCATTCAGAGCTGTAAATTGCTAACATCTGAGGGACACTGTCACTGCACCCGCCACCCTGACACATAAGTTACTTCCCATATGCCTGTCATTTCACCAGGACCTTTCAAAACCAGAACGCGGTAGTGCAGTACTGCTTAACGGCAGAAGCAGGGAAAGTGACAGTACTTTTATAGGTGAACACTTTCACAAGTAGCTCTACTACTACTATTATTTATATTTCAAAAATTTACTTTTACAATATTTCAAAAATAAAACCTGAAATCTTATTTATCGTCTGTATAGATTGTTAAAACTTGGTAATATAATAGTTAATGATAGCTTTTCTCCTGTTAACGTGTTGAACGTAATTATTTCGTATACTTACCTTAGCAAACACAATCAACTCAGAAATAACACGTTGTACATAACAACTCATTTCAATAGTGCACTGTTTTAGCACGCTAATCTCCTGATCGTCATTCAAGATTGTCTGAACGAAGTCCGCTTTCGCACTGCCGTGCCGCAACAGTTTTATGAGCCTGTTAATATGTACATTACTTCACTTTCTTCGAATTTGTGTTCATAGAAATTGTTTTGATTTACTAGACACTTCAAATTGTTTTTTACGCTTAATTATCGTTTGTATGACGGTCATTCTCTACCTAATTTCCGTGGCAATTTTTATTATTAAAATATTCAAGTATATAAGATAAAAAACAAAAGATACCTATTAATCATGACGTTTATACATATAAATTAAACAAAATAAAAAATAAAAATGATTATTGGGAATAATAACAAGATTTAGATGTTAAGATTATGTTCGACAACAAGTATTTATCTCTCCTATTTAAGCATGAAAGTTATTGACTAATTTCGGTTGGTGGAACCTTCAAACCTCTCCCCTGAAAAGGTGTCACTGTGCAGAGCTGTTTTTATTACATCCAGGGTGCGTGTTAGGCTGCTAACAGATTGACTCATTGTTTGCAGTTAATGCGTGAAGTCGTAATCAACTTCATGCAGCCGAGATCACGACTTCACTTCACTCCTTTTAGTTTGTTAATTCGTTGTGAGAGATATATATGTACATAAATAGAGATATGCATGTGAAAGATATGTATATTCACTTAACCGGAACAGGTGGAAGTGCGAACTCTTATTTACCTCAGTACGTTGATTCCGAGTTGACAAATGATGACCAAGAACATTCCGCAAGCGCTACCATCTGCGGCCAGCATAGTGTGGTTCAACGTGCCCATGAGTAGAGTGAACCATTGGTTCAATACTTCGAGTAAGGCGGTCGCTGTGCTTCCCTTTAAGAGTCGAATGGAGTATCTAAGAATCGCACACTTTCCGAAAGGGCATCGTGCTTACTTCTTTAACCATTGGCCATTTAATACTTTTAAATAACACGTAGGTCTTGGTGTCATAAAGCCACATGTGGTTATATGTCAACAGTGCTTTTATTTGTGGAGATTTGTAATTAGCACTTTTCACCTGTTACTCAACATATATTTATTGAAAATAACGGATAACTCACGTATTTAAGTCGAATTTTTGCTCGACATGTGTCGAACCTATTCGTGGTCTTTAGTCATGAGATTCCGCGGCGGTGACTCAACGGAAACTGCGCGCCAAAGCCCTGGCAGTCCGATCACTCAGTACGGCAGCGGGCGCAGGCGGCGTCGGCGAGAATCTACCCTCGTTTGCTTCATTATTATTAAAGTCATATGCAGGATTGCACACTACACTAACTTTTAACAATTTTTAGACTTTTATAGATTTGTCATAGATGGCGATACAGGCTGTGGCTTAGTTGGCATAGTGTCTGGCACGGTTTGCTAAGAGATGTCGCTTCGAATCCGGCCGGATCGAATGAATTTTTTCTAAATGTTCGATCTTTATATTAGTAGTTATCAATTTCGTTAGTGCAATATTTAAACAACTCTCGTGAAATGTTGTCATTTTCCAGATGTAGCCTTATTACACTAAGGGTGCTTCAAAACAAACATTAATTTTTTACTCATTTTTTAAAAACAAGATACTAAATAAGTTGTCCATTGGTTAAAGTGAATGAATATTTTTAGTACTAACCTTTATACATAGACTATCAGGCTGGTATGATACGAGAGCATGCAGCACTAATGCGCTAGATAGGATAGTATTGGGGTTGGTATTGATGCGAGGAGCCAAAGCATTGAGGCAGGCCAAAAGTTGTACAGCGCTGTACGCGCTTTGGTGAGACAGCGGTGGCGTGGTTTGGTAAGTGCTCACACTGGAAATTATTTATGTATCTAAAATAGAAACTACAAGGCATCCTATCGTTTTGGGACACGAGGGAAAGTACTTTAAATATTGTAGATAGGATATTTTGCTTAATGGAGACATTATTTTATTTTTTAAAGTAATAGGTACTGCATTCAAAGACATTTAAAAAGTTGCTTGCTTCATCTGGGAATGGAATTGACCAAATGTAAAAAAAATTTCCTTTATTTTTATGGCGTCGATCGAAAAGGTCAACTATAAAGATTAATTCTTTATAAGAGTTTACTTTGACAGTTGTCGCTAGCGATAGTGTAATATAATTGTATTTAAAATTTTACAAATTGTAACCGCTAGGGGCGTTATATAATTGGCCATACAAAATTGTGAAGTAATTTACGCGTTCGCTAGCGATGATTGTCACAGTAACTTCATAGTAGAGGCAAAGTAACATAGTATATTAATATTTTATCCTATCTACTATATTTAAAGCATTTTCCCTTCGTGTCTCATAACCCTGGGACGCTCTGTATAAATGTATACATGACGAGGCGGTATGCGAACGACTTTATAGTGGAATTCTAAGGGTGCCTTCAAATTAATCGCATATATAAGTAGAAGCGCTGCAGCCGCGCCACTACTAAAACGTTTATTGTATTATAGTACCCGAGAGACCCTAACTCTAATTTAGCAAGGTGTAATAAGAGTTAGCGAAGTAGGGACCATCACCAGAGCAGCAGCGCCCTAAGTAATGGGCACACTCATACTTGATTTGGGCCTTGAAATTGGGTAGTTATATAAGCGTTAAATTTTCATACAACATTTAGTAGCGCAGTTGCAGTGCCACTGTTGCAGTCATAATTAGGGAACTAAAAATTACAGAAGCGCTACAGACGCGCGGTTGCCCCGCCACTGAAATGCTACTATAAGCCTCTAATTTAAAGGCAACCTTAATTAATCTGCGTCTCACAGGATGTATATTTTGTAAGTAAATGAAACACTCTACTTTTCATTCTTCCCTATGTAGGAAAAGGTCATCCAAATCCTAGAGAATGATCCGTTTTGCTCTTTCAGGTTCTGTATCTACCCAGGATATTTTAATATAGCTAGTGTAAATGATATATGTAAATTTAATACATATTTACAAATCTATTAGCAACTAGTAGAGTCTCTTGATTTGCTTACAGACTTGCTCAGCTATTGACGATCGTCATTGGCGCTCGATGTGCTGTGTTGTGACGTTTTGGTGATCAATGAAATCTGTCAGCTAACAAATTTGTTCGATTTTATCGATCGTATTGTCGCTGTTCGCGATCGACATATTAGGGTCAAAATCGAACAAATTTATAGGTACCTATGCCTGAGGATGTGATGTCGCAAAAGGAGACCGCAGAAAGAGCTAGGGAGGAAGACGTCCATGCGGACCAAATCCGGTGCAGAAGGTTGGGGGGTCGGCGAAGACGTTACAATCTTGTCCTTCCCCCTTCAGGTGGCCCAGGGCACAATGTTGCCCTACCGGGTATCTCCCATAACGTGAGGATGTCCCCGCGGAAGGGAACAACCACCGGGGTGAGTGGCGAGTCTTAACGGGATCCCACGAGCCGGCACCGGTGGGTGAGGGTGCATACACAGGTTTTTAGTGGGTAGGCCTGCGAGGATCGGGCGAGCTTGTATCGCTGAATCGATCAGCGGAGGAGAGTCCCACATAACCCCGTCATGTCATCGCCGGCGGCGGGGCATGCGTAACGCATTTTCCTGGTATAAAAAAAAGGTACCTACGCCTAATTTAAACTCCGGTGCAATGCATAAATACTTTGTTTTATCTGTCTTTCGATGGACAAAAAATAAGATGTCGATCTTCTGTTTCTTACACGTTTATTTGACTTTTTTCTGATCACACGATGTCGATCGTCTATTCCTTACACATTTACTCGTTTTGTTTGATCACACGTGACGTTTGTCAAAAAATCAACCAATTTGTAAGCACCGTTATGCATTGTTCTCAGGAGAATCTGTCTTACGAATGAGTTCTATTGTATTATGCTATATGAGTATTGACGACATAAAATACAGATATAATGTGTATTTCAATTTGGTGTCTTCAAGAGAAAAATGGTTTCATATCTAGGGAAGAGAACGGATGGGAGTAGGTGCACAAATAAGCCTATGCACACGGCGTATTTTATATGCGCCGACGAGTGTATACGTGCGTATAATGCGTGTCATCTGCGCATATACGCGCCGTAAATGCGCTATAAACGCGCTTATGTAGGTATCACGCATCTGCAGCGAGTATACGCGCAGCAGATGCGCATTTACGGCGCGTATAAAATAGCCGTGTGCAAAGGTTCTAATGGTTTGATGATAATGGTTTGAATAACGGATTGTCTCTCAAGCAGAGCCCGTGAGTTCGAATCCGGGCTCAATCCTGTGTTTCTCGGAATTTGTTTGCAAATTTAATTTCAAATTTACCATGAATTTTTCGATGAAGGAAAACATACCCAGTTAACAAATCATATATAAAATGTAAACAGGCATCTACAGCAGCGTGGTATCCGCTGCCCGCAAAATGAGCCAGCGCGCGCAACACCGCCGTCATCGCATGCGCGGCATGCTCCTCCGCGAAGAAGCGACGTTCCCGCCATAATAGACGGAGACATTGTAGGATTGATCTAGAACAATTGATATGGATATTTTTAAACGTGGACTACACTGAATAATACACATAGTACCATACCTAATTTAATTAGGATACATATTTATTTTTTACTGCCTCTGTGGCCGAACGGTTACCATGCCGGACTGCCACGCAGAGGTCCCAGGTTCGATTCCCGGGCTATGAGAATTATTTGTATGGCCTACATTTATTTATCTCGTGAGTTTGGGTGTAATTTGTGTGTGTCCATGGCGCCTGCCACACAGGATTTCCCTAGTGCAGGGGTATGTTGATTGTGTGCGTTATTATTATTATTACTTACTTCGTACTCTTAAATATTAACAGTTTACCTTCATGTAAGTACGTACAACATTACTGACGGATTTCTTTCCTTGGTATGTATAGGTCTATAACAGAGCAAAAATAATTAAAGAAAATGATAAAGAATATATAAATTTAATAGCATTACCAACCTAAACAACGAAAAGTCTAGATTAGATGTAGCTTCACACAAAAACACTGTGATGTCATTATCGAGTAAATATTCCACTAATCGGGTACCCTCTAAAGAAGTCTTTCCGTATCTTCCAATTACTTCAATGAGGTAGCCACACGCTTTGTTCTGAGCTTCGGTATCTCGCGAAGTTAATAATCTCTTGATATCTGATAGTGCATTCTGTCTACCACTAGGATTGTACGTTCTATTGAAATTCGAATTAACTAAACTGTACATTACGTTAAAAGTATTTATATTTGGCGGTTTTGGAAATATCGATCGGAAAAATTTCGAAAAAATCCCGCCTGTTTTTTATTCGCATGAGTTTTTTTTTTACTTTTTAAAAGTCTTTTTAAAACTTACTAGTTTAAAAGAATGTATCTGGAAACATTTTTGTACGTTGCTAATTTTTTTTTCTAAATCCGTAAATATTTTAATATCATAGACTTACGAGGATGGAAATTTTATGGCAACGACGTAAAGTAAGAAATTGATAGTATTATATTGGCAACATTATTCCTAACTGTCATTCTCATCTGGTTGCGCGAGGCGATCGCTGAGACTTTTATTTTTGATTATTTTCCCTTTATTGTTTGCTTTAGCAAATTATTAATTGTTTACTAACGCGCTGCGATCATATCAGAGTACGTTGAAAATGGTAAGAAGGTGCATTTGCTTTAGAGTGATTGCAAAAGTTGTGTATAGTGTACCATGCTGTGGGTCCTTGATTGTGTCTATTATTGCGATTGAACGTATCTTGTTGTGTTTTTGCAGTCAGTGATGGAATTTCTAAAAGACCTGCCGTCCTACAACGAGCAGAATTTCTCGTTGTTCAACACAGATCATGGCATTAGAAATTGTTCGAAGAGACCGTCGATATATTTACCTACGAAGGATATACCCTCGGAACAAAGTAAGCTATTATTATATTCGTCTACCATCTGTTAGGGTATCAACGTTGGCAAAAACTAACGATATTTAGATGCATGTGGGTATACAAACGTGTTTCTTATTTAAAAAGATTGCAAAATGATTTTGTTCCTATAAGGTTAGGGCATAGGCATATCTTTAGATTGTAGAATAATAAAATTTCAAGAATTATCTAGAAAGGTCTATTTCAACATTTTAAAGTCAGAGAGAACTCTTAATTTAATAGCATTGTTATATGAAGTAGACCTTTCATAGTACTGGAAATAAGAATTTTTGGATTAAAATTGCATATATTTGTGTTTTTTATAAACAAACAAACATTTCACACTCTTTACAGGTACCATAGTCATGGCTGACTGTTATTAGTTGATTTAGTCAGTTGTAGAAATATAGACAATTTAGATTAAAAAAAAAACAGTTTCATTTAGAATGTGTAGTAATTGTGAAAACCTAAGAAGTCAATACTTTCATTGTATATCGTATATTTGACCATAGTATTTTAGAGTACACCATCCAAATTTGCAATCCTTGTTATCATATTTACATTTAAATAGATCATTTAATGGTCGTACTGATGAGAGGCCTCATATGCCCCAAATGAAGCCACTCTAATAATGATAATAATATCATATATACATTTCACGGCTTGAAAATATACAAAAAAAGTTTTATTTGTTTTTAGTGCTATTGAACAAGTAATAGTTATAATTATAACAATCTCTATAGGAAGCACCATCACCTACCATTTGAAATTCATTGTGATATTAATGATTTAAAGTTTTTATTAAATATAGCATTGGGCTCTATTGACTATCTGGAATTGCTATAAGACTTATCACTGAGAGTTCCCTCTAAGTATCTTAACAACAATTAACTATTGGTTCTACCTCCGGTCCCAAGTAATTACAAGCAAAATGAGTTTATGTGGCATGCCATCAATAATTTTAACATTTTATCTAATACTTTTGATTTGGATCTGTTCAATATGAGTGTGATTTCGGCAATGACAGCACTGAGTGGTTGCTTCTTTGACTCTTAGTGAGATGTACAACTGTGGTTTTTCTTTTTTTATGTTTCCTATAATAAGTTAGGTAAATTGTGCACCCAGATTCTTTATTCTATTTTTACTTGGGAGGAAAGATCCTGAGAAGCCAATTAAAGAAATTGGCTCTCAGTTGTTATTATTATTATTTAATTTAGTTTTAAGTTGTTGATCATCATTTAAACAAATAACAAAATTTTCAAATACAAGATCTATTGCAGTAAAATATAACATAAATACCTTGCTAAATTGCTCAAACATGTGGTGTAAGACACTGGAATAAAGATCTTTTAACATAAAAGTTACTAAAAATTTTCTTTTTGTTTATCATAACAGCCAAAAAAAGCACTTTATGGTCTGTTTTCTATTTGATTTCTGTAATACTGCACTCCATATCATTAGTGACGTAATCTACATTTTTAGTGAATTTAAGATACCTGCAATCAGTGTAACAAGATCTACAACCCCCTATAAGCGGTTTTTAAATATTTTATTTAGTTTTATTATTAAGCAAATTCAGTGTGTACGAAATTTAAAAAAAAATTATGTGTCATATCTCGAAAGTACCTAATTTTTGTATATCAAGTGATGGGACGAACAAGTTGTTACCCTCGTAACCAGAACGCAGTAATGCTAACATTACTGTTTGGTGGCAGAAATGTGTAAGGTGGTAGTACTTCCCTGAATGAATTCTTTCACAAGCTCGACTAAACCAAAATACAAATGTGTTACAGGAGAGCAGAATAATAATAATAACGTACACACTCAACATAGCCCCGCACTAGGGAAACCCTGAGTCGCGGGTGCCATCGACACCCACATAGACAACCACAAATTACACCCAAACTCACGAGAGAAATAAATGTAGGCCATATTTTTCCCAGCCCGGGAATCGAACCTGGGACCTCTGCGTGGCAGTCCGGCATGGTAACCGTTTGACCACGGAGGCAATGGTAGAATAGTAATGTGCACTTTACTTTGTTAACTTCCACTATTTATTGATTTTTGATGTGTTTAAAATCTTAATCATTTTATTATAAACTAATCCTTTGTCTGGCATGTAGGTTTTGTGTAACTAAACAATAAATAAAATACATTTATGTTATAAAAGTAAAATTTTTTTTCAGTTATTGTAACAGAAAAGACAAATATTCTTCTGAGATATCTCCACCAGCAATGGGAGAAAAAGGTAACTTTGTTAACATTTTAGCAAATTGTAATTAACACCTGGACTAGCCTAAAATAGATTTATAATAATTTATTGTTCAACAAGGCCTTACATTAGGTATTATTAAAGTACACTTATGTGAAAGCCAGGTAAGTACTAAGTATAACATGCTACTAGGAAAAAGGCCAGTAGTTATAAAGTACAACCACTGACCAAAATAGAATTCTCTGAGCTTTAGTCAGCAGCTACAGTAGTTAGGTACAAATAGATCGAGTAGATACATCTAGAAATTGAAAAATAGTAAGATTAATACTGTTATACAAGTTTTTTCTGTTTACTGTGAAATCACTTTAACAAATTATTAAGCCTGACACTTCTGTTGTTTATTTGTGAAGTCATTAACTAGACTACATCATTCCTTAATGGAATGTGGTGAGCTATTATCATAATTGACCTTATACATCTAGCATTTTCTAAACTACACTGACATCAAATAGAAAGAGAGAATAAAAAAAAAATTTAATCAATCAATTGAGTCGATTTGCACACTTAAATTGAGTACTTTACACTAAAACTTAGTTATTTAAATTGTACCGAATTTCTTATTTCAGAATAACAGTTCTCCAAAGAAACGTGACCAGAGCCACATTGAACAAAATGGTGATGAGAGTCGACCACGCAAAAGGCCTTGTCTCAACCTCTCTCTTAATTGAACACGTCTACACTTTTTACTAAGAGTTTGACCTGAAAATGGCATTTTAATTACCTTTAAAGTCTCTAGGTTGATATTCGATTCTTGATGATAAAACTTGAATATCTGAAGTGCCATTTAAAAATGAATCTTATGCAATATTACATAATTAGTTATGGGATTTTGCAGAGATCCGTTGTAATACATCTTTATTTAAACAAGGTATTTGATTTTACCTGCAATGATGCCCTATGATTATTTTATTGCCCCACAACATAGTCCTTTGCTATCTTTTTAGATAAAAAATACTGAGTTTGTGATTGAAATAGGAGAATAATTCATTCCATAACTATGTTAAATAAGGTTTTTTATTTGAATAAAGTTTTGTTACTTTTGCATGATCTGTTTACATTAGAAGAGCACTGATTAAAGGTTCTTGAAGACAAAATTACATGTCACAACTACCTCTTTTGGCACCTATTGTGTAAAACTACATGTAGCAATCTTTTGTAAGCACTAATTTTAATGAAGATGTGTTCAATTTAAATTATTTTGGTGTGGTTTAAGAATTTGTCCAAAATTGTTTGTGGGAAAATTTATTTTATTTTCTAAGAGATAGAATTCTATTATAGTTATGTTTCCAGTTTACTAATCTAGATATTTCACTACATCTAAATACTTTTTCAGCTTACTTTGCTTCAGTACCCACAAAAATGCCTATTTACGATTATGAATCATTAGTTGTAGTCTAACTAAATTATCTTTTTATGTGCATATACCCATCTTAAAATTGATAAATAAAATATTAAATTCTACTTTATATCTTTTCATTTTCCCAACATACATGGCATATGTAAATGAAACACAGATTTGACTGAAAAATAACTTTATTCTAATAATTATTATACTTATCTCACAATTTGCAGAAAAGTTTTAGCTTAAAACAAGCTGCAAATGATCTTTAGGTTTTATTGGGTACCTAATGGAATTGTTCTCTTAGTTTAATAGTGGAACCTTAACTAAGTTATAAACACCAAATCACTAGATTAATATTTAAAAGCTTTTTTCACTGATTTTACAATATCTAGCTGTTTGCTATCCACAATACAGCACAAACAAAAGTCAATGTTGAAAATAAAAATATGACAATGTCAGTAGATTCTTTAAAATAAAAATTTAAGATTTATTCAACTCCAAGTCATAAAGAATACATATCTGGAGAGTTATTATTGATTTAATCCTTGGCTGGTACTTCAATAACTCTAGGTTTGTCAATGATACGGGCAGTACGGTTGCCTTTTTCCACTATACCAATGATCCAAGCTTGGTACCCTTCTTGCTTCTCAATATCCTTGCAGTATGCTGCAGCTTGCTCACGGGGCAAGCAAATCAGAAGCCCACCAGAAGTCTCAGGTGCATGGCCTTGTAACAGTTGGAACATATTTCCACAGGCTTTAGCGACAGCAGCCATCTTTGCAATAACAGGTAAGTTGTGAATGACAAATGACACTTCATTCTTCTGATGAGAGGCCAAATTCTGTGCATGGCCAAGTAGACCAAATCCTGTTACATCTGTGGAGCCATGGGCATTGTACTTATGCATGAGACGGGCTGCAATGCGGTTTAGCCTGCTCATTGAGTCCATTGCGCGATGGTACGCCTTGCGTACATCCTCTTCAGATACTACCAGTTTGATGCGGTTCCAACGTTCTGGTTGGTCAAGCCATTGATGAGCGTTTACAGCAACTTGGGTGCCCAGAGGCTTAGTTAGCACTAACACATCACCCATAACAGCATTGTCAGGAACAATATACTCATTTGGCTGGCAGATAGTGGTGGCTACCCCACCAATGGTGCACCAAGGATTAATGACAGTTTGACCACCAGTAACAGAAGTACCAGCTTCCAAAGCAGAGTCTTTGAAACCTCGCATTATCAGGGGAATAACTACGTCGCGCTCTTTCTCGGTCATTTTCGTGGATACGCCGAGTAGCATCAGCATATTGTCGCATTCAGTGACGCCCATAGCGTACAGGTCGCTCAATACATTGGCACACGCGATTTTACCCATCATGTAGGGGTCGTCAACGAGAGGATAGAAAAAGTCAGTAGTTTGTACCAAACAAAGCCCGCCGTGCCTAAGCGGCGTTACCGAGCAGTCCAAGCCGATGCCGATGCGCGGAATCGCCACATGCATGAACTGATCATCTTGTTGAGAGTAGTCTTGCTGCAATGACTCGACGAGTTTACCCAGAACATCTTGAGGTACTTTACAACTTCTTCCTTTGAGATCTGCGAATCTTGTCAATCGAAAACTTGCTTCTAAATCGTGTGCCACTGGATCGAATGGCCGACGCAAAGCCAAGGCATTGGGGTTACCGGCCATTTCCAATTGTGCCGCAGCTAAGGTATCCTGCGCTACACTAGACTGATACGACATATTATACGAAAACACAACAATAATAAACTTCGCGTGGACGTATTTTTGTTTAAAACGCGGATACCCGACACGCCGCCAAGTGACGCTTGCAAAATGGCGTCTCTTTTACCAGCAGAAAATGGCAGCGTAAGATGTCATAAAATACACGGCTGCGATTGGTAGATATGTATCGTATAACATTTATTGACGCCTGTGATTAGAGAATAAGTGGAGTAATTTCGCTTCGGACAACGAAAACAAATTCTTGTGTATACGACACGTTCGGTTCTAAGCATATTTCAATTTTTAGTTGAAAACTTGATACTGCTTGCAAGCAGTTTCGTTGGTTAAAAAAGAAGCACTTCTGTATTTTAAATAAACCGCATACGAAACGAATGGAGCACCCAGTTGACATTTGGGAAAATTAATTTTTTTTCAACCAATCGCTAGTGCACTGAGCATAGACTTTCTAAAACATAGTTGGTTTAAAATACTACTTCGAATTTTTGATAGGTAGGTGAATACATAGTGGCATAGTGTTCATTGATACACAACAAAAACATTTTTTTGAATATATTACGGCGGTTATTTATGCCGATCTTAGAATATCTACGTTTAATTAGTAATTTCTTTTTTATGGTTGTTTTGTTTTAAGCAATTAAATAATGTGAATAGGTTACGATGGCTGTTAACGGTTGGAAAAAAGTTGAAAATGACGAAGGATATCCTTGTTACGTGCAGTAAGTATTGTAGTCCTACTTTCTCTGCGTAAATATCAAAATATAGATTCAAGTTTTAGTAACTAGCGGCGTTTGTGATTTGTTTTACAGTGAAACAACGGGTAAAGAGCAGTTTGATCACCCACACTTTGAGAAGATTATAAAATCTCTCGAGGAATACAATGGAATCAAGCACAGTTCGTATCGTATTGCCTTCAAGATTTTCGCTTTACAAAGAGAACTTAGAGGTAAGATTTTACTGTTTACAAGATACTATATTATATTTAGTAAATATGTGACTGTTTCTCAAAATAATTGTGCATAACGAAAAGGACGTTACGAAATACTACAAAAATTTTATTATTAAGCTTGTTATATTACATTGGCAAAATATAATTGATTTAATCCCTATTTTTATTGAGTTTTTCACAATCTAGTTATTTGCATGATGGATCCTTGAATTTTAAATTGAAGTGAACACATAAATTAGAGCTTGGGGACTGTTTTCGTAGAGATTGCCTTCTCAAAAACATCCCGTGCTCAATCAATATCAACTATATTCTGGCCAATGCCCACTTCTAGTGTTGTAAAAAAGTCCGGGAGTCTATATTTATAAACTCAATTTTGCACGGCTCGGTGGCTTTAAATACTTATGAATCCAAGTTGTGTCACACAAAACTTGCTTGATTTGAGAGAAAATGCCTTATCATTGCCTTCAAATCCGATGTGTGATGGCAACTAAACAACAGTCTGATACACTCATTCTTGTAAAGTAAATTTGCAATAAATAGCCAACCTTAAATGTGAAATAAGTTTACCATTACAACTTAATACTATAAAAGTAAGTGCTATAGCATTTTAGGAATATGCAAAATAACAACTACTTGTATTTGTTAAGGATAGAGCTACTATAAAATATTTGTGGGGAAACATACACCAGTCGCATCAGCATAGGAATTTTGATGCAATTGGTGTGTGATAATAATATGGTGTAACAGGCTGGTGTCCTCAACTCTGTGTTAAGGCACTTATTTCGTCATGTAGTGGGTGCAGTGTCCTACTCATGCCATCTGAGCTGCTCCAAGATTTTTAAAGACTGAGGAGCAACTTTAACTCTCCAACTACTTCGCCCTGTTGTTGGCCATTCTGGAAATTTGTAGAATATGCACAGCTATTTTCTCCCCTTCCATACATGCTCTAAATAGAGAATTAGTTATTGTGGACCTATTCATGAAGCAAGGTGCTTGGAGTGCAACCTATTAGGCCACCAAGTTTGTACACGGTGTGTTAGAGAGGCCTATTTTGGACATGGGCTTTTTTATTTTATATTTACACTTTTATTTAAATTGACTTGGATGAAGTGACAAAATCATCCTTTTTCTATCTTGTTTTTAATAAGACTGGTAACACTTGGGCCTTATTCAGAGTGGCGGCGGGCGCGCGTGCGTATAAACCACATATACGTAGGTGTCTACGTTGCGTTCAGTGGCCGCGCACGCCAACGCCTGTGTCGTGGTGGCTGAGGGCGCGAGTGCGCGTCGCCGATCTGGTAGATCTATTGGCTCTGTCCGCCTGTACTTTTCACAGTGCATGGTCTAGCGTCTGTTTGCGATTTCGACGTTTGGATCTATCCGCTCGTAGCCGCTTCGATACTGTGAAAGAGGAAATACGCCAAGACCCCCGCGCCCCGACTCGCCGCCGCGCCCGAGCCAGCAGTCTGAAAGAGCCCTTGGTTATATTGGCTTTGCGGATTATAATACTCTATCGTAGTAAGAGTCGACATTGTCCTTGTTATTTATTCAGTTTATTGTTATTTCCCACATCTCGTTACAAAAGCTGAGTGGAGAATATTTTGGTGACGTAATAAATGTAATTCTTTTGTTTGGCGTTTTATCCAAAAGTTATTTTTTGTTATCATTTTGTGATAATGTTATCAAATAAACCTATTTTCCTATCTTTCATATTAACCCATGAATGTAGAGTTAAAATTTTTTTTAAAATTTAAATTAACTATTTAAAAAAAAAAATTTAAAATAGTTTGTTTATTTATTGATCCTATCAGCGTATTTGTAGGGTTTAGATTGAAAATTATGAATGGTTAAGTTTAGATACAGTGTCATTCTCATATGGTTCTAATAACATCCTAATTAAGTGGTCCCACGGATATAATGACTGGGTGATTTGCATCTTTGAGGATCTACTTGGGCCTTGGCAATCTACTGCTAATCTTATACATCAAATATTTAGTTGTGTTTGAAGATTATGTGGTTGCATGTTCTCACGTGTATTTGAGTGTATTAATGGGGTAGCTTATACTAGTGGCTCTCGATGATCCTGCTGTAAAGTAAGAAAAATGAATGTAAAAAAATCATATCACACCATTTTAAGCTTAAAACTGACAAAAATTACCTGTAGTTTAGTTAGTTTGGAAACATTGTTTTTATTTTTTGCTTTAATGTTTATAATGTATGTTTTAACCATTTCAGTGCCTCCTCTTCGCATCGCGTCGGGAGTATTCGCGCGACATCAACTTAGCTTATCGGAGACCAGTCTATCACTGGACACAGTTGAGTTGGAGGCAGTATTAACGGACATATACTTTGCAGCAGAGAAGGAAGGTTTATTTTATGGAGATATTGACTTGACCGTTGATCTGTTGATCAACTTGTTGCTTAACGTTTTTGATAGGTAATATTTGTTTTTGTATTCATTGCGAGACATTTTGAAAATCTACCTGTTGCATATTTATTAATTTAACTGTCCCAGCTCTTATTAGATTCTTTGAATAGATCTTTTCATAGAGTTGTGCTAAGTAGTAACTTCCACATGTCGCAATACTATTATCTTGTTTGGGGACTGCTTGTTTTACTTTGCGGTCATCGTCATTTAACTGCCTCCTTGGCCGAACGGTTACCATGTCGGACTGCCACGCAGAGGTCCCAGGTTCGATTCCCGGGCCGGGAGAAATATTTGTATGGCCTACATTTATTTCTCTCGTGAGTTTGGGTGTAATTTGTGGTTGTCTATGTGTGTGTCCATGGCACCCGCGACACAGGGTTTCCCTAGTGCGGGGCTATGTTGATTGTGATTGTGATTGTGAGTGTCATCATTATGTTTACCATCAAGGACGAACAAGTCGTAAGCCTGATGGTAAACAAAAATCTTCATAGCTTCAAATGGTAAAGATCTGAGGAACACTGCAACTGCGCCCGTCACTCTGAGACATAAGGTTGACAAAGTCCCGTGTGCCTGTAGTTTCACCAGCACCCTTACCCTGCAAAACCAGAACACAGTAAAGCTCAAATTACTGCTTGGCGGCAGCATGAATCAAAAACCCAAGAGGACTGCTAATTCGCGACACAGCGTACTCGGGTATTTAGTACTTATTGGTACACCAGATGTCGCGACGAGTGCCAAATAGCTATTTTTGTAACTAATTTGTTTTACATTGACAAGCTGCAATTTATCAAAAATTCATCAAAAATTTATCAAAGCTATTCCTATATCTAGTGATTACAATTTAACTAGGTGGCGCTTATTGCACAGATTTAAATTTTGTTTAGGATTAGCGCCATCTATCCATAATTGTAGGCGTTAAATTATAAATTAGTTTGTAACACACAACATCTATTGAGTTGTATTTATTGCCTCGGTGGCCGAACGGTTACCATGCGGAGGTCCCAGTTTCGATTCCCGGGCCGGGAGAGATATTTGTATGGGACATTTATTTCTCTCGTGAGTTTGGGTGTAAAATGTCCCACGACACAGGGTGTCTCTAGTGCAGGACTATGTTGAGTGCAGGATTATTTGTCATGTTTGATTAAAAGAGCTCTCATGCTAAAAAAGTTTGACGTTGGCTCCGCCCAAATATGTGAAACAAATATATGCCTGAAGTTCGCGTGACATGCGACAGGAGATGTTGAATTTTGCGCATTAAAAGTACCAAATTCGTTTTAGCGGAATAACTCTAAAACTAAAGGGATTAAAAAAAATCCGTAGTGACAGTTGTCGATCATGCATAAATATAATTAATTATCTAATTTTTGTCCTAATAACCTGTAGCATTTCGAGGATAAATCATGATAAAATATGTGAAAATTAGAGGTCATTTCGTGATTTTTATCTATCGAGGAAAATTTATTGTTTTATGTTTCTGATTAATGTCTATGCTTGAATATATCGTGTAGTTACTCATACAATATTTTATTTTTAACTTTAAAGTGGATATACCCCTCCAAAATCAAATCGAAGATTAGGAATTTTTCCTCTGCTCCCTCTTAATATTGCAAGGAAAAAACTGACTTCTTATTTTTCTTATTAAAGAGGAATTAATTGATATCCTCGGCCATTTATATAATACGTGGGGCATACTATAAATGGTCAGAAATTAATTTATTGTTTCTCAAAATATTCTCTGTTAGCGTTAACGCACTTTTTCATACGAATGAACCAATTTTGAAAACATTTATGCAACTCCTCCGTGACAATCTCTGAAACATATTTTTCACACTCTTCGACAGCCTCTTCAAGTGATGAAAATCGTTGACCGCGTAAACGGTTTTTAATTTTTGGAAATAAATAAAAGTCCCAAGGTGCCAGGTCGGGACTGTACGCGGGATGGCTCATAAGGTCTACGTCGTTCACCTTTAAAAATTTATTTGTCAGTCTGGCCGTGTGAGAACTGGCATTATCGTGGCGCAAAATGATACGGCGTTTACGGTTATTTTTACGGATTTTGTCAATAACTTCCGGCAAAGCAATGTTCGTGAACCAATCACTATTCACGGTACAACGATTCTCCAAAGCAACAGTAGCCACATGTCCCGTTTTATTAAAAAAGAAGCAATCATCCGCTTAGAGGCACTTTGCACGCGCGTCACTTTGGTTGGTTTCGGCTCATCTCGAAAGACCCATACACTCGATTGCTGTTGTGTTTTGGGATCGTAACTATAAATCCATGTTTCGTCACCTGTTATTATATCCCATACCAAATTTGACGCCCATTCGTTGAATCTGGTAAGCGTGGCATTGCACCAAGTGACGCGATCCGTTTTTTGAGCCTCAGTCAAATTGTGTGCGATCCACCGAGAGCACAGCTTTTTCACACCCAAATGTTTGTGTAGTACTGATTGTATTTAACTCATGCCTATGCCTACAGATGCCCGAATCTCGTGGTATATCACATGCATGATCATACGGCGCTCAGCATCGATGTTTTTGTTGTTCACAGCAGTGGACGGGCGACCATTACGAAATTCGTCACTGACATTCACACGACCGCATTTGAATTCTGAAAACCAGCTATAAATAGTCGTCTTGCATGGTGCTTCATCGCCAACAGCAGTTTGAAGCGGAGCGAAGCTCCGCTGAGCTGTTAAATTACACTTAGAAAATCATACTTCGAAAATTGTCATGAGTTAAATCCATGGTGATGTATCAAGACTAGGAAGACTACCAATTTCTAAAATGACGCTATAATGTAAAAACAAGACAGTCAGACGAAAGAAACTGTATTCTACAGCCAAAGAGTTCCATTTTCATTGTTGTGTCCGTCAGAATGGCTGGACCAAACGAGATATACAAATCAAAACAATCGTTTTAGAAGATACCTTTTACAAAGGCGTTTTATTATTATTTTTAAATAACTTTATAGAAGCTTCCTAAAATAGTGTAAAAAAAGTAAGTTCAGGGAGAAATTAGGTAGTAAATAGTTATATCAACAGTGGGTTATATACCTTTTTAACAGTTACAACCTGTAGTATGGCGATTAGCGGTCCTCTTGAATAATTGGTCCATGGCGGCAGTAATGGGTAAAGTGCAAGTACTGTACTGGAAAGCTTTCACAAGGAGTTCTACTGCTACTAATTCGTTGTTACTGTAGCACAGGCTGGTTAACTATTTTGTATTTAGAACTGTATAAAAATAGAAGGTTGTTGTCAAATGAACATTGCGGTGGTTCTGGACAAATCTTCAAACTGAACGCTTGCAGTAAATCTTTAATTAGGTTTCATCGAGTATATAATCAGAAATAGAAACGAAATAAGGGCCATACCTCCTGGTCACTCATCAGTGATACATCACTTATAAATATCAACTCTCGTTTGCAATGAAATTACAATTAGAAAGCTGAAATAGTACAGCGCCAACAACTGACCTGTGTGTACGTTTTCGTATATTCCAAAAATATTCTGTATTTATTGTAATAGAGATAATATCTCTAACAATGACGTGCTGTTCCATTCAGTGGTATGAGGAAAAACAGCAAAACATCTAATTACAAAACAAACGGAACCAAATTGCATTGGTAATTCAATATTAAATATGTAATTTTGCAATTTTCGTCCATTATAGCAAAGCTCAAGTTAACTGGTCGATTTGAAGTGAAACAATTGACGACACACGTCAATTGTTTCGAACTCGGGCTGGCCAATTGGAGCGCAATTGTCACAGTAATGATATGGCAGAATAGTTTTCAAACAAATTAAATGACATTTCGTCTCGATTTCTGTTTATATGCTCGATGTTAGGATTATATTCCTCGTTTAAATATTAAATAGTACCTCTCACTAGGCTACAACCACGGCTACGCTCTGACATTACTGAATTGTTGCTACGGATCTAATGTGACCCATATTACATCAATAATGAAACCTTGTATTATTTTTAATTGTGTTAAATTGTTTGCAGAAATAGAAAGGAACAAATCAGAGTACTAGCTACTAAAACACTCTTGATAATACTAAGTGAGGAGTCTGTATCAGACAAGTGGTCAGCTATGGCCAACTGCTGCTCGGACCACAATGGTTGTGTGTCACCAAGACGATTGACCGCGCTGCTGGCTCATGTTACAGCGCTGCCAACATATCTTGGAGGCCAGATAGAGTCTATACAGGCTGACGTTGATGCTTGCTTTGATAAGGTAACTTTTCCACCAATAACTAGACACAAATCCAGTAAACGCGAAAGTTAGAATGAAAATGTAATAGTTTTCGCAATAAAAAGGAATAATTTCCCATTCAACTTAGTTCAGCTGAGTTCCATTAATGATAAGTTAATACAACGTGTGTTTAGCCATTCTAACTTCACTATTCTAACTTCATTTACTTGGTCTTCCTAAGAAAAGAAATACTAATGCAGTTAAAGAACTTCACATAGTTTTCAAAAGTTGTGAGCCTTCTTCCTCATACAGGTTTCTTCACGATATTTTCCTGGACCGTTAACTAAGGGTTACCACTCACAAAAGTACTTTTAAATTTAAGTTGATCTTCTGGACTTCAATTGACCAGCAACCAAAATAAAACTCTTCTCGTACTAATGAATTTGATTTTCTGAAAGAAGTCTATGTTGCTGATTGATCTTTGATAAAAATTCGGATTTGATTTTACTTAACATAAGTATTGTATTTTTTATTAGGTTGTAAGTTTCTCTTCTTCCGCTACCTGTACAATTATATATTTTCTTCTCCTGTAACCTGTTGCAGAACGCAGGCATGCTAGGCATAGGCGCGTCGGCTCTGGCTGAGTGGGGTGTCCAAAGCTGCGTAAGCGCGCGTTTCCTGATCGTTGTACAGCGCGTTATCTCCAGTAGAAACTGCAGCAACGTTAGTTCTAGCTGTGCCGCCTGCGCACAACCGCTAATTCAGGTATTGCTACTATAGTATTCTGACAGTTTATTTACTTATTTAACTTTTTTGCATGATTCAAAATACAAATATTTTGTATATAATAAAATACAAATTGCGGACTTAATGCTATAACATATTCCCTACCTGTTAACCATTGGGTCAAACAGAAAAAACTATAGGTAGGTTCTACACTTCAAGCAAAAATAACAAAATACAATAAGCCAAAATTTAATAATTAAATTATATGGTATAAAATGAATATAACAAACTTACTTAATATACATGTATAATAAACACACATACATAGGGCACACTATAAGTTTCCGGAACTGGCCACTTACATAAACAATATTTAAAAAGTAATTACAACATTTGAAAATGGAACTCTGGCTGTGAATACAGTTTCTTTCATCTGACTTGTCACTTTTTTTTACATTGTGGCGTCATTTTAGAAATTGGTTGTCTACATCACCATGAATTTAAATCGTGAAAATTTTCGTAGTATCATTTTCTACGAGTTTAAGTGTAATGTAACAGCTCAGCGGAGCTTCCCTCGGCTTCAAACTGTTTTTGGCGATGAAGCACCATTCAAGACGACTACTCATAGCTGGTTTGCAGAATTCAAACACGGTCGTGTGAATCTCAGTGACGAATTTCGTATGATCAAAACAGACAGGTATGTGATATACCATGAGATTCGGGCATCTTTAGGCATAGGCATGAGGCAAATACAATCAATATAATCAATACTACACAAACATTTGGGTGTGAAAAAACTGTGCTCTCGGTGGATCCCACACAATTTGACAGAGGCTCAAAAAACGGATCACGTCACTTGGTGCAAAATTCAACGAATGGGCGTTAAATTTGGCGTGGGACATAGTAACAGGTGACGAAACATGGATTTATAGTTACGATCCCAAAACAAAGCAGCAATCGAGCGTATGGGTCTTTCGAGTTGACCCGAAACCAACCAAAGTGGTGCGCGTGCAAAGTGCCTCTAAGCGGATTATTGCTTCTTTTTTTAATAAAACTGGTCACGTGGCTACTGTTGTTTTAGAGAATCGTTGTACCGTGTATAGTGATTGGTACACGACCATTTGTTTGCCGGAAGTTATTGACTAAAAAAAAACCGTAAAAATAACCGTAAACCGTAACCGTAAACCGTAAATCATCTTGCACCACGATAATGGCATTTCTCACACGGGTAGACTGACAAATGAATTTTTGAAGGTGTACAACGTTGACCTTATGAGCCATCCCGCGTACAGTCCCGTACTGGCACGTTGTGACTTTTATTTATTTCCAAAAATTAAGAACCATTTACGCGGTCAATGATTTTCATCACTTGAAGAGACTGTCGAAGAGTGTGAAAAATATGTTTCAGAGATTGTCACGGAGGAGTTGCATAAATGTTTTCAAAATTGGTTCATTTTTGTGAAAAAGTGCGTTAACGCTAACGGATAATATTTTGAGAAACAATAAATGAATTTGTGACCATTTATAGTATTTTTTTTTATTCATTCCGGAAACTTATACTGTGCCCCACGTATAATAGTAAATATACATGTATGTATGTATGAATTTCTTTGAGATATTGATTTTGGCAAAGTATGTTTGAGAACTATGTTAAGCGGTAGATATGATTACGAAGCTGGTAGCTGACAATGTGGAATGATTAACTAATTGTATCTACTATACTTTACGTTTAGTAGATAAAATAAATATGTTTTATTTAGCATTAGACAGATAAAAATTTTGAGTCTCGCAAAGCAATTTAATAAAATCCATGAAACGAAATTCTGTAACATATTTACTGTCTTTATGGTAATTGTTACGTTTTTTTTTTACTCTTAACTTTCACCAAAAACTAACTGTAAATGTTTGTGTCTTCACAAACTTAATCTATTTCAAAGTCTTGTACCATTGACTTACAAATAAATGGACGTTATACAAAAACCACGTTTTAGACCCGTAATACAAAAACCACGAAAAAAATGTCCCAAGTCAACCTATTTAAACGTAGTGACATGTCAAGGAATATGAAAAAGCTAAAACGTTGAATTTAAATGTAATGTCATCGCAGTACTATCTAATTTTGCTTGCTTCGCTGTCAGTCGAACAAACGAAGACTAAAGCGTGAATGACGCTCTGTATACGATTTTAACGCCCTATAAGTTCGGACACTTTTTAGCGCGGACCCGACGTCCATATAATTGTAAGTCAAATGTCTTGTACTATAAAAACCTTAAAGAAACAGAGCTTTCAAACGGACAAACTTAAAAAAAGTTGCATTTGTCTTGTCATTTGTAAAAGTAATTTGACGTCGATTTTCACGATGTTGTCCTTTACAGTAATTTGTTGTCTGAAGACAAGAGTTTCCTTAAAAAAGGTTTACGATTACTGTTTCTTAGTTTACAGTTTTTCTAATTGTAAAAAAAGACGATGTATAGTATCAGAAAAAAAGGCTAAATTACTGCCATCGGTCTTATCATTTGAAGTCCAAGAGAGGTACAGTCGAAATAGACTGATATACATTTTAATTTGCAGGTGCTTAAATTCAAATGCTCAAAATGTGACGAAACTTATTTCTGCGAGAAATGTTACTTGTACGACAAACAGCCGACGACAGTGAGAGGCCACAAGAAAAGTCATTTGGTGCATGAAATGGTCGACGGAGAGGTAATTACACTCAAAATTGTACGGCATCTTCCCGTAATACTATTTCGTAGTTTTAAGATACCGTGACGTGACGATGACGTGTGCTGTGTTAGGGTCGAAACACAAAACTGCGAATCGGCGTGGATGCGAATGCATGCGTGATGCGAGGTGGCGACACGGGTTTTAAAAATAGTGTTGCACTGCTGTTATTGATAAGAAAGTATAGAAAAAAACACAAAGAAGATTAACATCACAGGAATGCGCTATACTTAGCAATTCGCCATCGCAGTTTTGTGCTTCGACCCTTAAGCGAGTTCGCGAGCGGGTGTCAAGTTAAAGTGGTCGATTAAACCAACCGGCCTATCGTGTGATAACAGGTGCTCTAAATGCTGAATTTGAAATAGTTATGCATTCTCTAATTATAACAATTATAATTTTTTTTAAAACTGACCTCAGAAGTTGGCTATCTGCTTTCGCTGTATTAGTTACATATTTTTCGCCAAGTTTTATTGAAATCGGTTAGCGGAAAGTAGGTAAAATTCAATAAACCATATTCATCTCCTAATTTGCCCCTTAGTGCAATATTTTCTTACTTAGATGGAATATTTTATTCAAATAAGAATGGGACCATTACTGAGGTACCCCCTTTCCAACAATAAAATAATAATCGAAATCGGTTCAAAAAGTCGGAGTAATCTCTCGTTTTTTGAAGTCGTTTAAAAAAAATGTTGCTCAAGGTTTACAAAAGTCAACCTAAAGTACTTGTTTCTAAAGTTTAAAATTCGGAGCTATTGGATTTTTACGGAAAATGACGATTACGTTTTAGCCTATTTTATTGTAATGTACTACTCGTTTTACCTTTTAGCTATGTGTTGCAATGCCACTGAAAGAAGTTTCGCATTTGTTTAAACAACTGGCCGACCTGATATTCTAAATTGGTTCTAATATTTCGGTTTTTTTTGTGCGTCTGGGTACAATAACGCAAAAGTTTTGTCGCAATCAGGATGATAACAATGGTATGGAACAAAATATATAAAAAATATTTATTTTTATATTTGTACATTATTTAAAATGATTTTCTCGTTCTTGGCAATTACCTTTCAGAGAGAAATAAAGCATTTTGTATTTGTAATTCCATTAAAAGTATAGGTTAATGTTCTCTAATATGTTTTGCAATGACATTCTATATTTGAATTATCGGAATTTCTTGAACATGACACATCATGTGTAATTTTACGAGCTCGTTGGCCTAACGACTTCCACTGTTGGTGCTGGATGAGAAGGCCCCGGTTCGATTCCCGGTAAGATCAGTTAGGAAAATGCACTTTTGTACATTGGTTCGGACTTTCTGGTAGTGCCTGGAGTGCATTGCCTTGCTCTGGTTTTCATAGGGTGTGGTTGTTTGGCACATTATTATTTCTATTAATTAATTAAAAGTTTACCTTAAATATTTACATATATTTTAAGTGTTTTTTTTACCGGATTAAATGGTTTTTCAATCATAATATATTCGTCTATTTCAGTAAAATCCGAATAACTCGGAAAATGTAAAGAATGTTTATTTTTATTCAGTGTAAGGTGTTACGTATTCCTGTATTACAAAATTTAATGTAAAATTACCTCAGCTACGCCATATTTAATATTTACCTTTGAATATTTGTTATATTTTCAGACACAACCCTCTCAATGTCTAAGCTTAGTCAAGACAATGAAACGTTTCTTTTTCTGCACGAAAACTAAGAAGAAAATCGTGAAGAATTCAAACAAAGTATCTGACAAGGAAACTATGAAGAAAAGAAAAGAATGCCGTCCAGCTATCTTCACGTCGACTGTGGGGAAAGCGTCGGGGCATAACAGCAATCTGCCTTCAATACTTCAGGATATAATTACACAAATGGAGAGCCAGAATAAGTATGTACAGCAAAGAAAATTGTTTATGAGCTTTTAACATCAGATGGAATGTAGCGATTTATTTATTTTTAGTTTGTGACGGCAAAAGTGGCGCTGCAATTGGGCTTTGAAGTATTGTATGAAAATTACTATTACTAATTTGCATACTATACTAAAGTGGAGACGTGGTAGTGGACTTTAGAGTCGACGACTTAGCGCTGGCAACCGTTAGTTAGTAACGGGAATTGAGCGTGCCTATAGCTCCGATACCTATGTGGAAAATAGGAAGGTGCTGTACGTGCACCCGGGGCTACTCACCGAAAGCACACCTTTCGGGAACCGGATGAAGTGTGGGCTAACAGACTGATCTTGGGGTAAGGACCTGACTGTGACGGTCCAAGTGCTTGCACAGGTAATAGCGCCCTTCTCATATAACATAAGGGTCGGTAGAGAGGGTCACTGTAATCAAAATTTATGTATAGTCTATCTTTCTGACGATGAGGTAAAATTACATTTGCAGGGTTGCCAGTTTTCGTAAAATTTTAAAGTCAAGTTGTCGATAGTTTTACCGATAGATTGTGAAAGTATGTAAAATTTTGCTAAAAATGTCTGAATTTGTGAATGTTACGACGTTCTAATGATTAGTAATTGCGTTATTGTATGCTTTATTCTTATTTTGTCAGTTTGTCTATTAATATCAAAATGAATATTTAATCACCATTGACCTACCAACAAATGGACGTCGGGTCTAATACAAAAACCACGAAAAAAATGTCCGAAGTTATCCTATACAAACGTAGTGACGTAACGAAATATAATAAACTAAAATATTAATTTAAATTGTAACGTCATTGCAGCACTGCCTAATTTTGCTTGCAACAATTTAATGGCCCAAAACCATCATGTTCAGATTCTACTGGAAACTTAACAAAATGGATCTCTTAAAATTTTTTGCACGTGCAATGTGTAGAAAAAGGACAGTTAGCTATTTGATTATTTTGTGTTATTTTGTTTAATTTATATTTTGTAATTTATATTTACGATTAATTTATATATAAATTAAATACTATACAACTTTACAAAATAACACTTTTAAATGATAACTATGACAACACAACGTTTATAGAAAATATGATACAAACTCCTGTTTTTACACTTTACTGCAGTAATTTTTACAAGTTATTATTATGTTACAATATAGTAACCCAGCATGATTGGCCAACGCGCTCAGTCGATCAAACGAAGACTGTTGCGCGATTGACGCTTCTTACACACACGGACACTTTTTAGCGCGATCCCGACGTCCATTTATTAGTAGGTTAATATTAGTCACACACATTTTAATAACGACAGGCGGATTTGATTATGTACATTAAAAATAAAATATAAATAAAAATCTTTAATTATGTCTCCTATTTGTATTTTTAATAGACATAGTTCTACATTTAGTGTATGTATGAATGAATTTGTTTTCCGGTTTTGACGGGTAAGGGTGCTAATGCTAATGTGAAATTACAGGCACATGGGACTTATCAACTTATGTCTCAGGGTGACGGGCGCAGTGGCAGTGCCCCTCAGATCTTTACAATTTAAAGCTCTGAGAGGCACTGTAACTGTTATGGATAGGCGTGTAGCATCGGGCGCACGAGTTTTCATATTTCGCTTGAAGTTATAAAAAAAAACAAAACACCACACTTGAATTGAACATGTAATTTTAAAGACTACAAAAATACTATTCAAACTGGATCTGCCTCTTTAGACAATTCTGTAATATATTTTTATGACATCAAGTAACAGGACGAACTAGTCGTTCGCCTGGTGTTAAGCGACACGTCTATCCATAGCCATTGCAGTGCCACTTAAGAGAATTTAAATCGCTATGATCTGTGCCAATACGGATAGACATTTATTAACGGAAGGAACTACTGGAAATGAATATGTTCCACTGTTTAACGAGTTATTTCGTTTCAGGGCACTGAAGGAGCTATCGGCTCAACTGGATAACTTGAAAAACTGCGACGGTGTGTTGAAGCGAAAAGTAGACGCGCACTTTAATCAAGTTTCGATGCAAATTAACAGACTTAAAATTGTGAAGGTGACTGAACATTGTTGTACTTACTGAAATGTCTATGTAACAACAAGTCTTTTCGATACTCCCTCTGCGTCACCGAACATACTTTCTAAATACACTCCCTCCATGATGTTTATGAAACTAACACGTGACGGACACTGGCAGGATTGAGACAATAAATTAGTCTCACAAGCCATTCATTGATAAAAAAAGCAAGTCCCAATCGTTAACTATGGGTTAAATTTCATTCAGGCGTTACTTTCCAGAAGTCCCGTGTGAACTCACTCTGGGGCACTTCACAGAACACCCAGACCACAACCAATATAGCAAAGTCTTCCTCCAAATCCAGAGCCTACAATGTTAACCGTTAGGCCACCCAGGTCGTCAAGAATGGAATAAAAAATGTCACCGTGTATAATAATTATAATTTATGAAACTGTTAAATTTAATTCTTACAGGAGAATCTCGTTTCAACTCCATCAGCAATGTCCGAAGCAACAAAGCAAGAAAAATGCGATCGTCCGCAGGCATTCGGGCTCTTCAGTCCTATACCAATCGAAGAGAAACAATCTCAAGTCACCGACAAAGCCCAACCTAGGGTGTTAAGTCTGGATTCTGGGAATTTCTCTGTAACTTCTAAGCATGACAACTTGCTTACGATCTCTGGTGATGCATTGAAACCTGTTGTAGTGCATGCCACTTCTGATAGCATATCTACCGTGTCGATGCGTGATATTAGCAGTTGGCATAATGGTAAGTGTTCTTTTATATCTATGCTTTTTATTTTGTTATTTAATTGTTTCATATAAAAATACAAACATGTTGGAAATAGACTTAAGTCTAAACTCTTAAGAACTCCTAGTATAAACTCTTGTAGAGTTACAACGAATACTCTAGGGTATTCGGATTATTCGGCCTTTTTGTTTGCTATTCGCACGAATACCTAATATTGACTCACTACTCGGCCGAATTTTTGTTATATACCTACCTACCTACATTACTACTACTAAATATACCGAATGTTGAATACCTAAACAGGAGGAAGAAATAAGAAAAACCCAGTATAATACGAGTCTTTTTAAACGTGGTTTCTGGAACCTTTAGTTTAGGCTAGCACAAACGCTCAAAGACGAGTCACACACTAAGCGTTTCGCTTCCACATTTATATGGCGAATGGCTATGGATTAGAATTCCCTGAACTTGGGTCTTTTTTGGGCCTGAGTGTTGCGTCACTACTGTATACCATAACAATAATTTTCTTAACAGAAACAGATGCCTTAGCCCCCGATAAACATCCTTCTAAGTTGGATTGTGCGTCGCAGTCAATCTGTGCCACGGAACAAAAGTACGCGGCAGACAATCGCTCCGTAGAGACGAGTAATGACAAAATGAAGGAGCTGAACGCTGACTTGGACACCGTGCTGGATAGGTTGCAGCAGATATTGACTAATAATTTTGCTGTTGATGGTAAGATTGCTGTCTAAGGGTTTCTAGATTACGAATGAAATAAATTCTAAATAATAATAAATCTAAATTCTAGAAAATCTATGTTACTTGAAAAGGAAAATAGTTACTTTAAAAGTTACATTTGCGCTTTTTAATTAAAAAATGTAAGTGTAAACAATATATATTTTTGTATACGCCTAAATCCGTAAAAACAAAAAAGTAAAGTTTGCAATTGATTGTTTGATTTTGTTTTGTTTGCGCCATCTCTTAGTTATTGTTTAGTTTGGGTGCGTTCGTAAACTATATTTAGGATTTACAATAACAAATATAATTGAATTTTAAATATCCTAACATTACGAAAGTTGCCTAAAAATCAAAAGTTACACTTACACATTACGTGAGAGTGTCAAGTTATGAAAAATGGAACAATTAACATCTGGCAACACTTGTATGTGTAGTAATAAAACCTCGGACAAGTAAATAAAAAATTAGCTCATTCATAATACGAATATTATGAATGTTCTTCAGACTTAATTTACATTTTATTGGAAACTATGTTGGTAATTTTTATCTTAAATAACCTATTTATACAATTCATACATTTTGATGCTACGATACGGAAATACTATTATGAGTAGCAGCACATACATTGGTAAGTTAGTTTTCCTTTCGGATATTTAGTATATTATTCGGAAGTACAGTTTTTTACTTCGTAGAATTGTGATTTGAACAAGTTTTTGATTGCCTTCAAAAAATACAAACTATGAATAATTTTGTCGGTATATTCTGTGTGTATTTTTCAGCAACTCATTTTTCGAACTCAACTCACAGTTCGCTGCAATTTCGTTTGTTTTTCGGAATCTTTATTATTTCCCATTACGAATAACACATGGGGACCATACTTCTTTTAAAAACAGGTTATCCGTCGAGTTTTTTGCTCGTTATGTTCGTAGTAAAAATACGCAAATTAGTAGCAGATTATAAAAAAAAGAATGACGAAACGAAATGAATTTCAGAACAGCTCCATTATGTAATAACATTGTAGATCTTTTTGCTAGTTTGTTTTTTTATCTGTTCAGTTTTGATTACTTACTTTTTTGTTAAATAATAGAAGCCTCAAATGAGATCTTTGTTAAAAAAACACTTGTCGATGAAACTACTTCTAAGCCAACTGGCTATGCACTACTAGCAGCTTGTTCCAGGTTCTTGTTGTTTGTAATAATTACATTGGCAATCGATTGCACAATGAATCGATATTATAAAATGGGACGTTGAATATTTATTTGACAATTATTTCGAGTCATTTGGTCTCTTTCAAGTAATTTAAATAAATAAATAATAAAAATAACATTCATTGATGCAAAAGAGGATGCATAGGCCATTTGCTTTCGTCATTCTGCTAAACAGCAGTTGCTTGTTCAAAGCTGGATAAATCTAAACGGTCAGTTTTAGCTGTGTGTATTACTTACAAATTTAGTGCGGGCACACATCACAAACAAAACGGTCGACTAACATTCTAATCTATTTATATTTATCGTAATAGCGAGAATGAGCGAACAGAGTATCAGTTGACAGTGCTGGTTTGTGGTATGCGCCCGTAATATCTCTCATCTTTTTGGTGATTCCTGTATTTAGAAGGGGCCATACAACGTTTGATTATGAGACTAATCATCAACGAATAAAATTTAAATCTTAAATTTGCCAAAAAAACCTTGACCCGTCATTTATATGAACAAGGTGCTCATTGCCCGGAAAACGTTGACTAATTAGTACCAACCTTAAAGCTTACTCGTTAAGATTGCTAATGTTCTGTATCTACTTTCAGACTCATGCTTCGACAACACACAACTGCGCGAGACCGCGAACGAGATGGAAGGCCTTCTCGGTACTCTTATAAGGGGAGTCGAACAGAGAGCTACTTTAAATGCGATCAAAGGTTTAGTGTAAGTAGAATAACACTTTAGGGTCGGTACACACTTGTCATACTTTAGCACTGTGTCCATACTGAGCGTGTGCCTTATATATGTGGTATCGTCGATGCGGTTAAACCTGAAGCGTGCATAACGTTTGACGCAGTGCTGTTTTGGAGTAGTGGCATCCAACCCTTAAAAGGATTGTACTTAGCCCACACTAATAAGTCGATATTTTTCAACTACTTAAGTGCCAGGTTAATTACTTTATTCCTAGGTATTTAGTTCACATGTAACAATCAAATGATATGCTATAATCTGTTTTAAAAGTATGTTTTATTGCTATGTTGAACTGGGTACTACAAAGGAAACTGTCATTACCCTAATGGTTTGATTGACTAATAATAGTTCGGCAAACCGACCTAATGCCTGTGATCTTCGATTCCCCTCCCTCTTCGTCTAACTTCAACCCGCTATCGCCCGCCGAGTATTGTTGCCACAGCAATCACATTAATGGCCCATTTACAGTAGGTCGATAGGTCGCCTTCGTTTGCCCGTCGAAGACGGTAAACTTTCTTGTATAGGCACTGGTCGTTTGACGACTGTAGCTCGAGTACGAAGTCGATGAGTCGACCGAACCGCCGCGGCCGCCTTCGGGCACGTGACGGTTTGTCAGTTGGTGGCTGTGTCCCACCACTATGCGGAGGCTAGAGAATCCCTATTTACCCGATCCGTTTGCTGTACGGATGCACGATTTTTTGCTTTGAATTGATTTTCTGGATCTTAATGGATCATTATGCCTCTGAATCGATCCACAGATCGGATCGTGTACCTTTGAATCGATCTCATAAAAATCGGAAATCGTTTAAAAAAGTCTGTTTGTAATAAATAAAACACCTTTTTATATTATAATGATTTAATTGCCATAACATTTTCTTTTCTTTGTAAGCCTTTCTGGTCTCAGTCAGTTACGACTTTAATTTAGAGTGATATGTCAGTGAAAATAGACGTGCAGGTGGCACAGAAGTAGCAACAATCGCCAAATATTGTAGACTTGTCGTACTTAGATGTTTCCGAACTACTTTTCTTGCAAACCAATGTTTGTTTTAAATGGTGAATACGATCTAGACGATGCGATTCGCCTTAACGTTGAATCGATTTTCTTTAAAATCGCAATGAAATGAATCGATACAAGAAATCGCTTGATATACACTTGAATCGATCTTCATAAAAATCGAGTGGTAATATGCATTCCTAGTTTGTTGAACGTTTCGAACGATTTGTTGTTCTCTTTGCGTAAACTTGTATTTTTAATGAGTTGGTGATTTCGGCGAAGACGGCAGTTGTATCGGTGTAAACAACGCGTCGACCGAGCCAACTTTATCAGCCGAGTTCGCTTGCCGAAGATGCGGCAGTCGACCCTATGTAAACATGCCATAACACTGGACATAAGATTTTACTGAAGTTATAAATTATTTGACATTTTAAATATTACTTTGACATATTTTTTATGCTAGCATCATTGTAAGTCAATGGCTAGCATGGACAGCAATGTTGTCAGTTTATTTTTTTGCCACTATTTGTGCCTTTATTCATTTATCATTTCTAATACAGTGTTCGTGTAATTGAAATATTGATTGTTGTCAAGTGTTTGGCTAACTTTAATTTCAAAACCAATAAATTTTGGTCGTAATGTTACGAAATAACATTTTATTTTCGTGTATTTAGTACATATTATTTCTAGTTTCCGCCATTGCAACTAAAGTAATTAGTTGAAAAAGTGCCTAGAATCTCTCGTTGTTACTAATTTATACGAAAGCAATTTATGAATCTCATTTTGTGCTCAATTTTTGTGTGTATTATGTTTGACATTATTTGTTGCTGTAAACTGTGTTCTCTATGACTATGATTTTTTTACCTATTTTAACCTGTGATTTTTATAATTTTGTATTATGTTAATAAAAAATGGAAGTAAATTACTTTAGTGCTCCGCGAATCCAGTGAATTTTTTTTATGCAGTTTTTTTTCCACCCTCCCTAACAACACAAACGCAACTACAATCACAAACACCACCACCAATAATAATATACTCGATACGCGTTTCACCTCTCCACGAGGCGATTTAACCTTCACTGGATTTGCGGAGTAAGAAGTAAACCATAAAGTAACGCCTGAATCCATTAATAAAATTAGTTGTGTTATATGCTTATTAATATTGCTTATGTATAAGGACAGTATTAGGTCGTTTATTTTAAGCATCGAGTTTTAGAAAAAGACGATTATCTGATTTCGGCTTGAGAAGTGTCGTCTCTGTCACTCGTTCCTGAGTAACTAATTAGGTACTGTACCATTGTAGATCTGGCCCCTCCAGATACAATGCTAACACGTATCTCTTTTGCCCATCTGACCAGTTATTTATTACGCTAATTGCCTCAAACTGGCCCAGAAACTCCTCCACATCATTTAGGCCCGTAAATTTCTGTGCCGGCTTCATTTTGTACTTCTCTTTTACAAAAGCACAGTAATAATTTTATAAAAATAAAAATAAAATACAAATTACGACTTTATAGATTTTTTCTTCGGATATTTCTTCCCCCACCTTTCATAGGCTGGCCTCCCACCATTTATAGGACTTCGCGTAGCTCAGGTCGCGTAGCGAGAGGTACTTTATAAATACAAACTGGGGTTATCTTCATAACTAGATATTTATTGTGTATTTCACATATTCACTTATGGAGGCTACTTCTAGATCTTTCAAGATGTTCTTTTTACTATCTTATTTTTTTAAATACATTCCAAACACAAACTTATATTCATTCAGCCAGCATTTCTACTCATAGAGAAGAACCTAGACTACATCCCTCTTCCTCACAACTTAAGTACAATTATTTTGTCAGTTGTATGACGGAAATGGCGCTCTACAAATCCGAAGACAGCCGATAACGGCCGATAGTCTTTTTCTAAACCTCGTTGATGTGATATTTACGTCTAGTTTACGTATAGTATAAGGGTATGGAGGAAAATTAATTGAAAACAGGGCGAATTAAATGACGCGCCTACAGTTGCATTGGATGCTGAAAAGATGAAAATACAGTTTACTACTGTAATAAAATAAAATTGCTATGATTTTTATATCTTCGAGAGAATTTGCTGGCTGGTGTAGTTTTCGCCGTGTTTTTGTTGCTAAAAACACATCTCAACAAATATGTGATTTATTTTCTTATGATTATCCAGCCTATACAGAGTGTTAGGTAATTACTTGCCTGTAAATTTTTAAATTAATTTGTTTGAAGTCGCGGTCAGAAATGAGTTAGATAGACTAGTAATCTCAGTACAGAGTACTAAAAAAACCGATCTCAAAAGTACGTGGAATTACATCTATTTGCCAAGTTTTATTGAAATATTCCCTAGTTCGCTACTATACAGGACTTGACACAGGAGATAATAAAAATCAGTTCTCACTACTCGAAAGTATATTGAGAGAAAAACGCCTTGAATTGGAAAATAGTAAAGTGGTACACATAGTAAAACGATCCCTCAAACTTTACCACAATTTACCAGACTTGGATTAATTTGATTAAAAAAGCGTTAACCCGTCATTCGTCCTTGGGCCACACGGTGTCCCTAACGATTTTGTTAATTTTTTAATGTATTTTTTTTAATAATGGCTGAAAAACAGGTGCGAGTCAGAGAGAGACACTGTCTGTCTCTATCTACAAATTTTCTTGGATGATCCCTGTGACACTTCACAAAATTCTACATAATATAACCTTGTAACGACGTCTACTAATTTACGTATTTTATAGACTATTTTTATAAGTCTCGCTTAAGTGAATAACTTTTGTCTAAGCAAATACATAAAATTAAAGTAAAAGTAACACCAAATTAGTGAGAAATGAGAAGAGAAACATTTTTTTTTCAAATATTTATTTATTTTTACGGCAACGTACAAAGGTTACTTCATTAGACTGCATTTACTAGAGATGAGGTATATCGATAAAAAGTTTTCGATAATTTAACGAATATATATATATAACGTCGGGGATAGTGAAAATCCGCGTATGTAGTATTGTAAAAGGCGCGTATATGTGCACCAAACCAAATTTCCCACAAGACTGATTTAACGTTATTACTTTGTTATTTCAATGGCTACGACTTTTATTTTTGCATAGTAAGCATTAATTTATGTTGTCTGTGGACTGATTACAATAGATTCCCCTAAATCACGCTAATTTGGTTGCTGATTGTTGATTGTTCACCTATCGCTGGCGATGGCTATTGAATCGTAAACAGAGTGCATTTACATTTAATTTATTTCTTCTCCGGTACCTACTCCATAGAAATGTCGGATCGAATGTCAAAAATAAAATAAATATTATTTATATACAATTCATGGGAGTTCATTATTTTAAAAACACAATTGTTATGTTTTTTAAATCCGTAATATTATACAAGGTTGTATAAGAGAGGACCTTTGCTTCAAAAATCTATATATCGACTTTACCTCATCCCTATGAAAACGTCAAATGAAGTGTCACAGGGATCATCCTATAAAATTTGTAGTATAGTAGGTACGCGTGACGAGTTAAATAAATTGTTAATTTTTTGATTGATTTTCCTATAAAACCTTATTCTGGCTGCGATACCAAACCACCCCCTTTTCTAGGTAACTCCAAAACATCTGAATCATACTGAAGAAGAGGCGTGTGCTATAGGTATTAATACACAAACCTATACTTGACTCGTGTTCAGTCTGTTTGACATATGTATTTGGCGTGACATCAAACATTAGTTGTAAGGAATAACCGTCCTTTTGATAAGGTGCTTTCGACTTTAAAAATTTAGTTATAGAGTAACTTTTAAGTTGTACATTTAGAATATTCAATAAAATCTTGTAAAGGTCTCCTTTTTAACTTTTCGTGTATGTGAAAACTAACGTTATACTATTCTGTTACGTTAGGCCCAATATAAACGATGCACAGTTAAGGTAAAGGCTGACTCTCTTATTTTTAATCATTACCGTTACATAATCATCTACTGCGTTTTTGCACGCTATTCTCTTCGGCCCCGAGGCACCCAGAACCACCGTTTGACTCATAAATTTAGCATCTAATCTATGGTCTGACTGATATAACCGCAACTTCCTTCGACTAACGTGATTATGACTACTTTTCATGAAAAATTCAACTATTAAAAAATTCAAATATATTTATGATAATAAATATTTTGTTTCAAAATAACTACGTCAAAAAACCGCAATGTTCCGCTGTGCTCGAAACTAGTTGCGGTTTCTAACACGCATTTCCCATTAAGCGACGGCTAGTGGACTCGTTATTTATTCAAATAAAATAAGTCATTCATTACACTATACCCATTAACGCGGCCGTGATTTGAAGTAAAAATTAGCCTCTATGACGTCACCCGCGACTAGTTGTTTAGTGAAAAATGGTACTAATGATTACTGTGGGTAATATCTTAATATAAAAAAATTCAAACAGTGGAAATTTTTGCGGAAAAATTCCCGAGAACTCCTGAAAAATTGGAAAACTGTGATTTCGAAGGATATTTATTTATGTTCCATGCTTAGAAATATTATTATCTTTTGAAGTTTTAGTTAGCGTGAATTATAAATATAAAATAAACTGGTATAGCGAAAATTTCACAACATTGAAAAAAAAAACCTTTTTATTATCAAGTTAAGAAAGCAAAGAATTTTAAACGATTAATAACTTTTTCGAGGGGTTAAGAATCTCAAACGATCAATCAATTTTTCGGGAGGCAAAGAATCTCAAACGATTGTCTGTCGTCTACATAGGGTCTAATATTAAAAAAAGTTGATTTAAGGAATCAAAACAGAATTTTAGAAAAGTAACATGCCATATATTTTATAAAATTTACATATTGCCGTGTTTATTAAATAAAAAATACAATATAAATAAAAAAAATATAATGTATCTCTTAGTTCTAAGTTTTATAGTTAATTTAATATAAATTGCTGCATTTCATTTTGTGCGTTCTATAAGATATAGGGATAATAAAATATAGCAATCTATTTTAAGATTGTTATTAAGTAAGCGTAGAATACTAAGTATAACCACTCCGTATCAAACGTTTGTTTGGTCTCGGTATGATCCTTACACAGCAAGGCTATAGCCAGGCTATCCTTTACTTAGGCGATGTCAACCTTAACTGGTCGTCGTTGTAATAAACGCAGAAACCCTTAAAAGTGATTTACGCGTCGCAACGTTTGATACAATGGTCTCTATTGAATGAACACTGGTTGTGACAGTTTTATTATGTACCTGTAAATTGGTTCTGTCATCTAAAACTTATAGTAATACCCTAGATTTATACAAAGTAATATTAAAAAGCAATCAGATTGCCGAAGCACAACATTTTTTCAAATTTTTATAATTTTAATTATATTTTTTTATGATTCAAAATGTCCGATAACATTTACAATGTGACAATGAATTGTATAATTAGCGTATTATCATCAATAAACGAATATTTCCAATGGACGGATTGTTATTAATACTAACATTAAGATTAAAATTATGTACTTATCTACATTTGGGTATAACTTCTTTTTTTTTTATAAAATACACGTACAGTCGATGCCCTACAATACCAGGGGCCTTAGTGTAAGTTTTCAAATATATAAACTCAACTATCGCGTTTGCGTTAAGTTTTAATTTAAACCTTATAAATATATAAATTAAGTTCTAAATAAAAATCTTAACGCAAAAGCGGTAGTTACACATTTACGCTCAGGCCTCTGATTCTGTACCGACTATTTGATTCTGAGTCAATAAGTGTGAAGAAAAATGTTAAACAAACTTAATCTTTAACAAGTGAGCCGTAAAATTCATTTTAGTGTGACTTCCTTATTGCATCGTTAGTGAATTATTATTTAAGACATTTTTAGGCCAAATTGGTCTTTAACGTATTTTATACTGAATTCAATACAGAATACAGTTTTCAACCATAAACGCACTACAAGACTCAAGTATTTTAGGGCATCGACTGTATCTAAAAGATTTTGGTTTGTCCATCTGCAAAGTTCCCTTGCATTATTCCCCTGCATAACTTTCAACAGCGTGATTATTGTACTAGAGTAAAATATTACAGGGGTAATAGATGGATTCACCGATATTAATTGTTATGGTATAAAACAAAGAAGGATGTTTTTTCCTTATTTATCTCATGAAACATTTCGTATTTCTTTATGGATAGAACAGTGAAAAATATTACCGTCTCTCTCTCCTTATTTAAAGTTATTGTAGGTTCAATATTTTATCATAAATGTCTGATGCATAATCTTAATGCATAGTAGTCTAAGAATATGAAATAGCACTACATTTTATACATTGAACAAGATAATAAGGCTGAGGTTTATGAAATGAATTTTGATTTCGATTAAACAAAAATGGCGAGCTTAGTAAGTTTTTTATTTTATTGACAAAACGTAGTTTGTCAAAGTTTAAGCAAGAAATTCCGAAGTGCGAACTAACCTCAAAGTTTAATTTCATTTATTTAGATAGACCGTGCACATACACAGAGAAACTTGCACAGTTTTGTCATATAAATTTGTAAGTTATACCCACAGAACAATAAATACAAGTTATACTATTACAGGCGTATAATAATTACGCAAGAAAACATCGAAATTTTAATTTAAAAAGTAAATAAAAATAGTATATAGAAAGAAAAAAGAAAAAGGTACTATCCAAGAGATTATCGAACTAGATTTCAGCAGTTAGCCTTAGAGCAGTTGTCATATTCCCCTTGAATTTAATTTCCTTTATTTTTTACCATCCTTTAAGAAGAAAACTGGGCACATTAGTTACGCGCTGGATTTATTGCTTATATAGGTAGGTATAAGTTCGTTTTGTAAATACGAAAAACTTGCTTAGTTCATCATTTTTGCTTAGCCAAAGTCAAATTTCATTTTATCAAACTCTGCTTAATAAAAGAGGATTATATTTAAACTTAACTGAATTACGGAAGTCCCGAAGAACGAGATTTATTTAATTTTTTCATAGATAACAGAATTAACATTATTCCGTCTCTAATTTCGATGTTAATATTTTTTATTTATATGAAGTTTTTGATGAAAAAAATGATGCCCAAAATGGTTTAACGTTTTTTTTAAATTAAATTTTAAATAAGTTTTCAATAATGTAGGTTTCCGTTCCTACGTTAATCAAGTGTCAGTTTCTCTTACTGCTGTTAATAAGGTACTTGCAACAGTGAGTCAGAAGATGTTTTTCTTTCTCCGTGGAGCCATTTTGATGAATCGCCGTAGGACCACCTCGTTCGCGAGTGTAGATGTCCAACCCGTATTGACCTATAAAGAAGAATGTTGAAGTTGAGATAAATGCTTCTTTGTAATTGGGTTAGTTTTTTTGGCATGGAAGTTGTTTGGTATTGTGTGGTTCCACTGGCAATTTTTCAAATAACTAACCTTCTTCAGGGAAAGTTATATAAAACGACACGATGTCATCAGATACATTCTGTTGCACGTATTTGGAGAGGCGTTTCTCGTCGACGCCGTTCTTGTGCAGCGTGGCCATAAAGTCCGCCAGCGGCCGTGACATGCGGAACTGGATCTCTAGCTCGCGTCCTGCGAAGACTAGGGCCTCCTGTAAGTAATTAGAAAATTGAGTGTATTAGTATTAGGGGTTAAAGTATGAAATTGCCGTTTTATTGCAATAGGTTCTTTGAATTTTCATAGAATCTTCATGGTTTGAGGTTTTCAAATGAAACTTTTTTCAAATGGTTTCTGTGATTTTTTTTTTTTTAAATTTGAAACATTTGAATATCGACTTTCAATTGTTTTTGTTATTCAATTTAGACAAGAAAGATAGATACTGCGAAAATTCGAGTGATTTTTGAATACGAGTTCCGACGCGGAACTAACGCGGCAGAAACAGCCCGCAATATCAATGCTGCGTTTGGAGAGGGGTCTACTAATGAACGCACCGTGCGATTTTGGTTTAAACGCTTTCGTGATGGAAATTTCGACTTAAAGAACGAGCCACGAGGAGACCGCCCACACAGGTGAATAACGATGAATTAAGAGAGATAGTGGAAGCCGATCCTAGTCAAACTACCCAGGAATTAGCGGCATGGTTTAACGTTACCTTACCCACAATATTGACTCACTTGCGTCAAATCAATAAAATAAAAAAATACGAAAAATGGGTGCCTCATGATTTGACTGATCTGCAGAAAGAAACGCGTGTTGAAACTTGTGTTGCCTTGTTGAACCGGTACAGAAATGAAGGAATATTGGATCGAATTGTAACATGTGATGAAAAGTGGATTCTTTATGATAACCGGAAAAGAAAAATGCAATGGCTGACCCCAGGTCAAATGCCACAACAGTGTCCTAAAGCAAAACTTACCAATAAAAAGGTAATGGTAACTGTTTGGTGGTCTCAGCATGGTGTTATTCACTATAGTTTTCTCCGATCTGGTCAAGCAATAACGGCAGATGTCTATTGTGCTGAACTCCGAACCATGTTGACAAAACTAGCAGTAAAACAGCCCCGACTCATGAATCGATCTTCACCATTATTGCTCCACGACAACGCGAGACCTCACACAGCACGAGAAACCATTTTGACCCTTCAGGAACTGCAGTTAGAAACCATTCGTCATCCTCCGTATTCACCAGACCTTGCTCCAACGGACTACCATTTTTTTCGTGATTTGGACAATTATCTACGTGACAAGAAGTTTTCTTCCCAGGAGGCAGTACAAAATGCTTTCACACAGTTTGTGCAGTCTCGATCGTCGGAGTTCTATCGCAAAGGCATTGATAACCTTCCCATTAGATGGCAGCAATGTATAGATAATAATGGCAACTATTTTGATTAAATAAATTTGTTAAAAATTTAAAAAATAAACAATTTAGATTTTCAGTACAAATCGGCAATTTCATACTTTAACCCCTATTATTAATTAAATTTTTATTGAATTGATATTCAATTATTTTTTGTGAAATTACTCCACTAGTTTATTATAATTATTAATACTTAGTGGCTTGATATAGCGTCTAGCACGGTATGCAAGAAGACGTCGGTTCGAATCCGACCGGATCGAAGGAATTTTTTCTGAGTGTTCGATCTTTGTATTAATAATTGTATTAGTATTTTTCGGTTGCGAGTTTGTCTCAACTATAAGAATCACGTTTGAACTAGATTTTATTAAACTATGTAGTTCAGTTTTTTTAGGCGCTTCGCAGAGCTTGGATGGATCCTATGGCCCAATTTATATCGGGTATATAGTACAATGAACTTTATGGTCAATTGTGTAATGTACAAACTAGATACGAGCCAAAATCTTCCGCGTAATCCTTGCGCAGGCTCGAGAATGCTCGCGCAGACCATAAAGTTAATTATTCTATATACAATAGGTATAGTTACAAAAATTCGCTTCCATTCCGTTCCGCCGCGATATAAATTGAGCCTATGGGTGATGACGATGATCCTAAAGACTGTTCGAATCTGTGTGGCAGTATGTAGTTATAGTCAGGGATAAGAGAAACATACTTTATTTTGAGTCAAATGTATTGAGCTCTTAGAACAGATAGTTTCATAAGAATTTTGAAATACATTAAACTTGCCACTGTTTATCAGCTTTACATGATTTAACAATCGTTACGCTAGATTTATATAAATACTTACGATGTATTTGCCGAAAACATGCAAGTTGTGCTAACGTTTCTCTTGCCCCAAAAGATGGAGTAAGACGAACAGTCGTCGTATTTCATAAAAAGGTAAGTTATACCTCGTGAACACGAGAAACTCTTGAGAACTCAAGATTTCACAACTGTCAAATTTGTTTTTCCGCCTTTTGGATTTGGAACATCGTAGCGACATCTCTTTAAAATCGTTTAAACTATAAGATTTGTTTGTCGACTGTTTTATCGATTTGTTTTATCGACTGAGGGACTATAATGCTAAACTAAGGCTTCAAGTCTCTCTTCCCCCTGTGTTTCTACCCATTCTGACTATAAGACTAAGACTTTAATTTCTAACATATGTATAGTAATGCCTCTCGCTAACGGTGAAGAAACAAGCACTAAATAAATTAAACCATGTTTTTTTAATGGAAATTTAATGCGTTACTTCTTTTTTATCATGCACAGAAAACTTGAAGTGAAATTTACCTGGTGGGTAATGGGTACAAGGCCAAACAATCTAGTGGCCTTCGTAGGTCCCCACTCTCCACTCGCACAATCTGGCAAGGGAACCATCACAGTCTGCAGCTCTGCACAGCAAATCTTGAATTTGCATACGCTTTTAAATTTCATTGGTTCTCCAGTGAGGTATTCTCTGGGAGTAACTGCGTTCGCGAAGATATCCAGAAGGAACGCCCCGCTGCAAGGTGCGTGGACCCTGAATGAGACCACGTTGCCGACTACAGACTGTAAAGGAAGCATATACATATATGAAGCTCCATTTTGTCAAATGCAAAATTGAAAATTACTGTGAACACTGGACGTTAGGAGTCGATACTACTGAGGTAGTTCGAATTCAAATGTTTCCCGTACTGAATCGGTTCTATTGCGCGGGTCGAGCGGGCACTGGCTTTATTTGAGAATTTACTTTTTTACGTACGATATTAAAGCAATTTGAAAAATTATATCGTATACTATTCGTGTCCTATTTAGTTCAGTTGATATAAAAAAAATAATTAGTATATATAAAGTACGTATTGAATATAGCGGTTTTCTTGTAAAATTTCGAGGTAAGTTTGAGTTTTTTTCTATCTTGAAAATTTTTAGAAATCGTGTTTTCACTCCGTATACTAATCATTGTATATCATCAATTACTATATATTCTTACCAAAGTGATTGATTCACCACTCTTACTGTTGTGCGGAATCAACTAAAGCCATTTGAGGTTGTGTTAATTCTTAAGAATTATACACAGCAGTGGCCTTGGCTGCTGATCTCTTACAAGCCAGGACGTTTTTGATAACTCTCATCGCGATAGAGAAAATTATTGCCAGATAAACTACACTATGTCAATAAAAAAGTGTGCTAATATCAAGAACAAAACATTAAAATTTGTACCTGCATAACAAACCGTTTGAGGCTGACTCCATCGAAACCATCTCCTTCGGTGTCGTAAAACTTAAGATTGTAGTGGAAGATGAGCGAGCTCTGCATGTGTGCCGGCATGGCTATGCGCATAGTCGCCGCACCTGCAAACGGTAATATTGGTATATTGCGTCAATACGTGTGAAGGTTAAAACATGTTACATTACGTAACTACTCAACGGAAGAAAATCAATTCAACAAAAAACATTGTAACTTTGGAATATCTTCTTCGGGTGCTGAGCAAATCTGTAATAGGTACAACTCTATTTTGATAGCTTCTATAGGCACACTTTTCTTTTGCTTACCTGTGGAGTCAGTATACATAACAGCTTTAGTATTCGGGTCGCTAAAGTACAACCCATATCTGAAGAACAATGATCGCACAAATGGCAGCTCTTCGAAGTCGTGAAGTGTGATCGGCGTTTTCAGAAGTTGCCAGTCGGGCTGGAGAGGGAAGAATTCGTAGATGAACTCACGAGGGTCTGTCAGGAAGTAGTGATCGTCGTATTCGTATCTGGAATTTTTAGATGAAAAACGCAATAAGTGTAATGAAATTATAAGATCTACCTGTTGTCTTTGGACAATGAACCTAAGTTAATAAAATAAATATGATAACGAATTGCTTAAAAGCACATCTGTCGGTGGCTGTGACGTCGTCTAAAATGGAGTACCACAAAGATCGGTTCTTGGCCTACTAACAATCAACGGAAATACCCAAATTTGTGGTTCACCTAGTGAGTTCCCACACTACGGGTCGTATTCTAGAACTCTACTCAATGCTCAGTCAGGACTTGAGTATGATTCAAAGCACTAGAAATCATACTCAAGTCCTTGCCATTAGGGTCGTATTTCCAGTGCTTGGAATCATACTCGAGTCTGCTCAAATCCTGACTTGAGCATTGAGTAGAGTTCTGGAATACGACCCTACGTTTTCCTTCCAGATCGTATTAACTTACCTCAAACTATCGCTTTTTCCTCTATTCCCGGGTTTTGGTGCATCCTTAGCATTCACCAAATGCCGTGCGCCCCAGTTGCACTGTACGAATCTCCACGCTCCGGCGACGTACACTGCGTTCCACGAATTACGGAAGCGGTTGTCTTCGAAACGGACTCCTGGTTGGTAGCCCGCTGATTTACTGTAGCCTTTGATCACCACGCAGTGAAGGCCAGCGTAACTATACGATAAAAAGAATATAATTAGAATTTTTGAATTCTTTCCTATGATGCCACACCTTCGAACGATGATGATGTTTTTAGGAATAATAATTGTGTAAGTTTCCTAAATAGGGTCAAGTAAAGCTGTGATATTTGCATATAATGTCTATATTGTAATCACGCTGGAAATGGTTACTTTTAAGGTTTGGTCGAAACAGTTTCCAAGTGTTAGAGATACTGTTTATTAATAATTATGAATCCCTTAGAAAGAGCATCCTAGAATCAACATTGAAGTATGATCGATTTAAAGTTAAGTTGATAGTAGGTACAGAAAAAGTTGGCAAACAAATAAATTATTTTCTTACCTGCACAATCTCTTAAACAGTACATGGTAACTTTCTGTGCCGTGCTTGATGCCTCTCAATAAGCCAAGAGGCGAGTCACCTCTCAGGTTGTCGTCGAACTGAATGTTATTCAGGTTCTTCACAGTGATCCAGCGGAATATGGTCCTCGCCTTCTCCACGTCTGTAGCACATCGCCCGACTAGTTGCCGAACAAGATCTGTGAAGGTCTTTTGGTCTTCTTGTGCCACCTGCAACATAAAGTGAAAATAATAAAAACGTGGAAGTATGCAGTAGTAGAAGTCAATTGTTAGATGTTTTAATTTACGTAGATTGGGTGTAGTACTGCTAGTAGTAGTACTACTTATTGGGTGTAGTCCATTGAGGAGCAACCTCAGTGCTTATTTTTAACGAAGTTATAAGTTTGAAAATTTTGTCTGCGTGTTTGCCATCGTAGTTTACCATCGTAATCGTCATCGTTCATCGTAAAGGATGAGTCGATTTCAAAGCAGTTTTTATTTGTAAGGATAATTTTAATATTTATGGGCCTAAGCTATGATGTTTGATGAACATATAGACAGGCGTTTAAAGATCTGATTATCTTTGAACAGCCGTCCATATGTTCATCTCATCTGAGATCCCTACTCAGCTGCCTACACTAACTGCGAAAAGAACTCCCTACACTAAAAGAGATCCCTACACTAACTGAGAAAAGAGCCGATGCTCTTTTCTTAGTTAGTGTAGGGTGCCTATTCTCTTTTCTCAGATAGAGTAGGAAGTTGATGCTCTTTTCTCAGTTAGTGTAGGGATCTCTTTTAGTGTAGAGAGATCTTTTTTCAGTCAGTGTAGGAAGCTGATGGTCTTTTCTCAGATAGTGTAGAGATGTCTTTTAGTGCAGGGAGTTCTTTTCTCAGTTAGTGTAGGGATCTCTTTTAGTGTAGAGAGATCTTTTTTCAGTTAGTGTAGGGAGCTGATGCTCTTTTCTAAGTTAGTGTAGGGACCTCTTTTAATGTAGGGAGTTCTTTTCTCAGTTAGTGTAGGGAGCTGATGCTTTTTTCTCAGTCAGTGTATGGAAATCAGTTATGAAATAAATATTTACTTTATTTCCATTTCTTCAATTGACTTGAAATTTTGTATATAACCTTGATCTTATGCTGCACCCAGTACAGTTTGTAAACTACCGAACTCTTCAACTACTTACAGTAGAATTATCGTGTTTGGGCTCATTAAATTGGTCTCGACTAGTTGTTAACTTACGGATGGTGATCAATGACTTCGTTGACATTTTAGAGAACAACGTTAGTTATGTAACGGAGGTGTTCAAATTTTAATTTACTAACCGATATCGCAATTTTGTCGACATCAGCGAATTCAATAGGGTCTGTATAGATATGGAACTTGGATATGAGCGGGGGTTGTGGTGGTGGGGCTCGAGCTGGATAAGGAGGCGCCTCTTCGCCATCCAAGTATAGTGATGACTCAGCCATGTACTCTGATCTGCGTTCTTGGATCAGCTCCATCATTTCGTGGCTTTGCTTTTCGACTAGAGCCGCTGTTGCTGCCCTGTAAGAAATAAGAACGTACGTAAGAAGAAACAAATTAGAACTGGGATTATAACAGTGCTTCTGTCATAAATTAATTGATATGTTTCAAGGTATTAACTGCCTCCGTGGCCGAACTGTTACCATGCTGGATTGCCACGCAGAGGTCCCAGGTTCAATTCCCGAAACGGGAGGAATATTTGTATGGCCTACATTTATTTCTCTCGTGAGTTTGGGTGTAATTTGTGGTTGTCTATATGTGTGTCCATGGCACCCGCGACACAGGGTTTCCCTAGTGCGGGGCTATGTTGAGTGTGTGCGTTATTTATTTATTTCTCTCGTGAGTTTGGGTGTAATTTGTGGTTGTCTATGTGTGTGTGTCAATGGCACCCGCGACACAGGGTTTCCCTAGTGCAGGTGTAGAATGTGTGCGTTATTGTGCGTTATTTTACAGAAGGAAATGAGAAGAAAGCTCTCGCTAGATTTACGTCAGTCTTATTCTAGTTCAACTTTTGTGATTCGTTATTTTCGTTACTTAGAGAAAAGCATGCCTTCAAGATAAATACGGTAAAATTCTATTCTTGTTTTTGATTAGGTTTAGTCGTTGTGTAGGTATTTTTTTATATGTTAAGTATTTAAAACCACCTATCTACCTCCGCTCAGGTTCCAGCTAAAAACAAACTAGGATATCTACTACTATCTATAAACTAGTTTAGGATATCGTTTTCTCAAATACTGTAATTTATTTTCTAATTTAAAGTAAAAAAAAAAATTGACTACTTAAGGCTCGCCACCATCCCCGTTGGTGTGCCGCCCGGGGCCATGGCCTCCTCTGCAACCAGACTGCAACGTGGGCGCTATGCCACTATAGTTGAAGAGCAATTAATCTTAATCAAGTGTCACTTCAACTTTAAATTTATTATAAGCGTTTAAACTGTTACCACTGTTGTTACACTATTTGTCTCTTGTTAAATCCATACGTAACCTGCTGTAAAAATAAGTTATCTAATAGTTTGTGGTCCAATTAGGCTCGGACTTGCAAATTGTATTTATGATTTAGATACATAAATTACACACTTTTTTATTTTGAATACGGAACCGGATATAATTATCGAAATTGTCATAGACAGTTGCATAATTTGAGACTGTGCCTCTAGGTACTATGAGTTTACAGCGCCTTTTTCTAGCAACCGCATGAAATATTTGACAATTTCGTATAGCAAATTGTACAGCCCCGAGGCGGGCCCGGGCGCTATACAATGACCATGAGGAGAGGCAAAATTGTCTATTATTTTTTATGATATCAAGTGGACGCAATTAAGCAAAAAAAGATCCAATCCATAAAATTATCAAAAAATGAGTTACATGTACCAAACGGTTCCTAAAGTCTAACCTCTTAGATCAGCAAAAAATCCAACATATAAACATAAACAAATATCTCTGGAGTTACATGACATTATAAGTTTTAAAAATAAAACAAGCGTGAGAAACCTTTTTAAACTTCAAACTGCCATATCTTCAAAGTGAGTGGATGTGGATTGGATCCTTTTTGGTTAACTACGTCCAAGTGTCATTTAGTAGCAGTTGAGCTCGTTGTTAGTCCAGGGAAGTACTGCTACCTTACCCATTTCTGCCGCCAAGTAGTAATGCGAGCATTGCTACTGTCCGGTTTTGAAGGGTAAGGGTGCTGGTGGAATTATGGGTACATGGGACTTGTCAACTTGTGTCTCAGTGTGACGGGCGCAGTGGCATTGCCCCTCGCATCTTTGCTATTTAAATCTCGGAGTATCACGATAACTGTTGTCACGTGGTACCAAAAAAAAAACTGACGGGACGAACAAGTCGTGCCTGTGTGCCTGGTAGTAAATTTATCTATGTTTTCTATATTATCAAAGTTCATATTTCTACGATGTTTTACTACATTATTTTCAGTGTTCTTTCATTTAGATATTTTTCTGCTAACACTTAACGTCTCGCCCAAGACAAGCGTGCTCACTTTCCGAACTTTTGTAAATAATTTCTAAAAGAACACCGGTTATTACTATTTCCTTGTTGATTGTATAAGTTTTTTTATAAGTTTCCAGTGTCGCACCGCTTTCTCGAGTTGCCAATTCTTTGCTCAGAGTTTAAGACTATCTAGTTATTGTAGAAATAAGATTAATAAAATTGTATATAATTACACGCTAACTTATTCGAAGTCAAGTAAACCAATTTTAGCTTTGCACGTGGTTTTTAATTATGAAGAGACCGAACAGCTTCTTTTAACGCTATGTTAATTTATAAACATATAGCATCATAGTCCTGTTGTAAGCACAACATTTTCACCTCTTCATAAATGTTTAAAAATGTTTATGCCATGATTTGGAGAATCTCCTCCTAAATCACAGGTCTAATACCTACTTTAGGGATTGGAAACTCATATTTGTAAACATGTACATATTGACTTATGTTTTCACGATTGTTACACATTTAAAACGGGTGTATTTGTTTTTTTTTGTCACCCATGACTGAGAGTCACTTGTGGGTCGTGATCATGGGATCAGTAAAGGGCCCGAAACGTTGGTTTGTTCGAAAAACCAAATATACGCTTTTTAGATCTGAAAAGTAGTGTCATTTCCGATGTGGTACATCTTTAAATACACCTTATATTTTCGGTACTAAATGAACCAAGCATATAATAAATGTTTCATGGATCAAAAACTAATATCCAATTTAGAAACTGGTATTCTTAACGCCATTTCCATATGTCCTTGTTGAACAATTGAATATGTAAAGCCGGGGAATACTTTTTCTTCAGTGATAACAATATTTTGTTATCATTATATTGTAGCCTTTAAAAATAAAAATACAGGGTGGCTCGTAATATATGTCTGGCAGTATATTTGTAACATTTTGTGTAACCTGCATAATTGTGAAAATACTTTATAAAATCTAATTAATATTTTATAAAATCTTTAAGTAAGCGATTCACCATAACAGCTGCAGTGCCGTTCAAAGTTTTAAATTAATTAATTCTTTTTTTAAGTTAGACAATATCACTCACGTTGTTCCGATTGGAGAGTAAGTAACTAAAGCACTTGTGTTATTGAAATCGGTAACAACGACGGTACCACAAACACCCAGACCCGAGATAATATAGAAAAGGTTTCTACATTGAGCCAGCGGGGTTCGAACCCGGGATTTCAGAGATGGCCACGGAGGTAGTCAATAAGTTTACACAAATCAATATCAGTGTTATTATTAAATTTGTAATTTTTTACCTTTCATGCTCAAGCATCTTTCTGGTTAGGCTCTCTTTCTTCTTATCTCGTCGTAAGGTCATATTTTTCTCTAAATCAGCCCTCTCCTGTTGGTGCCGTAACGTCAAGGCGCCGATCTCTGATTCTGGTCTTCGTTTCTTCACCTGCATCTCTTGTTGGAATCTGTTTGTCAGCCTTTCCAGTTCTCGTTCCCATTCATCCTGGAAAATAAGTAAAAAACCTTTGGTAAAAATATCAAGCCAAAACGACCGATTTTGTGTGTTGTGTGTGCGTATGCGTAGGTGCGCGTGAGCGCGTGTGCGCGGATCGGACTTATGTAGGTATGTATTATACACGGTGTTCCACGGGTATGCGAAACGGAAGGAAAGTACTTTAAATTCATATCGGTGCAAACCTATTGCGAATCGTTTTCACCTGCAGTCTGTAGATGGCATTAACTCAAAAAGTATACAGCGCCCTACGTGTCCAATATAGCAATGCCTTCAGCATGCTGTTGGCGCTGCCGTGCAACTGCAGCGCATCAGCAATGTTCGCAGAAGCACATACGGATAGATGGCTTCCAATCCATAATAATAAGAAAGCGACAAGCCTCCTTGATGCAGCGGGTGCGCAGCAGCACAAACAACCTTCTGACCATAGTAGTGGCCAAAGTTGATGGTCCGTTTATTAACTTACTTGTGGTGCCCTCTAAATGGGTCGCCAATCAAATATAATATAATGTCCCTACTAACATAGTTTATGAGTTTGTTACTAACTAAATATGAATCAGGTCCGAAATAAATGCTTATTATTATTATTATATTGTAGATACTTTGCTTCCTAGAGACATTTATTATTTTGAAAAGTAAGTACAATCGAATATTTTTAAAAGTTGCTTGCCTCACTTGGGAATGGAACCGACTAAAAGTAAAAAAAAAACCAACCTATATTTTTATGATGTCGATCGAAAAGGTCATTTATAACAATTAATTCCTTTTAGTAATACAGTATTTAAGGCAATTTGTACGAATACCTAGTCCTAGGTATTTTATTTTAACTTAAATATGTCGCTGATCGCGCACATTACATATTTTACCTCAACCGAACATTGTACTCTGGGAAACATACAAATCCATTAAACGTAAATTACATTAATACAAACATTCTACATACATACATTTGGCTACGTGTCCTTGAACAATTGGTATTGGTATAGTTCATAAATATTTTAATAGGTTATAATACTTGTTTTTGTGTTCTAGTAAGTGTTATAGGCAAAAGAGTAACTTTAACTTACTTGTATCTCCTCTCGTATTCTTTTATTTTCTTCTTCTCGATGCTTCGAGAATTTTCTGTACAAGTCATCTTCTTCCTGTCGGTGCTTCATCTCTAGCTTCGTTTGTTCATCTCGATCCTGGGGACAAAACATAAAATCTATCAAATTACTATTGAGAATCTATTAATGAAATATTCTTTAGTGTATTTTAATAAGTATGATTACTATAAAAAACGGTTACTTTTTATGAGACCAAGTAACGAGACCGATACATCTACCCTTAATATATTATGGGTAGATAAAGAGCTTTAAATCGCAAAGCCTTGGGGGGCACTGCCAATGCGCCCGTCGCCCTGAGATAAAGTTGACAAGTCACATGCTTGTAATTTCACCAACATTCTTACCCTTCAAAACCTGAACAGAGTGATGCTCACATTACTGCATGGCGATAAAAATAGGTATGTTGGCAGGTCTTTCCTGGATGGACAGCAAGAATTCTGCCAACATTCTCTAGCAAATTTCATTCTAGACTTAAATATCCATTTGTAGCTTTCGCTAATTCGGATACCGGCAGTGTATTACATTCCTATGCCTTACATGCGTAAGGCAGGAAGGATGCAGCAAAGCGCTTCGTGCGAAAGAGTGGTATGTCAACGACATAAGGATGGAGTGTTCCGAACTGGAGTAACTCTAATAGACCGGAGGGAGAACGATGAAGGTGAAACTAAATTGTGAAGTTCCTGCGCACTCTCTCCGAAATGTGTCCTATAGAAAACCGACAAGTAGGCCATTTTTCCGCGGTGATTAAGACTTAGAAGCTACTACTCCACGAGAGAGTTGTTGGCGCTGTTGCGTCAAGGTGTGCTTGATAATTCACTATGTAGCAAATTTTCAAAAAGATTCTGCTTGTATTGGTTTCTGTTTAACATTTGAAAAGGAGAATAAAAGTGTTTAAACACTAATAGGTAGTGTATTAAACAATAATATTGCATAATCTCGCAATTCTACACATTTTTAGGTTCTTTTGTCATCAATTTGTACTTTTGTTTGAAATATAGGTACTTCTCATGCTCTAAAAGTTCGTCATTATAGCCTACGTAGCGAGCGTCGAGTGCAACATTTAACCCATAGGGAATAAAACGTATCTACCTAGTTTTATAATTTATTTCGAGTGACCTAGACAAACTCAAACATCCAGTAGGTACTTGCTTTAGTGGCAGAAGCCAAAAATACTACACCCGGTTTTAATTCCGTGCCTTTTCCGCATAGACGGCAGCGCCATATTATTTCTTTGCGTAACGCATTGACTTACAAATAAGTCAATGGCGTAACGCTAAGAATTCACGGAGCGATTTTCAGGCGCGCCCGCCGTGGTTGCGAGACCGCGACAGTACAATTTAGATATGTATGTAAATTTGAGTAGCACATTTCACGACGCGTTTTACGCCCGTGGCGGGGAGCCGCAGCGTCTGCGGGGTACTAGTAGAACCGCCCGGGATGCGGTCACCCGCGCGCTTGGCGATCGACGCCCGCGCACTCTGCGGTCGGTTCGCCCGCGACGATCTCTAGCGTTCGCAAATAACCACGCGACTGGCGATCATCTCCCGCCAAGTTTGTCCCGCTACCGCGGCGACACTACGTGACCGCACAAACCTGCGGTATCGTGAGTACTGAAATGAAACGGATGTCCCGCAGCCGCAGCGGGCGCGGGTGGAAACCGCTCCGTGAGTTCTTAACCTTAGTACGTTTGTGTATGGACCATTTTAGTGATACGACGTAGCACTTAAATCGTTTTTCGTACTTAATTGACTATTTTTTCTCGCAATCAAAGCGAAAAGTAAAGTTTTCACCTTAGAACTAAAAGCCAATATAAACCCTCAGACTTAGAATAATAACGCATAGAAACCTAGCCCGCACACGCTAAGTGAGGCAAGTTAGAGGGTTCCAAACGCGTCCCAGGAGCGCGCGGGCTGTTAGTGCTCAAGGTCATATTGCACCGCGAACAGCTCCAAAATTTTTTGCTAAAAATGACGAAATGTGCGGTAAATGGGTGTAAAAATACAACAGACAAACATAAAATAGACACTAACATCGCATTCCACAAGTAAGTAATGCGTTTCAACTCATATTTTTATGTAAATATTCACTAAAACAGAAAAATTATTTCGCGGCAACAAGATACGAAAGTGTTGCAAAGTAACGAATTTTTTTTCTCCCCATTTTGCTATTCTGTATCAAAATAATTATATTACGTAAATTTTAGTGGTGCCTGTAATTTAGATTTATTTGCGCATCTTGAACTAATATTTACTTTAATAAACAATAAATGTTTTCGTTAACTCCTGTAAGTGATTGGGACACTTAATTATTTTATAATACTTTTAACGGCTCTGCGTTCATGCTTTATTGAATAATTATTTATTTTAATTTTATTTGAATTGGAGCACATATTGCAACAAATTTACAGTACTTATATATTTGTTTCTACTATAGTGTTGGCACCACCAGTACAACTTTGATAGCTTATTATATGTCTTTCTTTTCGTAACTCAAGCGAAATATTTTATATTAAAATATTTTATTTTCTTAAAAGGGGAGCATTCTTAAGCGATTTTTTAATCTATTTTAACAGTTATTTTCTTTAATGTTTGCTTATGGCATTTTCGGTTTTAGGTTTCGAATATGGCACTTATTTCTAAATCCAAGATGCGGGCGCGATTTTTCGAATAATGGCAAGTTGGGTATCGTTTTCGAGATGTTTGGGAATGTTCAATACAAATATGGCACTCATTTCTAAATCCAAGATGGCAAACACGACAGTTCAAACAAAAGCATTATTCGTAATGAGCACCCCCAAATACCTCGAAAACGATACCCAACTTGCCATTATTTGAAAAATCGTGCCCGCCATCTTGGATTTACAAATAGTGCCATATTCACATTGAGCATCCCCAAATACCTCGAAAATGATACCCACATAGCATTTTTTTGAAAAAATCGTGCCCGCCATCTTGGATTTAGAAATGA
>NW_020653852.1:5250254-5357290 GCF_003589595.1 Hyposmocoma kahamanoa | reverse complement strand
GAAATGAGTGCCATATTCGTAATGAGCATCCCCAAATACCTCGAAAAGGATACCCATATAGCATATTTAGAAAAATCGTGTCCGCCATCTTGGATTTACAAATAAGTGCTATATTCGTTTTTCATCGACAAAACCGAGCACATCTGTAGGCACCTGATCGACAATGTCGGGCAAATCTGTAGGCACCTTTAACTTAATGATGAGTTAAGCAAGATACAATTTCCCCACTTTTGAGGGAAATGTTATTCCATGGCATCATTATTTGTATATTTGTGTGCGTGCCGACGAGCGTAGTTACAAGTTGCTTACGCCTACATGAATTTGGTTTTTGCCTCACTTGTGACAGTTCGTTTGATATGAAACTATCATTCTATGCGTTATTATTCTAAGCCCTCAGAGTAATAGACACCCTGTCTAACTTCCTCGGGTGTGTATCGGCTTGTTTTAGTCCCTCAATAAAAATATATTATTCATTCATGATTTTACATTAGAACCAATTAGAAAATGTGATTAATAACACAAAAACAAAAATTGTGTTACATGGTTAGTGTACGCCACGTTATGATGCAACACTAGGGTGTCCCTCAAAGCGTAACTATTGAAATATTGCTATAGTCAAGGTCAAGTCAAATAAATGTATACTTATTACGTATGTATATCCACTTAAATATCCATAAATATTTATAATATTTAGTGTTTACATATAAATATTTTTAAATGTCGTTCTATATTTTTTAAATTAGACAAACTAATTAAAACTTATTTGTTATATTTTATTATTGTTATTATGTTTTATTCGCATTAGGTTGCGGTTAATTGTAGCATGGTTATATATTGTTATGGTTCACAGTGATTCAAAATTTGTAACGCCTTTATAACCTGTGTATCACAAAGAGATAAATGTTTTTTATGAATATTTCATAAAAATATGCATATACCTACTATTCATTCATAGAATCTTTGATGCTTTGGCCACACAGAGGCGGCCGCGGAAGTGTTCCGGGCGCGGGAATTTTTGTAATGTACGACTTTATACGAGTATGAACCCTGACACACTGAAATGCGCGGCGGCCTGAGCATAAACCGCTCTCCTACAAAGTTGTTATTTTACAGATGTGTTCTTATTACACCGAGGGTGCGTTTCCTTATAAAAATTCACATACACAGACACAACATAAATTAAAAATTAACTTGCTAAATGGTATCGCACAATTAGTCTTAAATGTTTTAACCATTGACAGGCTTTTAGAAAGCAATTCGGGTCTCGATAATAATTGCCTATCTACTAGTTTGAGACTGATTTCTGGCTCCAGCAATGCATTTTAATTAGTCATTTTATTAAAGAATCTAAAGCAAGTATGCTAATATCTGATTGGAACGCGTTTCGTAACGTACTGCTAGTAGTTTGTAACTAATTATAAAATGAGTCCGTTATTTAGTTGCGTTTAGAACAAGTTACTGATAATAAATACGAAGTAGGCAAGTGTCATAGAAAATGACAATAAATTATTATAAAGAAAACGACAGCAGCCTGTGTCTGTACATTTTCTTTTTTATGGTGTTATACCGGAAAAATGACAGGCAGTACACTTGATGGATAGTGATAATGGTTCACTACATTGGAAGCATATTTAACACCGGAAAAGTATTGCCGGCCGTTAGGCAAACTTCTTAAGCCTCCGGTTCCTGTATGTTTGTTTCAACCATCTCTACCTTTTAGTCTTGTACACAGTGGTGCTGTTTTGCGTACAAATAGATAGGAAGGATATTAGTTATCCCTATGTACGATAGGGAGATTCCATAGATAGATTCTGAACTGACAGAGAACATAAGTTCTTAAACGTCCAATGTATGTATGATTGTACTGGTTATCCATACGGACCTACATAGGTATCTAAGATAGGAAGGTTTTTTTTCACACTTCATTTAACAAATCATGCGCCTGGTGGTAAGCGACACGCCTGTCAATAAAAATTGAGAGCACTCAGAGCTTTAAATCGCGAAAATTTTGCACTAACAGGGAGCATAAGTCCTTATGCCTCCTGTATCTGTGTGTAAGTACTAGCTATCCCTAAGTACGATAATGTGGATTCTGCACTGATAGAGAGGGTGCCATTACAATGTAGGTAAGTGTCGGTTGTATTATATTTAATTACCTGGTTAAGCCAGAAGATCGTGCAATCTCTGCTTTGCTCAAAGGTTTACGTCCAGTAGCGAAGTGGTTGTAATGAAAATGGCAATAAATATCAAATTCAATGTTAAGTGAAATAACGAAAGCACACGAGAACCTTGGCTCTTTTTTAATATTTTAATAGTAGTTTGTCGCGTGAATGAAATCTAAATAGAAATTTGGTGAGCGATGACGAAACTAACAAAAACTATTTTGCTATTTGGAGTGTGAAAAATGCCTAATTAAAAGTTTGAATTACAAAATTGATATTAAATAATTTGACGTTGTAAGTTGCGCTTGCAATAAAAAAAGTTAGGTTTTTTTGCATTCTTTCACGGCGCCTGGTTGTAATGTCAGATTTTTTATTTTTGATTCTTGATATAAAATGATTAAGTTAGCACGCAACAGCACTGCAATTTCAAATGCGCGAGAGATTTGGTAGTGGTGGAATAATGTACATATTGCGCCTTTAGTGTCGAAACATTAAATACTAAATTTTTTTATAATATCAAGTGACGGAACGAACAAGTCGTGCACCTGATGGTAAGCTACACGTCTATCCATGACAGTTGCAGTGCCACACAGAGCTTTAAATCTCAAAGATCTGAGGGGCTGCCAATGCGCCCGACACCCTGAGACATAAGTTGACAAGTCCCATGTGCCTGTAATGTCACAGCACCCTTACCCTTCAAAATAGAAACACAGTAATGCTGCTGCTTGGCAGCAGAAATGGAAATTCCCTAGACGAACCTTTTCACAAGGAGCTCTACTGCTACTAAATCGCAGAGTTCTGATGGGCACTGCCACTGCGCCCGTCATCCTGAGATATAAGTTGACAAATTCTAAAAAAATTATGGCTTACGTGCATTGACTTACAATTATATGGACGTCGAGTCCGCGCTAAAAAATGTCCGAACTTATGTATAGGGCGTTAAAATCGTATACACAGCGTCATTCACGCTTTAGTCTTTGTTTGTTTCTTCTGACAGTGAAACAAGCAAAATTAGACAGTACTGCGATGACATTACAATTTAAATTCAACGTTTTAGCTTTTTCATATTCCTTTAAATGTCACTACGTTTAAATAGGTTGACTTGGGACATTTTTTTCGTGGTTTTTGTATTAGACCCGTCGTCGTCCATTTATTTGTAAGTCAATGCTTACGTGCTTCAGTTTGCATTGTTTCCTTTATTTAATGCGCTATTTACACGTCTACTATATTCTATTAATGAACATCAAAGTAAAAAATGACAAAGGTATCAGGCTTGAGATACTTCTTCTCACTTTTACCAATTTCATTCAGATTGCAAACGAAGCAACAAACTTACATAAACTCTAATAACACATAAATGGTTACACCACTTTCTAACCATTTGTTTGTAATGATCCATCAACAATAATGCTGCGAAGTGAGGAAGTCTGTCACTCGTAAATTTAACGAGGCATCGATCATATAGTGAAAAACAACTTTTATATGATTATAGGTATATATTGTTAAGTCCATAAAAGACGTTGCAATCAAAACTTCAAACGGTACCTATTATGTCTTTGAATACAAACTATGATTATTATTAGAAAGAAAAGCAGATGTATATCTATAACGTCCGCGTCCGCGTCTGCTGTCTTAGCTGGGCTAGTAACCAACGTAGTAATAAGGTGATGATGTCACAATGACGTCATTATACGATAGTATAATAGGAAAATTCCTGATATTATGTACGGTTTCGGACTATTTTAAAAACGATTTTTTTCAAATATTTATTTAAGGCTGGTGGCATAAAGGCAAAAAAAGATAGATATATACCTAATGATATGTTGATAATATAATATTTTCATGACTTGTAATACAAATCAGGAACAGCTGATGAAGCATGGAACAGACAAAATAGTTAGATACCTATCTTATTCCGGGCTAGATAGAGTGAAGTATTGTAGCAAATAGAAAACCATAATCTCGAAATACTTCACTCTATCTAGCTCGGAATAACATAGGTACCTATTTTTTAAAATAGTAATTTAAGGCTGGTGGCAAAAGAAGATAAATATATACTGATATGTTGTTGATAGGATATTTCATGACTTCTAACACAAATCAGGAACAGCTGATGTAGTATGGAACGTACTAAATCTTTATTTCCAAAATAGTATTTTTTCCCTAGACAGATCTTATTCCGGGCTAGATAGAGTGAAGTATTTCGAGATTATGGTTTTCTACTTGCTACAATTCCAAGATGGTCTCTTTTCCTTGGATATTCACTTGATAGAGGTACTTAGTTATGTACGCTAGTATCTTACAATAGCTTGTAATTACATTTTATTTACTTCTAATGCTTAATAATCCTATTGATATAGTTGTAATTACTAATACCATCAAGTGGTTGTAGTAAATATCTTGTAGGCCGAAAGTTAAGAATTCTAAGCTAAGTGCTATTGTCAACTGTGCCTTGTCCACCTGCAAATATAATTTGTTGCTGGTACAGTAACACCTGTAGGAAGGAGAGTGTCGCCACCTTGCGGTGGGTCGCCATGGAAAGTGAAACGGGTGTCGTTCACCTCAAGTGCGCGCGCGCCGGCCTCCCGCGAATTAGAACCGTTTATTAGAACGAGAGATTCGCTTGATAGTGAGTTGAAGGTTTTTTTGTTGGAGCAGCGCTTTAAGAATGTAGTATTCGTTCAAGTACGGTAGTTATATTGAAAAGGAATGTGCTTTTGTTACCTAAGTGCCTAGGTATGTGTTGGTAAAAGGACTGTTGGCTAAAAATACGGTTCGAAACAAATCCGTAATACCAATTCAAGGTTCATTTATTGTAAAGTGTATCTAAATCGAAGTAATGTAGGCCGTGTCAAGTCAGAATGATTGAATGTCCATTCAAAGTAAGCATTAAAGTTAAGAACCGTGTCCTCAATGTGTTTACTATCATTTATTTCGTGGTATTATGTAAAGCGCTATGTGCCCGGAATAGAAATGCGCCAATAATAACCAGCCAACGTAAAATATGACATCAATGCTCGGTAACAATCGTGACAATGGGCCCGCATTATCATTTCATACATTATGCGTGTTTTTATCAACGAGGTTCCGACTCGCTTCAAGAATTTGTTTTTGTACGACTTGATAACGGTAACGCTATAGTCAGTAGCGCGGCAGCGAGTCGCCGACCGGTCGTGTTTTTACATCTGTAATTTACATACGAGTACCAAAATGTTCAAATTAGTAAGGGGTGTGCGGAGATTAAGCGTTCAGTGCCGGTATAACAGCCACGCTACTGTTATAGGTACAGAGCCGAACAAAAGTGACCCCTACTACCAAGAAAATAGAATAAAAATGGACGAGTTGATTAATGAGCTCCGATTGAAAACAAGTGAAACAATTAAAGGTGGCCCAGAAGATGCAGTAAAGAGGCACACGGCGAGAGGAAAACTGCTCGTGAGGGACAGGATTAACCGGTTGGTGGACGAAGGCAGCGACGTTTTGGAACTGAGCACTTTGGCTGCCACCGGAATGTATAAGGGGCAAGTGCCGAGCGCCGGCATCGTCACAGCTATCGGCAAAGTTCACGGTCGCGATTGCATGATAGTCGCCAACGATGCCACTGTCAAAGGAGGAACCTATTTTCCTATAACAGTTAAGAAACATCTTAGAGCTCAAGCGATCGCTCAGGAATGCCGTTTGCCTTGTATTTATCTGGTAGACTCGGGTGGCGCCCACTTGCCTGACCAAGCTGATGTGTTCCCTGATAAAGAACACTTTGGTAGAATATTCTACAATCAAGCTAACATGTCCGCGGAAGGCATACCTCAAATATCGGTTGTTATGGGGTCTTGTACGGCAGGTGGTGCATATATTCCTAGTATGTCAGACGAGAGCATTATTATCAAAAACCAAGGAACGATTTTCTTGGCTGGACCCCCTTTAGTAAAAGCAGCTACAGGTGAATCGGTGACCGCAGAAAATTTAGGTGGAGCAGATTTACATTGCCGACAATCTGGAGTTACCGACCATTATGCGCAAGACGACGAACACGCTCTACATCTCGCTAGGAATGCCGTCGCTAATTTGAACTGGAATAACGAACAGAGGACTAGAATTTATGCTCCTATTGTTGAAGAGCCAGTACATAATATTGATGATCTGCATGGTATAGTTGGAGCAAATATTCAAAGACCTTTTGACATACGAGAAGTAATAGCTAGAGTCGTAGATGGAAGTCGTTTCCATGAATTCAAACAGCTTTACGGAGAGACTTTGGTATGCGGATTTTCTACTTTATACGGTCACCCAGTAGGTATAATAGGTAATAATGGTGTATTACATTCAGAATCGGCGTTAAAAGGATCTCATTTCATTCAACTATGTGCTTCTAGAAAAATTCCTCTGTTATTCCTTCAAAACATTACTGGTTTCATGGTTGGCAGAGACGCAGAAGCTGGTGGTATTGCCAAAAACGGAGCCAAGATGGTGACAGCAGTGAGTTGTTTCAAGGGCCCAAAAATCACAGTCATCGTTGGAGGCAGTTTCGGTGCTGGTAACTACGGAATGTGTGGTCGAGCATACTCGCCTAGTTTCCTTTATATGTGGCCCAATGCCAGAATATCTGTAATGGGCGGTCCTCAGGCAGCTACTGTGTTGTCTTTGGTTGCGAAGGAGAAAGTTTTAAGGGAAAACAAACCTTGGACTGATGAGGATGAAAAGAAAATTAGAGGACCTTTAGAAGCTCAATTTGAGAGCGAAGGGCATCCTTTCCACAGCACAGCGAGGCTTTGGGATGACGGTATTATTATTCCTAAAGATACAAGAAGAGTCATTGGACTTAGTTTATCGGCTGCATTAAATGCGCCATTTAGAGACAGTAAATTCGGTGTATTCAGAATGTGATGTGATTTAATGAAAAAACTGTTACGTATCGATAAAAAAATAGGTACATTATGTGATAACAGAAATTATTTGTTTGTTAATTTGGAGTTATCTAATCTGAGGAATGAATGCTGTTGCTAATGTTAAATTTGATCAAAATAGGTGTGTAAATGACGTAACTTCTTTTTTATATTAAATTGTAAAGTAAAAGTGTGTGAAACGGTTAATTTTGTTGAAATGTTGCCTCTTCAACTTTAACATTTCTAAACAGTCTATTTGTAATTTCTAAACGGTCGTAAAAGCTACTATCATTCCGACATTTAAAAATTTCGAACATACCAGACACTTTAAATGCTCAAACATTTAACTATAATGTTTATTTTACGTAAATCAGCTCTGACTATCATGTTACTTACATTTCTTGTCAGGTGTCACAGTTTCAAAATGTTGGTCAGATTAATAACTTTTCCGATCAAAAGATTACTTATTCTGCCGCCGTTAGTTGAAATTGTGACAAAAACTTAAATCCGAGAAAATAATGTTTAAAGAAATGGAATTGAAAAATATCTACTTTTTACTAGCGTTAACTTCATACCTAATCCGCATGGGAAAAAATTAAAAATAATGACAGATCGGACATTTTTGCTGACCACGGCAGTATACATAACAAAATATTTGAAAAAATGTCACATGCGTACACGAAATCCAAACAAAAACAAAATACTGCCGTTGTTAGTTGAAAGGGCTTGCAACTATATTGTTATCATTGGATTTCGTTATAAACCTTTATGATATCCTAGACCACGCATTTGTAGATTAATCATCATCAACCCATTTGTACGTCCCATTACTGAGCACGGGTCTCCCTCGGGCGAGGGTTTAAGCCGTAGTCCACCACGCTGGCCCAATGCCGGTTGGGAACTTCTCACGTTTTCCAAGGATTGTGAACCTTCTTCGACGTGCAGGTTTTATCACGATGTTCTCCTTCATCGAAAAGTTCATGGTAAATTTCAAATTGAATTTCGCACATAAATTCCGAGAAGAGGTGCGAGCCCAGATTCGATTCGATACCACGACTTTTTTAATTTCATTTGTCGATTACTAATCGTAGACTTCTAATATCTAGTTGCTTTTGTTTGTCTGTAAAATGTTTCCATTACTTTATCAAGACATTCAATATCTAGAAATAGTTGTGTATAATTAGAGATCGGTATCGCCAGAGTGTATTTACTCAAACTTCAACTAATGGGGTACATGTACGAGTAAATTATTACTTACAATTACAAAACTACCCAAAATGGTAATTAATTACTTCAAATATAACTGGACATTAATTGCAGCTCTGAGAACCCAGAGAAGGTTGTATCGAGCAAAATAGCAGCGCTTGTGCTGAACATTTTTTTAAATTTTTGTTTCGAACGAACTCGCACGTGTTTCGCCTCTATATGAGGCATCCTCAGGAGTATATTTTTGGTAGTAGTGTTTGTGTGATTATTTTAAGCTTAGGGATAATGGGAGAACTACATGAAAAATTCAATATTAGCACAGATATTTTGCATGATTTACACCTTCACTAACTTCGAGAAGTGGCAAAATATTATGCTTCCATTATTAATAACATGGATTTCAAATACACTTTTCTCCTAAATACATTACCGTAGTTAAGTAATTGCCAGTTATATCAAAAATATAGAACAAATTTATGACTTTTAAACATTGACTTACAAATAAATGGACGACGGGTCTAATACAAAAACCACGAAAAAAATGTCCCAAGTCAACCTATTTAAACGTAGTGACATGTAAAGGAATATGAAAAAGCTAAAACGTTGAATTTAAATTGTAATGTCATCGCAGTACTGTCTAATTTTGCTTGCTTCGCTGTCAGTCGAACAAACGAAGACTAAAGCGTGAATGACGCTCTGTATACGATTTTAACGCCCTATAAGTTCGGACACTTTTTAGCGCGGCCCCGATGTCCATATAATTGTAAGTCAATGCTTTTAAAAAACAAACCGACCTCAGAAGTTTGCTTATCGTCTTTTTTATTGGAATTACATCTATTTGCCAAGTTTTATAGAAATTGGTTAACGGAAAGTGCGCGAAACCGGAGTCATCTCCTAGTTTGCCACCCTTAGAGATGGACATTGTCTTCAAATTTAAATGGGACCAATATTGAAGAAAATATTCCAAAATCCGTACACAAAGTCCAGAGTAATCGCGTAATTACATATAAAGAAACATATAATTGAGAACCTCGTCCTTTTATTGAAGTCGGTAAAAAATATAGAACAAAATACAATACAATATTTCTGGGATTTCAGATGGTGGTACTATCCACTTATGTGTATTATTTCCTTGAAGTTTAGGTAAGTATAATTAAGTAAGTATACAAAGATCGAACATAATAAAACATTCCTCCGATTCGAGTCTGCGTCTCAGCTAGGGTTGCCAGATCCTGACTTATCTGTTCCGGGACAATTCTACTAGACTAAGGAAGACGGGCCGTAGCAATAAATGTATGAAACTAAATGCCGGAACTAATTAGTTAGAAAGCCATCTATCTAATTTGACGGTCATAACAAGGCCGTAACGTTATTTTCTATGATCTTCTGGAAGTTTTTAATACTCATTGAGAACCTACAAAAATTTTATGTTTTTCGCAATCAATATTTCGACGTTCCTTTCCACGACCACAACAGCAATGCATCTAGGGAACTTCTTTTATGAAAAGGACTCTAGTAAATTTTTAACAACAACTTCTGGGTAAGTGTTTGGAATCCGGGACAGTAAAGTCTAATTACTTTCACGGGACAAGACGAAAAATTCTTGGACAATCCCGGATTTCCCGGCCATTTGGCAAGTCTAGTCTCAACTCTGCGATCTGTAGCTTAATTGGCAGAGTGGTGGCCCTAGTTTGGCATACAGACGCAGGTTTAAGTCCAGTCGCAGGTGTCATATCGAAGGAATTTTTCTTTCTCTTCAATCTTTGTATGAATAATCTAACAAATTAGTGAAGTATTTAAAAAACCACGCTAGTAAAACATCACATTCAATAAAATACCGATTTGTGGTAATACCGTATTCTTCATCTTAATACCGAATATAAACAGTGACTGAATCTATGTGATTATTAGTTATTTATTTGCATTTAATTGTTGCATTTATGTGTAATTACGTTGTTGATAATTGTTCATAATAAATTAATTGATTTTAATATACTTCGTCGACGTCTTCTTTTATTTACTGTTATTAGGTAAATATTGTTACCTAAATGCTGTTTACAATACAATTTTTTTTATGATATCAAGGGACGGGTCGAACAAATCGTGCGACTGGTGGTAAGCGACACGCCGCAGTTCCAGTGCCACTTAAGGTGGTTTTCCACCGGCGAGGTGAGACGAAACAAGGCGAGACGAGAATTGAAATATTTTCGGCCTATTTTCACCAAAACTTGTTATTTAATAAAAATTAAGAGTACAACTTCAGTTTGAATTCAAATTTTTCCCGTACTAATACGGTTTTGCTTGGGTCGAGCGGTACACTGGCAAAATTTCATAATTTATTTTAATTTTTTTTTTCAAACGAAATTAAAGTTACTTGAAAAATTTATATCGTGTGTTATACGCGTTCTATTTAGTAGATAATTGTTCGAAAATCGCCTCCAGTGCAACGGAACAAGATACGTCAATGTGTAGCTTGATGTGTACCTATTGAATACAGCGGTTTTCTTGAAAAGTTTCGAGGTAAGTTTGTGTTTTTTTTCAATAGAGAAAATTTTTAGGAATCGTGTTTTCACTCCGTATAGTAATTAGTGTATATCCTTAATTTTATTATATATTTTTTACAAAGTGATCGATCCAACACTTTCACTGTTATGCGGAATCAAACAAAGCCAATAAGAAAGAAGATATCCATAATATTAGCCTTAGAGCTAAGTCCAAACTCATGGTACCACGATTTCGTTTAACCAAGGTAAACAACTCTTTTATGGGGAACTGTATACGTTTTTACAATAAGATTCCGGAGCATATATTAAGTTTATCATTTCCTACTTAGGATTATAATTTTTAACTTTTAAAAACTACATTAAAAATATTTTGATCAAAAAATCATATTACAAAATTGAAGACTACGTGTTAGATACAGATGTATGGAAAGACGACACGGCTCCAGAATCCACACAAATTTGATTCAAAGTGTACTCCATAGCATTTAAGTTTATTTGAAAAGAGCAATCCCTAGAGTTTCTTGCTCGTTCTTCTCAGGGAGGTCAGCGTAGTGAACGAGCAGTAGCTTAAATGTGACGATTTCAAGTGTAAATTTATTTTACCTATGGAATAAATAATCTTTGACTTTGACTTTGACTTTGCTATTTGAGTTTGTATCAAAACTTAATAGCGTGATTGCCCGCGCTGTGGTTGTGGATAGTAGTAACTATCCAGTGCTGTTCAGTTTGTTTAGCGATAAACGAGTAATGGGTATATTTCACCGCTGGGCTCGGGTCTCCAGGCTCCTCGGCTCCTTAGAATACTTCATAGGTGTTTCAAGGGTTGTGAACCTCCTTCGGCATGCAGGTTTCATCACGATATGTTTATCATAGCTAACGAGAGCATTGCTAGTAAACATGTGCAAATATACGTAGCTTAGGAATTAAAATCGTATATATAGTCGACAGCACATCGACATACATGTTTGCTCGAATATCCCCTCAAGAACTACAGCACAAGATCCGTCAATGTTGATATGTTGTTGTACGTACATGCTGTCATAGGTATTCGAACCGTTGGCCACTAAATTTCAAAGCAATCGTTCTCCCACTGCGTTACTATATTTACTTCTAAGGGTCAATGCAAACCGGCAGACGGCAACGCAGAGGACAGACGGGACAGAGATTTATAATGTACATTATTTATTTACTTATATACATTACTGTCACAATTGAAATAATGTATAGATGTAATTAAGTTTTTTGAATGTAAGGATGTTTCACCAAAATATTCAATAATGTTTTTTGAAATTGCTTTTTGGGAGAGTGCTTTAAAGATTTTATGAACGATATTAGACGATAACTTTTTTATTCTTAGGAAATGAAACTATTTTTCCGGATTTAAATCACGTATATTTGTTTTTTCAAACAAACCTACGTTTCGGGCCCTTTACAGGTACCATGGTCACGGTTGACTTTTTTTTATTCTTTTTTAACGAAATAGAACACATATACATAACGTACGATATACATTTTTGAAAAGGCCTTAATTTCGTTTGCAAAAAAATAAATTCTGAAATAAAGCCAGTGTTTACTCGACTAGTTTATTATAATTATTTTATTTTTATTTTATTTTATTTTATTCAATTCAATTCAAATTATGAATATAAAGATTGAACACTTAGGCAAAATACGATCCGACTGTATTCGAAATGACGTCTTCTAGCAAACCGTGCCAGACGCTATGCCAACTAAGCCACGGAACGAACCAGAGAAGCTTATGAATTTTTCTATGTGTGTTTGTTGCAGATCTTTATTTTGGTTTTTAACGACTTTTTGCGCGCCGTCTGTGAGAAATCTATTTTGTCAATTGCCAATAACGTGACGTAACGCAGAGAGAAATGCGTCGTGCTTTTCCGAAGTAGGTTTCAGAGCATTGCAATTTATACCTCATCACAATTGAAATAGCATTAAAAAAAATATTGATAAATTTAATGTCCTCATCCTTCCCGTCTGTTGGTTTACACTAGCCCTAAGTATTTTCTTACGCGTGGATATTTTTTCACATGTTACGTCAAGCAGCAAAAAAAACATGACTTCTTTGTGAATCTTCTTTAACTCAAATTAAATCCATTGCGACAAAAAAATACAAAAAACGTGTTTTGATTTAGTATGTTAATGAGTTTCTTTGACCTGCGCCCGCGCATGGAGGTCAAGTTTACGAACAAAAGGATTACGGCGCTTACTTTTTGCAGGTTTTTACGAGGTGATATAATTATATCTAATTTTTAGATACATACATTTCAGATAAATTGTAGGCTACTTTATTTGTTACAATTTTGATGTCGTATGTCTGTCTGTTGATTATTCACATTCTATCTTCCAAAGCAACGCGATTCCAATACGTAATGTTTTGATACAAAGTTAAGAATATTAAAAATAGTGACGTGAATACTTTTAATTGGCTAGAGAGACTCCTACTAAACACTACGTTTATTTTTTAAATGTATATTTATGTGTAATCTGTTGGTGTACCAAATAAATACTAAGAGCATGAATTAAAAAGACTTAAAAATAAGAAATAATCAAAGAAACAAAACAAGTTTGTATAGAAATAATAAAAGGTTATAAGTCTTTTGATGACATTGTATCTTCTAAAGGATTACCGGTTTCAATACGTATTTGTTTTGATACTAAGTTAAGCGTATTAAAAATAGTTCTTAAACATTTTGATGACAACATATGTAGGTATGCAACAGGATTTGCTTGTACTGTTCATTATAATTTACGAAAGCGATTGATAGGATTCTTAATAAACAATAAAATCAGCACGAAAAATATATTTTTTGTAGTAGTTCTGTTAATGATGCACCCTTGGTGTAATATGGACATATCTGAAAAATGTGAACTTTTCAGGAGAGTGCCTTAAAGTTTCTATGAACGAAATTAGACGGTAACTTTTTTATGCTTTTGTAAATAAATAGAACACTTATAGTATACGATATACATGCCTCTCGACTCAAGCAAAATGTACCGTATTAGTACGGGAAAAAATTGAATTCGAGCTAGTTAGTATTGACTCTTCATCATATCATACACAGCCTGACTTTACCCACTGCTGGGTATAGACCTCCAAGTTTCTGTGCCACTGCCTTGTCCTGCGATGTCGTCCGCCCGTCTCGCCGCTGGACGCCCGACGTTCCTGTATCCAGTCCTTGGACGCCACTCAATAATCGCCTTACTCCATCTGTCATCTTGTCTACGTATCAGGTGCCCTGCCCAGCTCCACTTTAGCTTCGTGATGCGGTTCCCCACGTCCTTTATATTTGCATCGATTTTTAATCACAAAAAATTAGATAACACACATCAACAATAAATTCAAGATGATATCATCCATCAACACTAAACAAAAGCCGATCAATAACACTAGTGGCATCGCGGCATCGCATGTTACGCTTTCGGCTCGCTACGCTGGCCGCGTGTTTTTTCCAACTAGAATTCTTGCTAAGAAACCTCTCGCGTACACTTTTAAGCGTTAATTGCCGATCTATATGCCGATTGCGGTTATGGCCTGCTTCTTGTTGGTTTGTAACGTCGTATCGCTGGTGTAGTACTGTTAAATAGCTGAGTGTTAAGCCATTGTAAGTTTTGAAGATCTCTGCACCAATTTTTAAAGAATTATGATTTTACAAGCCGCGGTTTAGTATTGTGTACGTGATTCTAAATGTGGCATTACTTTACAAGTCTTGCTATATTGGTTACTCTGAAAACGGTGTCTCCGGGCGCTTTGTTTGTTTTTATAATAAAAACTTAAGTATAGATACTACCTCAGCTCGAATTAAAACTTTTCCCGTGCTAATAGGGTTCATTTTGCTTGGATCGAGCGGCAAGGACACTGGCGTTATTTCAGAATTAACTTTTTTACAAACGAAATTCAAGCTATTTGAAAAATGTGTATCGTATACTGTGGGTGTTCTATTTAGTTCAGTTGGTATTAAAAAAAAATCATTGGTATATGTAAAATACCTACTGAGTAAAGCGGTTTTCTTGTAAAATTTCGAGGTAAGTTTGTGTGTTTTTTTTCTATCGTGAAAATTTTTACGAATCGTGTTTTCACACCGTATGTATATCCTCAACTTTACTATATATTTTTCACTTTGGAATTTGGAATTGTTTCAACACTTCCACTGTAATGAGGAATCGACCAAAGCCATTTGAAGTTGTATATTTTAGACGACGACATCACATACGTTGTTCTGATCCCAAAGTAAGTAGCTAAAGCACTTGTGTTATGGAAATCGGAAACAACGACGGTACCACAAACACCCAGACCCGAGACAATATAGAAAAGTTAGTTTTTATGCGTTGACCCGGTCGGGGATCGAACCCGGGACCTCAGAGATGGCGACACCATGAAAACCGATATATATATATATATATATATGTATAGACTCTTAACTAGTAAAAGAGAGGAGTGTATTGCATGCAGCATGACACTGATATGTATATTGCAATCCTTCGTCCTGTATGCTTAGGGTTTATATTTTCATCACACCTGATGGTAAGTTTTTAGCAGTAGAGCTATTAATGAAATAGTTCGTTCAGGGAAGTTGCCGTCATACATACATAAACTGCCTCTGTGGCCGAACGGTTACCATGCCGGACTGCCACGCAGAGATCCCAGGTTCGATTCCCGGGCCGGGAGAAATAGTTGTATGGCCTACAATTATTTCTCTCGTGAGTTTGGGTGTAATTTGTGGTTGTCTATGTGTGTGTCCATGGCACCCGCGACCCAGGGTTTCCCTAGTGCAGGGCTATGTTGAGTGTGTGCGTTATTTATTTATTATTATTATTATACCTATTTCTGCCGTCAAGGTGCTGGTGAAACTATAGGCATACGGGACTCATCAACTTATGTCTCAAGTTGACAGGAGTCTTGGCAGCGGCCCTCGGATCTTTGCAACTGTTGCTAGGTCGCTTACCATAGATGACTGTTCGTTCCATCACTTGATGTTATAAAAAATTAGACAAGGTCGACGATATTATAACGTGCACACCTTTATAAAGCCAATTCACTCTCGCCTTGAAAAGGCCCAGGTTACAGCGTTAAGATAACAAATCTGCACGCAGGGAATTCCACTTCATAACCGTGCTCCATAATATAAATGTGGAAGCGTAAAGTCATTCGCGGTGTGGCCTGCGCTTAACGCTTCCTGCGATTTTTTTGAATATCTACAAAGGAAGGTAGTGTTTTATAAATCTAGCTGCGTACACCATAGTTGCAAGCTAAATTCTTGTTTTTTAATAATAGTAATAATAATATTATAATCGACTTCTTAGGCTTTCGCGATTGTTACTGAATGAAACTATTTTTCCGGATTTAAATCTCGTATATTTATTTTTTCAAACAAACCGAAGTTTCGGGCCCTTTACAGGTCCCATGGTCACGGTTGACTTTTTGATGATTCATTCATTTCCTAAATAACATTATTAAACAACATGACATACGTTGCTCCGATCCCAAAGTAAGTAATTAAAGCTCTTGAGTTATGGAAATCGGAACCAACGTCCACAAACACCCAGATTCGAGAAAGGAAAAATTTGTCTACATATAGAAAAATTTCTACATTGACCCGGCCGGGAATCATACTCGGGACCTCAGCGATGGCGACATGTAAACCGGTCGGCAAGCCACTCGACTACGGAGGTCGTAAAATGTACGCTTTTTATAGTTCTCAGAAAATTCCTACATCAAGTCGACGTCCATAATCCTTCATCAATTTTAATCAGTATCAAATTCCATCTCAAGATCTCAATCAATTTGGCGTCAGATGCCGCGTTGATTGATATTTATGTGCACAGTTCAGGTGGAGAATAATTACAACTGCTTTTCTAATGTAGTGAACCGTTTGCTGTACATTGTTGTCTGTTATACAGAATCTAACTGTATTGGACAGATAGTATGACTTTGTTGAAATGATACGTCGACGATTCGATGATTTTGTTTTGAATAAGTCATTACTTATATAGAAAATAAAATGAAAAAATTCACTTTAATAAATAAGAATTTAAAAAAGCATTGTTGCTGCATTTCAATAAGCTAGTCTCTAAAATCGTAAAGAAGTTAATTCGGTATCGAATTCTTACGTTTTCGTGATTGTTACATTTAGACGCTTAGGCTGCTGTGATCATGCCCGAAACGTTGGTTTATTTGGAAAAAGAAATATTTCGAAAAAATAGTCAAATTTTCTAAGTTAAGTCTGCTTTTTGTTAGCTTGGTAGCAGTAGAGCTCCTTGTGAAAGAGTGCGTCCAGGAAAATACTGTCGTTTTACCTATTTCTGCCGCCAAGCAGTAATGTGAGCCTTACTGTGTTTCGATTTTGAAGGGTAAGGGTGCTGGTGAAATTACAGGCACGTGGGACTTATTAACTTATGTCATTCTGTATCTTATAAAAAAAATCTATTTTTATTACTACATAATCATCTAGATAAACATTATATTGAAACCATTTTATACTTTAATTAAGAATTCAACTAATTTACTTAGTTTGCCCACGTTCCAAATCTTTTAACTACAATGTTATCTTAAAATTGTGTTTTCCTCGAATGACTAAACTGAAACAAGCGACTATTTTTATTTTAGTATATATTTTAACCGTCGCGTAATATCGGCAAAGACATTTCCCTGCTCAGCCACATGGTTGATCTGTTGCGTTCGATTACACAATCTGTCGAGTTTAATTAACAACTTTCTCTAGAGTCAATGAACGCTTGCATTCTGCCAATGCTGACAGCATCATTGCAATTGAAATCGTTTAAAAAGTTCGCGAGCGTGTTATTATTGGTTGTTGAAAGAATAATATTACAATTAGAATTGGAATTTGATGCTGTTGAATATAATTGATATTCGAAAGCATTTTTTGTGTTGTCAGAACATTAATTGTGTTCGTAATAAGGTATGTAAAAGAGGCGGCGAAGCAGACTTCAGTTGTTATAAAATATGTTATGCCTAAATCCATATGTGGTTTTTGAGCGTAAAATTATGAGAGAAATAATTATAAAATTTACTCAATTATCTTTTTTATTTTAAGGGTCTCATTAGACGTAGAATATAGACCAGGATTAAATCTAGTATATTCTTTTTCTATCAAAATAAGTGCGTATTTGCCTCTATCTCACCGATGGAAAGTGACGATGAGGTCGACGATGGGGCATGCACATCTAAATAATTTTTCTCTCTCTCTCTCCTTGAAAATATCTCGAACTCTTGCTTTGGAAAGGTTCAAGTCCTGGCATTCAGGGAATAAATCTGCAGGCAAGAAATTCCACTCAATTGCCGTGTGTAGGCTGGGGTTCCAATTCGTGCGACTCTTCGGAACCCCAACCCCTGTCTAGTCCCATGATGATGGAAAGAGGACGGCGGAATTAAATCGTGCAAATCCATCGCACACTCTTAGTGATGTATCCTATAGAATACCGATAAGCAGGCAACTTTACTCGCGGTGCAGCTTCGCCTCTACTAAATCCGAGTCACTACTCTTACACTCACTACTACAGTTACTAGCAAAAACTTACAAAAACAATGCAATTGCGTTAGGTATGACAATTAGGGCAGTATAATTAAGGTAAATGCAAGGGTCAGTGTAGAAGAAATCCAGTCTTGTGGAGAATCCATGGTTAGTCGTTTTAACTTGACACTTAAGGCTGTCTCCGATTGGGGTGATGCCAACCTTGTCAAATTTAATGCTACCAAAACGCAGGCGTGTCTTTTCTCCACTAAACGGAGTCCCTTTCACCTGACTCAGAATTTTCGTGATGTATCCTTACTGATAGTCGACCGTCTTCACCTACTTGGAATGGACCTGTAGTCCAATCTGAACTTCGGCAGATACATTGAATCCATGAAAAAATGCAGCCAGGAAGCTTGGCATCCTTTCCAACGTGAGGCGTTATTCACACCGGGACAGTTGCTTCAGTTGTACCTACTAAGCACAAGACGACCGGTCGTGTATTGAGTACTGCTGCCACTTATGGGATGGCTCTGTTAAATACCAACTGGCCACCTTGGATTCAATAGACAAGCGTGTTACGAGGCATATAGGTGTCTCAGAATTAGTAGAGGTGAAGTTGCAGAGTCTTGAACAGCGCCGTAGGGTCGCCAGCTTATCGGTATTCTATAGGATATATCACGGAGAGAGTCAAACACTGGTGCAAAATTTCAACGTTTAGTAATAGTAGACACCCATGTCAAGCACGCGTACAAATGAATATTTTTTAAGACTTAATTTCAACCATTTGGTAAAGACGGAGACGTAGGTTGCATTATTCTGTTAGTGGCAAGTTTCTATGGGCAGTTTGAGTAGTGTTTGACATGGGTGTCAAAGACTGTTGTACTATGGGGACCCAATGCTTGACAGTCGTATGTTCAGGCGTCAAACACTAGGACGTAACTAGTGTCAACTATTGGTTACAGGTATTGTACAGTGAGAAAATGCCACCAAATGGGTTACATTATTTGGAAGGTAATGTATTGAAGGCGACTGATGAAGTGTCTAAAACGATTCCTAACGCTGCAAAAAGAAAATATTTTTAAGGTTATTTACAACTGTATATGACGTAATGATCATGTGACATTTAAATTTCATTTTTGTATAAGTTTTTGGTAAACATTTATACTTAACACGAAGAAAAAGCATCTCGCTTGATTTTGTTTTTTGTTCTTTTATTAATTTATTGTTATAAAGTAATCAATCCAGTCCATAGATTTAGTATATCCATAGATTGGCCTTGAAGTATTGGAGACGAGACCAAAACAAAAATACATCTGTGTGCATATAATGTGCATGTGTGCAAGATAAGTAGTGTTGCGCCATACACTGATTTAACTTTAATATCGATTAACATATTACACCGGCATTTCACTTCGTCGTATTCACCAAAATGTCTTATCGCAAAACGCCGAGACGTTAATTAACTAATTAATTAATGATTCAATACAAAGTTAAGAAAGCTACTATCACCTTCTGGCAGTGTCATAGGATGGTAGGTAAACAATGGGGACTTTCACCTAAGATAACACTATGGCTCTACAAAACGGTGATAAGACCCATGATCAGTTACAAGTTTTGGTCACACAAACACATTATGTGTACCAAATTTCAAAATAATCAGACCAGTAGGTTTGGAGTAAATTGGCTGTGACAGAGGGACAGATGGACACACAAGTGATTGCTGCATATTTTTGAAAACTTTTTGGGAACCCAGTCTTCTGTCTTTAGCATTATAAGCCATTTCTGTCGTACTTCAATGTTTTGAAGAAATCTGAATCACACTAATTAACATTAAAAGCCGCAACTACGCTATTAAAAGAAATTTTCGTTTTAATGTAGACATAAAATAATGCACTAATGCAATATTAATTAAATATAAAGTACTAAAACCAGAAATTTCTGATTCAATAATATTAAGTATGAAGATGATTTAGGCTGTATGCAAGCCTCGCCTTTGCATTTCTTTTTTTCAGTTAATGACATCTCGATAACATATTATCGATTGCATCAATCTCTATGAAAGTGGGGTTAAGAATTTCAGAAATTCACGTATTTGATATATTTTTTTATTGAATTCGTATACATTTGGGTTATTAATGCACTTGAATGGTATAATTTTACGGATATATTTATGTAAAAAACTTTTGTGGTAGTGCTTTTGGACAGCTAAAAATTTAAATAGTACTTACATGTGAAATGTACAATTCTGCGAGTTTTCCTTTTTAGATGAGTTACATCCGGGTACTGAACACGTTACCATGACTAAGAAACGTTCGCTTAATACTATTTCACATTTTAAAACCAATTATTTTTCAAAAATAAACGAAATTTGTTTCGTTGTCAGTTAACCCTAGGTTCATGCAGGCTCATAGCGTATCATGAAGTGGTCTCGTCTACCCATCTCGCTCTAACATACGTGTATACTAACGCTCTTTCACTTGCATTGCCAATCTATGGGTACCTATATACTAAATCTATGATCCAGTCACATAACTTTGAAATCTTAACCTAACGTCCTGTCAAATGCTGGTACTCTGATCTTACTTTGTCATAGTCAACTATTGGGACATACAGATTTTGTCGTCTGTCATACACTGGTACGATTTTAGATGTTGCGGAAAACTGGAATATTGATTTAAATAATAATAATAATAATGATATAATGAATTAACATTTTATTGCTTCTAGAAGATATGTGACGAGTCGTTTATATGTTTTCATTCCTATGCAGGCAGTATGAGTGATGATTAAATACTTTTTTGGCAAAACACTAGATTTTTCGTCTAAAAGCGGCAACCACTCGTATGTATTGCTTGTACCTATATTTATTATTTATTTTTTTTTACTTTATTTTCTATTCACAATATATAATCGACCAACGTAGGTAGCTGGCCATTGCCGTTTCAAAGATTGCTTATTATTCACAGACCATAACGTTTCAAAGATTGCTTATTATTTTGAATTTTCCTTTGGATGTTAGTGTTACAGAAACAATTGCTTAAATAATTAAGTTATATAATAAACATAGCAAGGATATTATTTATGAATAGTCATTAAGGCGGCGCATTTTAACGTGAGCCTAGATTTTAGGAGGTGAGGTGATGTCAGGCAGCGTTGCAAACAAATCCAAGGTAGCCAGTTGGTATTTAACAGAGCCATCCCTTAGGTGGCAGCAATATTTCATACACGACCGGATTTGTGCTTGGTACAATTGATCTAGTGATAACCTTAATGCACATATAAATAATAAAGACCAAATGCCGGTACTTACAAAAATTAGCACGGCTAGAAAATGTTGACACCCGCCACTTCCGTCCCTTCGAGAACATAGACGTTGCAACACGTACGAAACGTCGAGGTAAGTAAAATAAGTTTTATACACGATTAAGTCCTGAATTTGAAATCAAATAATGTGTGAAAATCGTGAAAGTTTAAATTAATGTACGGTACAATTGAAGTAAATTAATATGAATAAAATAAGAACAAGTGGAGAAAATTTGACGTCGACAAGATCATGATGACAACTGACGGGGTAGCGAGAGGCGCGGGGTGTCTTTAATCCGCTGGGCAATTTTCAAATTTTGGGATAAATGTGAATTGAATGATCTATAGAGCATTCTCTATTCCCTACCGCCCCTAGTCGGCTCTTAAGAGTCCTTTTTTTTCCGTTACGTTATATGATTTTTTGTGTTAAGTTAATATCAAAATTTTGTGTTAAGTTAATATCAAAATTTTGTGTTTTCAATTATTTTTTGTGGTGGTGGGCGTTGAAATTTCTTTATCTTGCCTAAGTGGGCGGAGAGCAAAAAAAATTTTCGGAACCCATGCTATAGAGCTAGAGCTTCAGTTGAAAATTAAAATTTAGTAAGTTCCCTGTAGTACTTAAAGCGAAATATCTCTATATAAAAATTATGTGCAAAGTTAGATATATTATGTTGAAAAACCAAATACAAAAACACGACAACAAAAACACATAGAAAAATTCGTGAGTTCCGTGGCTTTGTTGGTATAGCGTCTGGCACGGTATGCTAGAAGACATCGGTTCGAATCCGGCCGGGTCGAAGGAATTTTTTCTGAGTGTTCGATCTTTGTATTAATAATTATAATGAACTAGTGGAGTAATTTCACATAAAAGATAATTGAATATCAATTCAATAAAAAATGTAGATATTCTATTCTTAAATAACTCGTTTTAGACATTGATTTTAGCATATTTTTAGGACATATTTTGTATTATCGGATAAGTATATCCTGTCTAACCAATTAGCATATTCTTTAGACTATATCCTTAGGTGTATCGTACATTTTTTGTAAGACCGCTATTTAATAAGTAAATACTACTAATAAACTGTTTGATCTAGCAAAACAGTTTCTCCTGCTTCTCCTGTGGCTCGCCTTAAGAAGAGTTAATTTACGATAAACGCCAAGGTAATTAACTCAAATCGTTTAAATGGTTAGAAACGAGATAGTACAATAAATAATATACAAGTAAATTAAGTATTATGGCAGTGAAAACTATACTAATACGGAAATGCTATAATATTGAACTTTATGTTTCATAGTAAAAGTCAATCACTTACGTATGTAGAATTTTATTACCATTTACGTCTAGTATTATTAGTTGGAGATTCAAATTATTATTCATTAATCATTTGCTTTGAAATGGAAGGAGAGAAAACTTGAAATCAGACATGACGCATCGATAATCAAATGGGAGACAGGTGCGATATTATTTATCTGAATTATTAACCGAATTCAAAAAAGGAGGATCTTGATTCGACTGTATTTTTTTTGTATGTATATTACGCGATAACTCCGGCTCCTCCGGATGATTATTTTTTTGTTGCAAAGAGGGTGCCTCAGTAACGGTCCTATTTAAATTTGAAGAACATTCTCCACCTCTGCGTGGCCAGGAAAAGAATCCGGTTTCGCGCACTTACCGGTAACTGATTCCAATAAAACTCGGCAAATGTAATTCCAAGAACTTTTGGGGTCGAGTTTTTAGTACTCTGTGCTGAGATTATTTATTATAATATATAATATTATAGATTTAAATTTAGCGGAACAAAAAAGTGAGAATATAAAGTGGTAAAGTCAAATAAAAAACAAATTGACATGATGGCAATTAAATTATAATTTTATAAAAACAACTTAGTGCAGTTTTACTCAACCTAATAGCTGCCTCCGTGGCCGAACGGTTTGGGTGTAATTTGTCGTTGTCTGTTTGTGTGTACATGGTACCCGCGATACAGGGTTTCGCTAGTACGAGGCCATGAATGTATATGTTATTAAAGGGTTTTTCAACAAGAACTTTGTTTTGTAAATCAAAATAAAACAATAAATTTAAATGACAATGATTCAAATTTTTATTGTACTTAAAAGTAAGGTTTGGCAATTATGAACGAAAAATTATATCTGATAAATGTCCACCACGACCACAGTTATAGATGTCGATTCTTTCATCAAAGTTTTTAATCACTTTTTGACAAAATGGTGGGTCTATTTCGTTAATCACCTCACGAATTTTGAGTGTTAAAAGCTGCAATCGATTCGATTGGCTCCGTATAAACAGTCTTTAACGTAACCCCATAAAAAATAATCCAGCAGTGTTAAATCATATGATCAATCAACTAGCCACTTAACGGCTTATATTCGTGAAATTATGCGATTGGGAAATTTGGTTTGCAATAAATTCATTGTTGCGGTGGCTGTGTGATGCAATTAAAATTAAATGCATGTTAGGTTTTGTGGCAAAGCAAAAATTTAAAAATTGCAAAAGTTTAATATAGATTGGGAACTTTTGATTTTTTATTTAGGCTAAATTAGTTTTTTAGTTTAAGAATCTCTTGCAAATACCAGTTTTTTTTTTGTATCTATTCTCTATCTATTGACTTATTGACGAAGCCCAGAGCTGATCGTTAACTAGAAAATCCATCGCTCCCACGGACCAGATAAATCGCTCCATTCTAATACTTTTTTCATTTTCGCAAAATCTTGATAACAATATCTAGAAAAAAATATAGGAAGTCAAGAGTAGGTATTATATACACACATACATTCTACGTCCTAATATAGATTAAATAAAACTTTAATAAATAACAACCTTTTTACATAGATTAAAACGTTCACTTCATTTAATTAAAAAAAAATCGGGATTTATTAGCTTAAAAATTATATTTTATTTACCTCGACGTTCCGGACGTATTGCAACGTCTATGGTCTCGAAGGGACCGCCATTCCGATTTTTTTAAATGAAATAATCTAAAAACTATTTAATCTAAAATTTACGAAATTTATAAAAACGCAAAATTAACTTCGACCGAAAAGAGAGACGACTAATTTTTTATTTTCAAATTAGACCCAAATTATAAAAGTAATTAACCGACCAGACTTTTGAAAATAACACCACTATTGTGGTGATTTTGCTTGTGTTCCGTTAAATGTGCTGGTAAGTATATGTATACTACACAATTGATGATTAATTTAGGTACGTGAAAATGTGAACTCTACAAAGAAACGTTGAGTCACGTACAGCCCAACTGTTCAAATACTTTTACTATTTGAGCATAATTTAAGAAGAATATGGACAACTTCCGATCGAGTTCTTCTGAGAAATTAAAACTGCTTGGTTTTTTCATGATATTAGGCGACGGAACGAAGAAGTCGTGCACTTGGTGGCGACATGCCTATCCATATCAATTACCCGCTCACGCGATTCATGCGTCTCTGGAAGCATACCACACCTAGAGGTGCCGGTGATGATTTTATACCGATTTATCGGATATCGAAGTTATAACAGGTAAAAGAACTAATACTAATTGCTATTTCGGTAACTACTCTAGCAAACCATAAAGTTTTTAATGCCTGGCTCTGTCATTTAAAAAAATAAACAACTTCAAAAATACGTCACGACAATCGTGTGTGTTATTGTTTGGGCTGGTGATGTCGGTGTTTATTTATTGAAAACATACCGTAAGTTGCGTTTTTTAAGTTTACCCTGAATATAAATGTATATAAACTATACTTTAAGGAGTAATTTCATGGTAAACATTAGAACCACTCAAACGGAATATTATCATATTTACCCAAGTACACCAAAAATTTCATTAGTGCTTTTTAAGTGCAGGATTTGCGGTGTATTACTGCATTTAATTTGAGATGTTTTTGTTGTAGTACGGAGGGTATTTATTTAGCAATGCAGAATAATAATTTTTATTTTTAAAAACTTGTATTTAAACTGAATCTGAAATGAAATCTGAATATGAAAAAAAATAGCCGCCATTTTGCGGTAGGATGAGCGCATCGCGTGAGCGGTTACAGTGCTACAGCGTTTTGACTTGGTATTACTGTTTTGGCACTTATGAAGTTGAAAAATTATATACATTATATAATTCGACTCAGGATATAAAACATTTTTAACCGACTTCAAGAACAAGAGAGGTTCTTTATCGGTACCTCCAACTTTATTTTTTGGTCATTTTCAGTTATTTTTGTAACAGCTATATTTATATACTAATATTATGCTCCCCGAATTTTTAACGAAACAAAAAATAAAATTAAAAAAAAAAGAAATACAAAAAGTAAACAATTTTGTGAAAAAAAGAACCAAAAACAATATAAAAACCCATTGACTTACAATTATATGGACGTCGGGTTCGCGCTAAAAAGTGTCCGCACTTGTTGTAAGGCGCTAAAATCGTATACAGAGCGCCAAACTCCGCTTTAGTCTTCGTTTGTTCGACTGACAGCGCGATACTGCGATGACATTACAATTTAAATTTCGAATAGGTTGACTTGAGACATTTATTTCCTGGTTTTTGTGTTAGACCCGTCGTCCATTTATTTGTAAGTCAATGTAAAAACCGGACAAAAATTAAGTTGGCGTAGTTGTTCATTGGAGGTATCGTTACGTATATGCAAGATTTTCTCAAAAACGACTTGCTGGATTACTACAATTCTATCACTTTTTGGTAAGGTTTTCTCGTATAGTCTCTTCCAATCCAATTTCAACAAAAAGTAAACAAACATGTTTGGTTAAAATTCTAAAGCAATCACTCAATAAATAGAATAAGTAACACTTTCACGTATATTTCAAAGATTTCGACTTGATATCTCATCACTATTTTCAACAATATTCATTTGTATAGCATCGTAAAATCGTATTTGAAAAATGGTAGTCCAAAAGTGTAGTTATTTTTCATTTATGCTTCTATGACTTGTCTATCGTTGCATAGTGCTGAACAAAAAAAAACATTCGAACAAGTATCTAAGTGTAAAGAGTTGAAGGAGGATTTAAAATTAAGATTTCGGAATTTTTAAATATATGCTTCTAAAGGTTGTGTATTTTCACTATTTTTATGTAAGGAAAACCGCTAGTATAACTCAATTAAACAAATTGATTGATTCAATTATTAATCGATTTATAGTTGGTATTACAATTGGCCAACAGTAAATCGTCTATGGTCGGGTCAGTGACTTGTTTGTTTACTTTTTGTGTAAAATGGATTAAAACGAAGTATAGTGTAATAAGTTTTAAGGTATCGTTTCTATATACAAAGTTATAGACATAAACACTCATCATCATGATATTCAGTCTACATCAACTCGCTGCTGTGTATAGGCCTGTTCCAACCGCAGATCCAGCAGCAGACGAAATCGTCAGACCATCGGGCCGGTGCGGTCTGCACACAGAGATATATCAAGATAGACGCCGCAAGTATAGCAATTTGTACAATTCGAATGAAAACCAAGCGTGCCACATTTTTTGTACCCACTATGACGTCACGAGAGCTATTTAGAGATGGAAACCTCCTTCCGTTCGCTCTAAATCGATTGATTACGACGCGTAAACACGCGTATTCCATTCAATTAATCGATTCTGAATATAATAATTTTTGGTCAAGTACTTGTTGATTACAAGTAGTCGTAATAATAATATAGTAGAAAAATACTAGAATAAAATACTTAAGTCCTTTATTTTACTTGTTATTAAAAAATATTGATTACTTAAAAAAATCAAGGCTTTAATTTTTAATCGACTTCGAATATTGAAATTGTTGTCCTTCCAATAAAATGAGCTTATTATATTACATCTTTTTGTAATAGAAGATCTTATCGATTAACGTAAATATGAATACGCACGTCAATATATGAACTTGCGACTGCCTTAATTAAATTTACTAGATGGTTTTCTGTTGGTAATTGATCAAATTGATGAATGGCAAGATAAATGAAAAAGTTACTGCTGACAAAATATGGTAAAATCTTTTTAAACAGAAGAGGTTTACTTAATGACGGCCTTGTGTGAAATTTTTGTGATTTGTTTATTATTTCTCGGATTTCTAACTCTGCTACTCTGCATATTTGGATAACATCTTAGGTGGAATAAACTAGACCACCTTCGTCTTCGAAAGCAACGAACTCATACATATGACCAACTCCAGCCAAAGACAGCGCACTGTTATAATAATTCTTTGCATTGTATATTTATTCTTTGCATTATATAAACGAACGTATACATCACTAAATGTTAAATTTGGCCAAAGAAATTAAGAAAAGAAAAAAGAAAAAAAAAGAAAAGAAACGCTTGTACAAGCGGCCGTACCACGAAACTGAATGCATTATACAAAAGTGCGTTCGTTCGATATTCACGGCGTATTAACAAAGGATCACAAATATATCGTACCAAGTAAAAGCTGCAATGTATTACAAAACATGAGGCATACAGTCGGTTGCATATTTGTTTTCTCGAAATTCATACAAAACCAAAATAATTGTTTTTAAAATAAATGATGCATCTTCTGATTACAAAATCACTTGTCCGTGGAAGGAAACGTCCCTGTTTACCTGTTTACCCACAGTTATGGTGCTTTTGCGGTTTATAATGGCACAATTATGCATTTTTCACGTTTTCGACTGCTGTTATCTACGATAACGGTCGAGCGCGTTCTGAAGTGTAGCAGCGGCAAGTAAGAGAATTTCACTTACTTTGGACACGTACGTATACTTGAGGCGTCTATCTAGATATATGTCTGTGGGTCTCCATATAGATGAAAATAATAATAATAATAACATAATAACGCACACACTCAACATAGCCCCGCACTAGGGAAACCCTGTGTCGCGGGTGCCATGGACACACACATAGACAACCACAAATTACACCCAAACTCTCGAGATAAATAAATGTAGGCCATACAAATATTTCTCCTGGCCGGGAATCGAAATTGGGACCTCTACGTGGCAGTCCGGCAATGATAACCGTTTGGCCATGGAGACAGTTAAAATACTAGGGCACTTATAGAAATTGTGTATCGGTAAATAAGGAATTACAAACCAGACCCTATTAGAAGCCTGAAGTTGAAGACTGAGGGTTTTCGGAGACGAAGTTATTAATTCTGTACAGCCCGTGAAACATACAATGTTAGTCATCATACTTGCACGTAAATAGCATGATTGCATGCAGGCTAACTTGACTGTAGTGCCCCAAATAAAACCCTCGGGCCTTTTTTCGTATATCGGTCGGTATTTGGGGAATTGTAGTCATGTTAGCCTGCATGCAGTCATATTATTTACGTGCAAGAGTGATGAAAAGTGGTCTTCATCACAAGCGTGTAAAGCGTGGCCTAAACCCTCTCCTTAGAGGGGCTCCGTGCTCCGCAGTTGGACATATACTGGGTAATGATGTTGTTTGTTGCAATTATTAACTTAACAGTTAACCTACAAGATGAGATGCCAACAAATATCAGTTGGCAATCAATTGTACTTTCCTTATCACAGTAAAGTCCGGTTTTCACAATCCTCTGTCTCAGTCTGGTCTACATTCAGTATCCTCCACTGGGACATATGTATTATTCACGACACGCTGCGCATGCGTCAACGCAGCTATAAAACTCAATGACGAATGCTATGGAATTGATTGTTTATTGGTGCACGAGGAGAATTTGCTAGATTTATATTTTGCAATTTTTTTACAAAGTCTGACCTGTATTGGGCCCGCTAGCCGTCCTAACTGTAAATACAGACTTTTTACAGATGAAAACGAACAGACAGACCACCTGATGGTAAGTTGCTGTACTAGAGAGCCGATGTAATGCTAGAACGAGTCAAATTCACTCGTCGGCGTCGTTTAAAAGCCTCCTGATTACAGCGGTCAGGGAAATAACTGAAGAACTTCAGTTTTAAATGTTAAACACACGCGCACAAACTCATACGTAAAACACACACACACACACACACACACACACATATATCACATTTCCGCAACCAGTTCTGCTTTTTCGTAGTCTCATACAGATCACCATGCCTGTCTTCTAGTGTCTCCTAGTAGGCAGCAGGAAGAGATTAATATGGACCTCCACCTACTACGCTCCTGACAAACCTTCCGCTTCCTCCACAACATTTTAATTTTCTGCGCGTATCGCGTAATGTCATATATCATAAACTTTATTTTTATCCCGAATAACAATGTTACATAAATAAAATAGATTTAAAAAATTGTTAACACATTTCAATTAACAATGAAGTTTAATTAAAAGCTTCCTCAATGACCTATTGACCTTTTGAAATTTTCCCACGAGAGCTTTGAGCATGAATACCGTAATGTTATTTAACCGCTTTGGGGTTAAAGTAGTTCTTTTGAGTCTAAAAGAGTTTGTCATGTGAACGTGTATTTAGCACAGTCGGTCACTTTTTACGGTTTTAAAGCCGACAATCGCGCCTTTATTGAATTAGGAATTGTGTCGAAATTTGAATCTGATAAAGCGTCATTTTAATTATTGGAACAACAATCTCGTAGCTCAATTGCATTCGACTTACCAGAGAACTTTTACTTAAGTAAGAATTAAGTTACAAAACGTGTAGGTTACAAAATATTTAGGGCCTGTTCACACATCTTTCGGCATTCGTCGCCGGTAGTGGCATTTAGTGAGAGATTTTTAAAAACCTTCTCTACCACGTAACGAGAAACATTTTCTATGCGTTCGATCTTTGTATTAATCATACATAACAAAACTAGTGGAGATTATTTAAAAAACAACACAATATTACGACTTTTTTCGGTCGGTCGACAGTGCTATTGCCGGGAAATACTGCCTCTCCCTTTGCCATGCCGTGCCAACCATGACCATGACATGAGGTTCGATTCCCGGGTTGAGAGAAATATTTGTATGGTCTATATTTACTTCTCTCCTGAGTTTGGGTGTAATTTGTGATTGTCTACCTATGTTTGTGTCCATGGCACCCGCGATACAGGGTTTCCCTAGCGCGGGGCTATGAGTGTGTGCGTTGTTTGTTTTGTTGTTTGTCTCCCATTTAAAAATTCAAAATTAATCTTTCATGCCATGGGAGAGGCGAGTCTAAAATAGACATTCAAAATATAATAGTAATGTGCCATACAACGACACCAATCCATGATAATGATAAGAAAAATACAACAATTAGCTTGTAAAACACCGTACCTTATAATTCAATATACCAGATTAACAAAGCTGAATGGTTATTAACTGCGTGCGCGCAGGCATACTAACGTACAGGAATATTAATTACTAATCGCATAGGAAGAGCCAGCCAACCGAGGAGGACCGTTGTTGTATCTACATAGTGCTTAGGCATACTTTAACGTGTAGTTAGGTATAGGTGCATGAAGTGGAATGGTAAACCAAGCAGTGCGTGGTGCCATAGTTTACGACAACTCATTTCAAAAATTTTAAACTGAACTGTAGAATTGTTCTAGAGGTTTCTTTAAAAATGTGTGCACAAAAACATGATTAAAAATTCATTATTTAAATTTTTTACCTTACCCTTTAAAATCGGAACGCAGTGTAATGTTCACATTACTGCTTCGCGGCAGAAATAGGTATAGTGGTAGTACTTCCCTGGACGAAACCTTTAACAAGCTCTAGTTAATAGGCTCAAACATGTTGTACAAGGAAACAAGTTATTAAACACATCTTGTTTATTTTTATTACATTGTTTCTTCAGTCTGTTTTTAAGATGGATCGCATCAAAATGTGATTTAACGTCGCAAGTAAGATGTGCAATCCATCAATATTCTTAATTGAAAACTGTACTATCGTCGGGTATAGTGCAAGGGGTCTACCCTCGATCTCCGTCTGACATCCGTCCGAAAAAGTTACGGTGAAATAAGTAATATTCGACAAAATTAAAAGACAAGTATCCAGAATGAAGCTTCATTCAACCACGCGTCTTTTCATTTGGCAGCAATTGCTTATTTGGCAGTAATTGTTTCGGACGGATGTCGGACGGAGATCCAGAGTAGACCCTCAACTCCGCGTATGTAGTATTGGTAAAAAGCGCGTATCCGTCACAAACCAAATTTCACAGGAGAGGGATTTAACGTTATTACTTTGTTATTTCAATGGCTACCACTTCCATTTTTGCACAGATGGCATTCATTTACGTTGTCTACGGACTGATAACAATAGATTCCCGTAAATCACGCTAATTTGGTTGCCACCACATTTACGCGGAATTGAATTGGCCACTGTATGCATCATTAACATAACGTTCAAATTTGATGTTTAAACAAGGGATTCATTATGTAGCATTTAACCCGCGGCTTTCACATTGGGCGAATATTTTACTAAAACACAAATATTGATGGAGGGTGAAACCGTTCTGACATATTGTGATAAGAAATTTTGTAAATCTAATCGTTAAGTCATTAACGCCATAGGCTGTTAGCCTAAGTAATAGATTCAGGCGTTACGTTAATAAAAATAGAAGTAAATTAATTTGCTATTCTGCGAACCCACAAAAAATTTTATCGTGCAAAGTAGCTGTTCTTCTATTGAATACTTAGGCCGTACTGAAAGTTTCTGGATTCTGATAAGTAAGACCTGATTATAACGGAATTATTGTTTTTCAAACTATATGCTGGCTATCCACACACTTTCGCATTCGTACTGGGAGTAGTGGGACCAGTCTTCTGTAGGGATCTCTTCGGTTATCTTTGATTTTTGGAAATAAAAAGAAGACATGATTCAAAGTCTGAGCTGTATGGCGGATGGGTCATCAGCACCACATTTGAGGTCTTCAAATACGCATTCGTTACCTTAGCGGAATGTGTAGAGGCGTTGTCGTGGTGAAGGACGATATTGCTTTAGAATAGAATAGAATAGAATAGAATAAGCTTTATTGCACACAAAACAAATGGAAACATTACAATATATAAGTTAATGGAAATGTACAATCGGCGGCCTTATCGCTAAACAGCGATCTCTACCAGGCAACCTTACAGATTATTATAGAATTTAATTAAATACAGGTGAAGGGCAGCTAATGGTGCACAAAGCAGCAACGATACATAAATTGAACTTAATAATCTTTATAAAAACTTACTACATAAGTAACATACATACACATAACTACTATACTAAATATATATCGATACATATACAATACATAGAATATACTTATGATAATATACTACTTATATATATTTTAGAATTTGGATGATAAATACTTCAACTAAGTGATAAATAATATTCCTTTACCAATTGTTTGAATTTATGCTTTAGTTACTTGGTTTTCTCCTTGGTTTCCAATCCATTTTAAACAAAAAATAAAAAACCTGTTTGGTTAAAATTCTAATACAATCACTCAATAAGTAACACGTAGTTAGTATAAGTTAGTTTAAAAGAAAAGAGAGTGAACAGATAATAATTATGTAGTCTGGCTCTAAAGCTGTAAAACCCAATCCAAAGCCGATCAGCGAACCTTTTTTTTAAAGTTTTATCAATTTATTTGGATTCGCTCTGGACCTTTTGGAGGGAAAAGTGTCGTTTTTATTTTGACTTTCAATTATTTTGTGAAATCTAGTTTAAAGTGGAATAGGATAGTGCTATTGTGCCTTAATCGAAGATTAAAACGCGAAATTATATGAATCTCGAACTAGAATATCCGTATCGGCCCGTTTTAGGGAATCCCGAGTCAATGCAAACACGCCACCTCAAATTGCCTATCCTCTTTGTGGCGGCCATATTTACTGAAACAAACTTCATGTTTAGGCTGATGGCTTTGCCAAACCCTTAATAAAAAAAAAAAAATCAATTTATTTGGGCCATACAGCCTCTTTATAAATCTATATACCTTTTCCTTGTTTGATGGAAAAGGCGAAAAGCGCTTATTCTTATACAATATAATTCATTTCATATGTCAAGAAGTTTGATGGACTGGAACATGGAACTAGTTTTTATCGTTTGTACATGTATACTTCAGGAACTGTTCGTTACGCGCTTGTAAAATCTTCAGAAAACATTTATTTGAAAAATAAATTATTCACGCTTTTCACTTTTAATAAAATGTTGGTTCGTTACAAAGTGCCGTTAAAAAGAATTTATTCTAACTACCAATAATAAATTTTATACTTTATTTCTTTCTTTCAATAAAACTGATACAATCTTGTTGGAACAATTTTGATTTTTCTAAAATCTATATCAAAGTTTACTTCTAACGTTAACAAAACCACGTGCAGACACTGTTTCCTTATTACTCATTAAGCAAAAAAAAAGTTATATGCCCAACAAGTCCTTTTTTTGTAACCACAAAGGAATAAATCAAGATGCTCAAGATTTACATGCGTTGTAAGAAACGGTACCCGATGGTTCCCACGGCCACGAGTCACTTGCAATCGCGTTTGCTTACACTCGGTTTGTGGGATTCAACGTGTTAAATACCAACATTTGTGAATGAATGAAAGACCATTGTCATATGATGACCTAGTTGACCTTTTCGTCCACGTACTGATTGAATCTTCGTTTGAACAGCTAAAGTAAACTTATAATAGAAAGTTGCCGCTGGCGCCTTTTGCGCCTTTATAGCTAGACAATTTAAACTAAATATATTTACCGCCTTTAGTGACCAAATGTAGTATAGTGTTAGCTTAGTATAATAGAGTCCTAGCCGAGTATAACATAGTCTTAAATGAGTATAACAAGAACTAGTCGAGCTGATTATAACGCTCCAACTTAGTATAATACCTATAGTTACGTTTTGATAAATTATAATATAGATTTTAGCTGAGTATAATGGTTTCAGCTCGGCATATTAGTCTTAGCCATGCATGATATAGCCCTATTACATAAGCTTAGCTGGATATAATAATTCTAGCCAAATATAACGGTCTCCGTTGAGTATAGTGGTCCCAGTTTATTTATTTTGCATTTCACATGGATGAGTTGTTTAGATTTATAGTTCAGTTTAGTATAATGTTCCTAGCTGAGTATAATTGAGTATAATTTGATCACGTCTCGGTATTTCTAAAGCAACTATTAATTTTTTTGTAAAATTGTTTTTACGACAAGTACGGAAGAGATCGCACAATTGTCTCCGCATCTTTTGTTTATTACTATTGTCAAAATATTCTTCAAATTTTTAAGTAATTATTTTTAACTAATATTCTTGATGCACTTATTAGTTAATTTCAAGGTAAAGCCATCTTAAAGTCATAGCAGTAATAGGTATTATTATATAAGTAGCATTTCTTCTATATACTGGTTATGTTATATATCGCACTGCTATTACAATAGTGTTGTAACTCAAAATATGTGAAATTTAATATCATATCATTACTGAACGTAAAATTTGATTCTCTACACGTCAAAAAAATCGTCGTTAGAATATTGTAAGAAATAATCAAAAGATATCCACTTAACTCAAAATGAGACACATTTTATGGGAGCTAGTTCTGGCCAAAATAATCCTTATTAAAAAATATTAAATTATTTTTCTATTTTTTGAAATATATATTTGAGAAATTGTTTAAGTGTCTATTATAAACTATAACATATGTAAATTTTAATGATTTTTCGCGGGAAGTAATTCGTTTTCCATCGATTCTGAGAAAGTCCACTTTTTGAGTTAATACACTATTGTATCAACAGTGCAAATATGTGTAATTTGGGATTTGACCGCCTTAGTAACATTACGTCACAGTCTTCAAGGCGCCAAGCAGGTAATAACCGTTTCTTTTGTCAGCTGTAGGCAGATTGCAAATTGCCTTATAAACACAACCCACGGCATCCCACTCTTTGTAACTAAATATACTATTCAGCAACATTGGTACCAATATATCCATGCAGACGACTTCGCGTTACCACCGATAGGTGTACGTGCCTGATAGTAAAATAATGTTATACTGTGTGAGATCATATTTTGTGATATCGCACTGTTAATACTGTGTATTAATTAAAAAAGTGCATTTTTTCAGAATTGATAATAAATGAATTACTCACTTCCCGTGAACGATTACTAAAATTTATGCCTAAGTTAAAGTTTATTAGAGACATCTAAACAATCTTCTACTCTCCAAAAATATTTAAAAGTAAAAGGGAAAAGTAATTTCATATTTTTAAGTAAGGACTGTGTTGTCCAGAACTAGCCCACGAAAATTTTTCTCATTTTGGGTTAGTTCTGGACTTTAACTTACACATTTACGTGTAAATTAAAGTTTATTATAGACATCCAAACAATCTTTTACTTCCCAAAAATTTTTAAAAATAAAAGGGAAAAATAATTTCATATTTTTAGGTAAGGAGTGTTTTGTTCAGAACCAGCCTACGAAATTTTGTTTCATTTTGGGTTAAGTACATATATTTTAAGTTTCTTACAATATACTGACCACGGTTTAACTGACGCGTAGAGAATCAAATTTCACGTTCAGTAATAGTATAAATTTGAATTTCACATATTTTAAGTTGGAACACTATTGTACTAGCATATATACTACAGTACTTGTGTTGCGATCTAAACACGCCTGGAAATAATGCTACATTTCGTTTATATCACCGACATCACCTGACAATTCATTGTCAATAAACCATTTGTTCATATCGGAATAATGTGTATTTTAAAAAGTCTCCGGGAGGCCAGAGAGTTCAGGCTCGGAACTACGTGCGCACTGGATGTTGGCAATTGTAAGAAGGAAGTTGGGCCAACTACACTGCGAGCTGCAAACTGACACTGAAGAAGTCTGGAAGAGGCTCAAAGACCAGGTGCTGGCGACCACAGTTCCTCGTCAAAGTTAAGAAGAAGGACCTGATATACACATGCCTGGAAATAATGGTACGTTTTGTTTACGTCAATGCCTTCACCTGACTATTCATTTCAATAAAATATTTGTACATATCCGAATAATGTGTATTTTAATATAGCGCATACATGTATATTATTTTGATAGACAGATAGACGCTTTATTCGCTAATATGACACGAATACAGATTAAATGAAAAAGGAAAAATAACATATTTTGGTCAAAGCATTGAAAGGGCGCTCGTTGACTCAGCTTATGCCTAAGTCCCATGAGGCTGCTACTGTTAGTATCAATCTCAATTCAATTTCAAAGTCAATAATCTGTATTGACTGCATGTTTGCAGTTAATGCGTGAAGTCGTTATCCGAGACCTCGACTGCATGAAGTTGATAATGACTTCAAGACGTCCGTAACGTCGAGGTAATTAAAATAATATATTTTATAGATGATTAAGTCCCGAACTAAAAATCAAATAATGTGTGAAAATCGTAACAGATTAAATCAAAGTAATTTAAATACATATGCCACAGGTATTTCAACCGTCGACCACGCTTTATCAGAAATATTAAATTGTCAATACTTAGCTTGTGATGTTTCCGATTGAATGATTGTTTATCAACATTGAAATGATATGTAGGTTTAATTGCTTAATTTAGATGCACTAGCATCCTAGTCAAGTTGCTTGGCAAGTAAATAAGGTATTCTTGGCATACTTAGTACCTGCTGAATATCTCTACAGAATACATGAATTTGTACATGTGGAAATGTGCATTATGCATAGGAACATCGTACATGAAACCAAATAGTGTCGTAACACAAAGTAGTGGAATTTAGAAAACTCGATTTGAAACTTCAAAAAATTCTTGAATGAAAAAATGACAAACTAATAATAATAAAATTTCACAAATAATAATTGATTATCAATTCCATAAAAATATAAAATACAGCGAATAGCGACATCTCTCGCCAGAACTGGTAGCTGTAAAGGTAAGGTAAGGTAAAAGCTGGGTGACAAATTTTTCATAAATTTTTCATAGATGGTGCTACGACTAAAAAGTCGTTGAAAAGCCAAATACAAAGACACGACGCAAGCACATAGAAAAATTCGTGAAGTCCGCTGGTTCGTTCCGTGGCTTAGTTGATATAGCGTCTGGCACGGTAAGCTAGAAGACGTCGGTTCGAATCCGGCCGGATCGAAGGAATTTTTTCTGAGTGTTCGATCTTTGTATTAATAATTGAAACAAATAAGTTTATATTCTCGTTTATAAATCGATTAATAAATATTATTTATAACCGACGTCTTCTAGCTTACCGTTATTTTTATTTATAGGTACATAATGTCATTATGTACCTATAAATAAAAATAACCACATTATTCGCAATAACATTATCAGATTTCTTTTTGAGCTTTCAAATCGTGTTATCTCAATTGCTATAATTCATACAAAAAAATATAGGTACAGTGAAAATAGCATTTAAATATAAAATAATTATGTACTTTTAGATCATTCAAAGTAATATTGAAGAATGGGTTAGGTACACCACTGTTGCGCTGATAGTCTCAATTATAAATTTAAATATTGTAAAGCGAGTGTCGGTAGATGAGAAAACCGTTTGAGTGTCTTACACTTCTTACGATTACATAAGACTGCTTATATACTTAAGTAGGCTTACTCATTACATTGTAATTAGCAAACTAACGTTTTTTGATATTTATATTAACAATTATAAAAACTGAGAACTAAGTGAAATCATATAAAGAAGCAGATTTTCCAGAACACTGAGAAAGAAAATAAAAAAAAAACATGACAAACACAAAGGGAGGCCCTTCTATTAATTTCAAAAGTGAACGCAATGACATGAATAGATAAGATCATCATCAAAGTACAGAGAACCACGACGGTTATACAACATTGGCTCAGTTTTCCATTGTCTGTCTTCCTTTACGATAACGTCAAGTCTTCCGGATTACATATATCTATCTCTTTTCAACGATCATTAACGTAATAAAGTGGGAAAGAGAAGGATATGGCTATTAAATGTTTGCAAAATGCTGTAAGACCGGTGAACGGAGTGTACGTAAGAATTTAGCGTTGGCGAATTTTGAAGAAAGGGTCGCTGGTTGCAGGACTCATATTAGGTATCAAACGGAATGTTTTCTTGAATCACTTTAATGATCCTAAATATATCTGAAGATCCCAAAGACTCTTTGAAAACGAAAAGGTAGACATACAACGACGGATAGAGGAGAATGTATCCAGCGCCGGTGTTAGTCCATGCAGCACCCGGGTGCAATCAATACCCTGGCGCCCTCTGGTAGGCACACGGTCAAAATAGAATAGTTATTTATATTTTCTCCTGTGATCGGAAATTCGAGTGCAAATTGTGCAATCCATAAAGATCGCCATGCCAGCACACCATAAATAACTCTTCCAACGTCCTCGCACACTCGCATCCCGTTACATAATTACATGCACAACAATCACTCACCTACATACATGTATTTATTTATACACACACACACACACACACACACACACACACACACACACACTTACACAGAGATATGCAAACAATTACTAACCAAAGTAACAGTGCATAAACAATATTTTTAATTTTTATTTTTTCCTATGTAAACTTTAATAAATATAGATAAGTTAGTTATAACAATTGTCAATGTACGAGTACCTACATAATTCCAAGTTGCAAATATTTTCCAAGGGATGGAGTCCTGGTGACCTGAAATACAGACCTTACGTCTGGTTTAGGCACCAGTCTCCCAAAGTGTAATTATTGTTTTTATGTATTATACTTGATATGTTAATGTATATGATTGCTATATTGTGGTGAGAAAATAAACAAACTTATTATTATTATTAATTGTAAATGATGTTGGGAAGCAATATAGCCTGTGTACTTCGTTTACACTGCGAGCGACATTGACCCTTTGGAGGCTGCTGTGTGCGTCGTACACTTTTTTTTTCGAGTGGCGGCGAAAAGTAGGTAATCTAAGTACGAAATAAAAGACGACAATGGCTACTTTTTTCGGTATGAAATGTACATAGAAATAGGAAATGCGTTTGTTATACTCGTTAGAAAGGAACATTGCTCTGTTGAAAAAAAAATGTTGCTCATTTGTAAACACTTTGTTTTTGTTTTCCGCTATTTGGTTCATTCAAAGCGAAACGTAACAAACAAAAGAGTGTCACTAATTCTGAATAAGAATAAATAACGATAACGAATGCGTCACGTTAGTAGCCTGTATTATTTTTAAATTGAAAAAAGTCAAACGAGATTACTTATCGCCGCCACTCGTAAAACCGGCGCTGGGCCGATCAGAAAAAGGTTCATGTCCATGCAACAAGTAGCAACTTATTGTAACCGTAGCATAATGAGTTTTATGTCATTTGTGTAACGTACAAACTAGATACGAACAAAAAAAAAACAGGTAGCACGTCTTTCGGAGAATTTTCACGCTGCCTCGGAAATTCCGCTACCATATTCCAATACGACGCAATGTAAATTGAGCCTTATTGCAAGGTTATAAGGGTTTTTCTGATCGGCTTAACGCGATTCCGTGTTAATGGACGTGGTGACTCCCGGGAGTTTTACTAGCAGTAGGGCTCCTTGTGGAAGAGTTCGTCCAGGGTAGTACTGCCCTCTTACCTATTTCTGTCGCCAAGCAATAATTTGAGCATTGCTGCGTTGCGGTTTTGGGACTTGTTTCAGAGTGACGAGCGCAGTGGCAATGCCCCTTACATCTTGGCGATTTAAAGCTCGTGGTCAGTAGTCAGTAGTTATAGATAGGCGTGTCGCTTACCACCAGGCGCACGACTTGTTCGTCCCGTCGGCGCTTGATATCATAAAAAAGAGGTTCAGAGGGCTGAGTGTGAATTTGTAATCGTATAAATTTAACTACAGCGTTTGCGTTAAGATTTTTGTTTAGATTTTAATTTTATTTATAACGCAAACGCGATAGTTAAGTTTACATATTTGAAAATTTACACTAAAACCCCAGAACTCTTGGGAAACGTGTGAAATTCCCAACCCGCTTGCGCCAGCGTGGCGGAATACAGCTAATATTACATTTACTTCAGGCCACAGGACACATGTAATATATACCTTAAGGACTAACATACGTACAATATAATACACTAAATAAATTTACACTAATTGCACTTTTTATTTTTTATTCTTTTTTTATAATACTAAGTGACGGGACGAACAAGTCGTGTGCCTGGTGGTAAGCGTCACGCCTGTCCCTAACAGTTGCAGTATCACTCAGAGCTTTAAATCACAGAGATCTGAGCGGCACTGCCACTGCGCCCGACACCCCGAGACATAAGTTGACAAATCCCATGTGCCTGTAATTTCACCAGCACCCTTACCCTTCGAAACCGGAACGCAGTAATGTTCACATTACTGCTTGGCGGCAGAAATAGGTAAGGTGGCAGTACTTCTCTGGACGAACTCTTTCACAAGGAGCTCTACTGCACTTATCGGCGACGTGTGGCACAATCTGGTGACAGGTAACCGGACGCGGGATCGTCGATATATAACACCCTTCGGCCAAAACTCTTCCTCATGAAGGCCGACAGATGTTCGGTCGGCGCTCTCACCACAAACGAATTAAAGTTTACGTTGTGGCGGGACTCCAACCGCTCGGCTATCAGGGTTGGCTTTTAATATGATATACTCCACTATCTCTTCAGACTTCATGGTATAATGTAGTTGCGACAGGTACAGCAGCGTCGTTGGCCAGACGCAGCAGAAAGCTAAAAGTAATAGCCTCTACTTAGAGCAGATTCGTGCTCACCAGTGACGTATTTAGGGTTGATGATTATGAGAGAAATATCTAATTTATGTGTAATATACCTCAATCGACTTTAGACAACATTAACACTCTGAGTAAACGCAGTACAAAGCTACAAGAGATAAAGCTAAGAGAGCCAAAGACAAAGCTAAGGATCTACAAGGTAGTTGTTATCAAGATGACCTTATGAAGCGTATCATATGTCAACCCTAAGCGTGTGCGCAAGGCCAGTACGTAGGCTCATTGAACTAAGCCGAGGCAAACACCGTACACAGACCTACTTGACATCAATTTCAAATAAGTATTTTACACATTTTTTTACTCAAATGTTACGGTAAAACTACTTTAGCCGAGAAATATCTAAATGTAAAGAATACTGAAAATGGTGAACTTTAATTACTTAGAAAACGTAAATAAACTTTTTAGGTCTTCACGATAGTTGCATGTAGGAAATGAAACTTTTTTGGATCTATATCGCGTATATTTGTTTTTTTCAGCGTTTCGGGCCCTTTACAGATTTTAAGTCAGCCATGGGACCTGTAAAGGGACGTAGACGTTGGTTTGTTTGAAAAAAATAAATAAACGTGATTTAGATCTGAAAAAAAAATAGTTTCATTTCCTAAACTTTCACTCGCTTAGATGAAAGAAAGAAATCGTTTGATTAATAATATATCGAGTTTTTAGGTTTCCACGATTGCTACACATAATTCTGTCGACGATATTAGTATCTACTAATCTATCTAGATTAACAAAGATTGGAGAGGATGTAGGTTATATTTATCTCCCACATCCTCTCCAATTCTTGTAACTCTATCGACAATATTAGTCGATAGATTTACAAGAATGCGAGAGGATGTGGATTATATTTTTCTGTATCTAATGGATTAATAAACATTTTTGACGTAACTCCACTTATTCCATTCTTCCAAGTGCGGTGCGAACTATTTATCGCTAAACGGGTTACTCCACGGATTATTGTCATTCAAGTATGCAAAAGCTGTATAATAAACCTTTAGTATAAAAAGTTTTTGTTTGACTATAGATTTAAACCTCATGAATTGTAAAATGATGTCATAATCACTTCGAACGATATCTCCCGACCAATCTTACAGTCAACTCGAAAGGCATTATTCTTCACAGGAATTTTAAACGTGTATAAGGAAAATGACGGCTATGAAAAACAGTCCGATCAAGTAATATTTTTTATAGTTTCGTGAGAAGAAACTCACAAAGATTATTAACTCGAAATTTATAAGCTCGAATTAAAATTTCGAGGTCACGATACTTCCGATTACTAAGAATCTGAAAGATGTAATCATGACGGATTACACTGTCACGGTTATTAGAAGGCAATATTGCGAAATTATAAATATAGGGTTCTTGCCCAATAAAGCCGAATTGTTATGTAAATTGAAGAAACTTTTCCTAAGCATTAAACTCATTATGGCTGCAATTCTGTGATTTGAGACATTTTAAAATGATTACGTCATTATCACGGTGTGTAACTTAATTATAACATGAGAAACTACTGCCGCTTGGTGTTACTTATATTTTTACTTATGCAATCTTGTAACAAGTACATTATGAAAAAAATTTGGCATGAATTGTGAAGTAAATAACATATAACTCCGCTATATCAATATAATGTTAGATTATGCAACAAATTTTCAAAAAGGTTCAGGTACCATACAAGACACATCTTGTATGGCAGTATTGGTTTCTCTTTTCAATGACGAAAGTCTGGACTACTGCCTTAAGTGCCGTGTGCAGAAAATCATAATTATAAACACTATGAAATCTTGGACGTGATGATGAAATGATTGGACGTTGTTTCTAATTTAAAAAGAAATAACAAATTCTGGACTGTTATATAATATAATTTAAACTTTACTCAGTTGGCATATTGTTGTAAGTTCATTACCTATTATTGCAAGTTACGACATTTTAATTTTATATTAAAATTTCATTCAATGCACTGCCATCTAGCGGTCAATAGCTGAACGACGACGAAATCGAGACGTTTACTTAGTTTTCCAGAAAAGGTTTAACGTTTACTTCTATTTCTTGTAACAAAAATTTGTTATGATAAACAGAATAAAATAAGACTTAACTGGATTTAACTTAAATAGGAATTCACTCAATTATTCTCCTCATCCAGATTCACAGTACAAACCGTTGGGCCAGATAGGTCGTCCGAGAAAATTGAAAGAAACTTGTTCAACTTTCCCCACATACACGCAAAGGTTTTCCTTTTTTTTCTATACTGTTTTCATAAGACCCCTATAGTTTGATAAAACGAAGGCGTGTACTATCATCCGATCTGGCTCGCATTCCTATCTCTTCGACTGGAACTGATCGCGTGCGGCATGGTGCAAATTGTGTACAACTGCGGAACCTATCATTAGGTGCACAGCGCCAGTTTATTATTGCTGTTCGAGAAATTCAGAACCAATGTTTTGTTCATTACGTTGAGCACAAACCAGCTGTAGTAAGCAAGCTGGTGATGGTGTACTAGAATTTGTTATTATCAGCGGTATCTAAGTCAATAAGTGTTGAGGTAAGTCGATTTGGTGCGTAGCGTTTCCTTTTCCGTATTTGTAAAGATCTCTTGCATAGATTGTTGTAAGATTGTGTGACTAAATGATTTAAACAAATAACACATGCAATCAGAAATTTGTGATAAAAACCTTTAACAAAATGACACCCTGTGACGGTGTGATCTCCTTACACCGTCATCTCACCTCTTTGTATCGCCTCTCTCCGCTTGTATCCTATCATTTTTTATTTTACATGTATTTAAATTTTAAATTTGAATTGTTCCATCTTCCCTCACTATCTCATTTTGTTTTCGTACCACGGTCAATCTCAACTCGACCGCCACAACAGTCGGAGCTGTTCCAAATTCCATCGCGAATAATCGCTAATTCTGGTTCATTACTACGTTTGTAATCATTTAATAATCTAAATCACGTGTAATAATTTATAAATCTACAGCCTTCGTGTACCTAAATCTGTAATTCAGTTACTCGGCCCATTTAGGGCCTTTCTTTAAACTTTACTTCTTTAGTAAATTTTGTAGACCGGAAGTTTCCCATTTCATTGCCGTGAACCTGTTCACGGCTAGTTAGGGTTACAACCCTTTCAACCCTTTTATGGTATAAATGCGGCTTAAACGTATGATTGCCCAACATTATGTGTTTAATAATAAGAATTTGGCGACAACAAAAGGTACATGTTATCCCAAATTGTTCTTTCCACAACAGGCGTTATTCCTAATCGTATTCCCCATAGCCTCAAATTATTAAGTTATAAAAAAAGCCTCTACATTACCTTGCACAAAGTTGTAATTTGAAATACATGCCACATTATCAGAAAGTTCATGCTGATAGGAGAGGACGAAATAGGCTCTTATTTACTTGATTCGGTACTTAATTGTGGTTCACACCAGCCGATAGGCTGACGAAAATACAGTAAATAATAATAGTAATAAATAATAATAAATAATAAAGTAAATAGTTAGTGTATACTATTAATAACAATAATAGCACTACTACAGTATGGTAACCGTTCGGCACAGGCCTTCTCATACAATGAGAGGGTTTGGGCTGTAATTTCCAAGCGGGCCCAATGCGCAATGGAAATTACAATTCATCATGAAATAATTTAATGCTGAGTGTGAAGTTCCCATTGCGCATTGGGCCTAGACTGGGCCGGATGCGCTGAATGCCCCAATTCAAGAAATCTCTAAGTCCATTAAGGGACTTTAAGCACAATCACCACCATTTGCTGATACATTTGCTATGGTTTATTCTCATCGTTTTATCTCTAACAAGTATTTATCTATGTCATGTTTAAAAAAATAAAATTTTAAAAAATAAGTTAAAGTCGCTTCAAAGACAAAAAATAAAACGAATGTGCAATATCCAGAAACTAAAAAATGGACTAAGTGATTTCTTGAACTGGGTCACTCTTGCTTTGCAGTTCTCAAAATGCGTTCCCAGCACTGATTTTTAATTAAGGCCCTAAGAAAGGTCACGAAACAATATTTGCAAGCATACAACATAACCACACAAGCTTAAGCATTTAGTACGATGAAGAAAAATATCGTGATGAAACCTGTGTGTCGAAAAAGTTCCAGTCCAACCCTTGGAAAACGTGTGTAGGCTTTCTCCTTAGAGAAAACCCGTGACCAGCAGTGTACACTTTTAACGGTATGCACGCAAAGCCTGTTAACTTGGATCAAATCTAAATTGAGAAGAAATCTAGCTTTGGAATCAACAGACGTCGTTAAACATGGCGCGAAACCAGGAGATGTAGCATCCTCTGAGCCGTAGTTTAATTTTGCTTGTACCTATTTAGATTTAATCATTAAGCGATACTACCTCAGCTCGAATAATTTTTTTCCCGTACTGTATCGGTTTTATTGCGCGGGTCAGGCACACTGGCTTTATTTCACAATTATGTTTTTACAAACGATATCAAAGCCATTTGGAAAATGTATAACAAAACTATAAGCGTTCTATTTAGTTCAGTTGATATAAAGAAAAAAATCATTAGTATATTATGTAAAGTACATATTGAATACAGCGGTTTTTCTTGTAATATTTCGAGGTAAGTTTGTGTTTTATTCTATTGTGAACATTTTTATATATACTAATCAATGTATTCTCATTTTTACTATATAATTTTTCCAAAATGTATTATTATTCCGTATATATATACGACAATTTCACTGTTATGCGAAATCAACCAGCCATTTGAGATATTTTTGGTAAGGTCACATCTATGGCAGTTGCAGTCATTTAGAGCCCTAAAACCATTGACTTACAATTATATGGACGTCGGGTCCGCGCTAAAAAGTGTCCGAACTTATAGGGCGTTAAAATCGTATACAGAGCGTCATTCACGCTTGAGTCTTCGTTTGTTCGACTGACAGCGAAGCAAGCAAAATTAGACAGTACTGCGATGACATTACAATTTAAATTCAACGTTTTAGCTTTTTCATATTCCTTTACATGTCACTACGTTTAAATAGGTTGACTTGGGACATTTTTTTCGTGTTTTTTGTATTAGACCCGTCGTCCATTTATTTGTAAGTCAATGCCTAAAACGCAAAAATATTGACAACCATTTAGTAGCAGTAGAGCACCTTGTGAAAGAGTTCGTCCGCGGAGTTACTGCCACCTTACCTATTTCTGCCGCCAAGCAGTAATGTAAACATTACTGCGTTTCGGTTTGGAAGGTGCTGGTGAAATTACAGGCACATAATGAGACTAGTCAACTTATGTCTCAGGGTGACAGGAGCAGTAGCGGTGTTCCTAAGATCCATGCGATTTAAAGCTCTTGAATGGCACTGCAATTGTTATGAACAGGCATGAAGCTTGCCATCAGGCGCACCACTTGTTCGTCCCGTCACTTGATATTATAAAAAAAAATCTCAATTGCTTCCACCACTTCCATCACTATCTTTTTTTATTGGTATCCTGACATCCCCAGTAGGAGATATATACTACCTCTATATTAGAACTAAGTCCAAACTCATGGTACCACGTTTTCGTTTAACTAAGGTAAACGATTCTTTTATGAGGAACTGTATACGTTTATACAATAAGATACCGGAGCATTCATTCATTCATTCAAAAGTCATATTACAAAATTGTAGACTACGTGTTAGATAAAGCTGTATGGAAAGACAACATGAGTCTAGATTCGACACAAATACGATTCAAAATGTATTCTATAGCATTTAACTTTACTTGAAAAGAGCAATCCCTAGAGTTTCTTACTCGTTCTTCTCAGGGAGGTCAGCGTAGTGAACTAGCAGTACCTTAAAAATGACGTTTTCTAGCGTAAAAATTTTATCTATGGAATAAATGAATATTTGACTTTTGACTCCCCGCGCTTCCATTTACATTCGCTCTATAAATTTGTGCTGTCAATCTACCAGCATTCATTCTTTCTACATGACCAAACCTCAAATGGTTTCCATCCCATCTCTATCCTGCAGAGCTAGCATGACAGGGCGGGACTGGTGGAAGAACGATAAAGCACGAGTATCTATGAGCTATATATAGCAGTATCTCGCGCTTTGTGTCTGTCTCGCGCAAGTCTGTAGGGCTAGCAGGATAAGGCGCCGTGTGCAGGCGCAAGACTTGTGCGTCCCGTCACTTTGTATTAAAAAAAAAAATCTTAAATTGAACTTCGAAATATATTTCGAAAAACAATTTGAAAACCGATTATTGAACATAAAATTTTAATACGAAGTAAAAGTATGTAACTTATAACGAACGGCATTGTCTCACGCAAATCTAAGTCAATAAAATTGCAAGATCAAAGAAAATTCTACTTTACAACCTCAACGTTACCGCAAGGCCTATATTAAACCACCGGTCTCAATTTCAAGTAAACATTGACGGACATTACCATTGATAGCAATCCATAACGCGCTTACCATTACACGTATATGGCAAAAAAGGAATTGATAAGTCAATGGACCATTCTGTGAACGGTGAATGCAACAGTCTCCTATTGGACGTAGAAGTAGGTTGTGGGAAGCATGGAGGTTGTGTAACTACCGGACTAGTTGAGATACTTGGTAGATAATTACAACGTTTTCAACATTTTAACTACTCTTGATCTATAAGTTAAATATGAACCGAGAAGTCAAACCAATAGTCGTGTGGGTCGTTGAAATATTGCGCTCTTTTTTATAAATAATATTTTTTTTATAAAAAAACCGATAAAATTCGCTTATTCATTTTCGATGTGTTTTATTTTCATTGGATTTACATATGAAGAGACCAGGGAAGGAATGATCAAAGTCTACGTCAAAGGAAAGTGGGTGAAATTCAAAAAAATCGGATTCACCCTCTAATTTGTCACCTTTAGAAATCGGTTCGCAAAAACCTCCTTTTTGAAGTCGGTTAAAAATAAGTGCCCATTTCACCTCAATCTCACTTGATGGAAAGTGACGATGAGGTCGACGATGAAGAATGCACACCTAAATAATACCTATTCACTCTCGCCTTGTAAAGGTCCAAGTTATATCATTCAGGAAATACCTCTCCATAGGCGTTCGTCATATGAACGTGGAAGCGTAACGCCTCGTGTGAATCCTTGGAATATCTACAATGTAGGGGTAGAAAAGCAGCTACGTGTAGTCCGATGATGGAAAGTGTTAAAAAACTCATAAAGGCAAGCGACGGTGGAACCTAGCAGGTGACAAGTGACATAACAGGTCTTTTATGTCGTCATAATCTTTGTATTGCAGTTTATACGTAACTATACAACATCATTATCTAACAATGTTTCATTGTAAATAGAAAGTATGTATACTGGGTGACCAATTAAAAAGAAATTAAAATTTTGGTGGTATTTACAACACAAATCTCTCTTGCTTCTGGGGAATATAAATTGTGTGTTTTTGACGTAGGTTAAATCGTAGATCAAAGGTAGGTGGTCTAAGAGTGATGTCACACGGTGCGTTGGCGCCGGCCGCGGCGTTGCGACGTCTGAGCGGTGCCGCAGCGTTGTATTACATATAAATTAGAATTACATGGTGCGTTGAAACGGCGAGCGGTAACGGAACGCGTGCGTATCGAACTAAGGGCCAGGAGACGAAGCGGGGAGTCCTGCGGTGCGGAAGTAAGTGGAGTTACATTGCGACACCGCATTGTTCGTGTTATACTTGATGCACTGTAATAATAGCAATGCGACGACGCAACGCACCGGCGGCACCCGTGTGGCATCACTCTAAGGATAAAAAACAATACTTACCAAATAACAGTCAATAGGTTTCTCCCTCGGTCTGTGGTATGCTTTTTGTAGCTCGGTTTGTTTGAGCGCATGCGCGATGTGCAGTGCGCTTGCGTCGAAGCGCCCGTACTGATAGTCAGGCGTGTCACGCGACAATTCACGCGCGGGAGACGCGTGAACGCTGCCGCCGTTTGTCGCGCGCGTTGGTGACACTAGAACAACAGATTATTGTTTTATTATTTACAGAAATTGCAACTATTAATTATTTTTACTTTAAAATGGTAAGAGTCGAAGTTAACATGGGTGTCTTAGGTGTTTTTCGTCGTCAAAGGTGCAAAAAATAAGTTTTAATATTTACATTCATGTCAAGCATTCATTTGACGAGAAGACGTTTAAAATCAGGGTATCACAAGTGTATTAGGGCTGACACTATTTCTACTAAACATCTGCGACATTGTACAACTACTTCCGGCATTGATACTGCTTTTCAAGCAGTGCGCTCCAGCATTCACAATTGGACCAAAGAGTGCAGGTTCAATGAATGTAATTATAGTCCTTGTCAATTTCACCAACAAATTTATGGATTATTAATGTATTTACGTAGATAAATCAGCAGTTAGTTGAATTAAGACAAACCTTATATATATATATAAATATATGTACATTTTAATTTTGTTAAACATATCGACTCATCCGAAGAACAGAGTCCGATGTGATTATACAACGAAAATAGATACATAATCTCCTTACTCAAAATAAGGCTTAGCTATAGGTGTTTTCATAATTCGATGTATTATTTCGTTTCGGAAATATAAAATCGATCAATGGTCGATCTGAGAATAAGCAGTATTGCACGGATGAGTTGATATGTGGTTGTGCAGAAGGGATTAGTTAAGCAATAAGGATGAATGTCTTTAGTTTTTTGTTTACTTACATACATACATATAATGCATGCCCCTTTTCCATCGAGACTGGGCAACAAACGGCCTTCCCCTAGCTGCGACTCTGACACATATATTTCGGTTTGTTTTTTGTTTGTTTTATTCTAGTTCGCAATCATGACTATATGTAATGTACTTTGTTATATGTAATAATTGAAAAGAGTTTTCTCTGTAGTACCTAAACAAGAGTTTAACTTTGAAAGACTCCCTTTTTATGATACCAAATGACAGGACGAGCAAGTCGTGCGCCTGGTAGTAAGCGACACGCCTGTGCATAACAGTTGCAGTGTCGCTCAAAGCTTTAAGAGGGAGCAGAGGAAAAATTCCTAATCTTCGATTTCATTTTAGAGGGGTATAAAGTTAAAAATAAAATATTGTATGAGTAAGTACACGATATATTCAAGCATAGACCTTAATCAGAAAAACAATAAAGTTTCCTCGATAGATAAAAATCACGAAATGACCTCTAATTTTCACATTTTTTCGATTCATCCTCGAAATGCTACAGGTTATTAGGACAAAAATTAGATAATTAATTATATTTATGCATGATCGAGAACTGTCACTACGGATTTTTTTTAATCCCTTTAGTTTTAGAGTTATTCCGCTAAAACGAATTTGGTACTTTTAATGTGCAAAATTCAACATCTCCTGTCGCATGTCACGCGAACTTCAGGCATATACTTGTTTCACAAATTTGGGCGGAGCCAACGTCAAAACTTTTTTGGCATGAGAGCTCTCAAATAGCAAAGGCCTGAGGGGCACTGCCACCGCGCCCGTCACCCTGAGACGTCTGTTGAAAAGTCCCAAGTGCCTATAATTTTTCCAGCACCCACACCATTCTTAACCGGAACGCAGTAATGCTCACATTACCGCTTGACGACCAAAATAGATACCATGGCTGTACTTCCCCGAACGAACTCTTTCACATGGAACTTTGCTGGTACTAAAATTCCCTTCCTCCGATACCTTACAATTTAAACCTTCAATTCTCAAACCACCAGTACCACTCAAACTAGCGGTACCAGCAATAATAACCGCTCATTGGCTGCTGAGCGACTTGAGCACATCACAGTGGATCACCAACGCGAATAAATCACCCACCGCCATGCCACTTGTGCGATTTATTACACTGGGAGACTACAATGATGCAATAAAGTGTGCACCTCTATTTACCTCTATGAGTTACGACTCCCGAGTGCATTGTAAAAATATAAGAAGTAGATATTAAAAAAAAAACGGAATTGGATCGAAATGGTATAAGAACTATTTGTCTATAGTAAGGTAAAAGTGGGTATGCGACACTTAGGTTGGAAACAAGTTATTTTTACGAAAAGATAAAGGGAAAACTTAAATCTTGGCTTCCAACGGTGTAATAAAAACCAGCTTTGATTGACCTACACTGGTAGATATAACAATGTTTTGAAAAGGACTGTCAAACTGAAATGAGACTGCGCTGGATAAGTTTGTCGCATGGACCCATAGAGATGGTCTCACACGGCAAGGGACTGGTCTGACAATTAACAAGCAGCAGAAGAGCTTGTGAAAGAGTTAGTCACCTTACCTATTCTGACACCAAGCAGTAAGCATTACTGCGTTTCAATTTTGAAGGGTAAGAGTGTTGGAGAAATTAGTAGTCTCAGGGTGATAGGCGCCGTGCAGTGCCCCTCAAATCGTTGCGATTTAAAGCTCTCAGTGGCACTGCGACTGTTATGCACAGGCGTGTCGCTTACCACCAGGCACACGACTTCTTCGTCCCGCTACTTGTTATCACAAAAAAATACATTGCGTCAAATTGGCAGTTGTGGACGTCGAGAAGTGAGACCTTTGCCCCGTAGGGGGACACAATAATAGGCTACTTTAAAAGAAAATACATTGATTGTGTTATTAATTATAGTAATTTACTTATATTAAATAACTATTACCATTTGACTGCTTGTGTACTAAATAGGTTTACTCATTACAGTGTAATTAACAACCTAATGTATGAAAAACAACATAACGCATAAGGCACAAGTCAAAAGAAACCTGTTGAATGGTTCGCATAATTATCAGATGCAAATAATACAGATATGAATTTGCACACGTAGGTCGAATATTTAAGCTATTGTACAATATCGTAAATCCTAGATCCGGTCCATGTTTGCCTTGAATACTAAGTTCAATATGTTAATTTGCCTATTAATGTATTGAAATTAAGCGATAAGATCATCTCGATTAATTGGCTATATATTTATTTGTTTATATGCTTATCGTTTGATGTTTACGCGTTTATACTAATGTTCATGTTGATGTTTACAACAATAATAAGATATGTAATATTTATTTATTTATTCAATGTTGCACAATTACAGACACCACGCCAGCATATCAAGCTACACATTGACATCTTGTTCCGTTGCACTGGAGGCGATTTTCGAAATTAATTGTACACAAAAAAATATATACACAGCTGATTAAAAAACATGAAATAAGGAAATTACCGGATGAATTATGAATAAATAGTACGAAATAAATATTATGAAAAAACACGACAGTATTAAAAATTAATTAAATTTTTGTTTATGCTTTGTGAAAATATATCAAAATCTGTACCATTATTGTCTGGTAATGAGCTATTTGACAATAAGTAGGGTAACAAACACAAGGTATCTTATTTGTTACAATACAAGAGTTTAATACCCCTTGTAATAATATTTTTGTTTTGGATAAGTTTTGGTCACGTATATATCGTACAGCTTTTATTAATAATACCAACTGACGGGACGAACAAGTCGTGCGCCTGGTGGTAAGCGACATGTTTATCCACAACAGTTGCAGTGTAACTCAGACCTTCAAATTGCAAAGATCTTAGGGGCATTGCCACTACGCCCGTCACCTTGAGGCATAAGTTGACAAGTCCCATATGCTTGTAATTTAACCAGCGCCCTTACCCTTTAAAACTGGAACACAGCAATGCTGATATTACTGCTTGGCGGCTGAAATAGGTAAAGTGGCAGTACTTCCTTGGACGAACTCTTTCACAAGGTGTTTAAGTGCTACTATGACAGCTAGTATAGATATGGCGTTTTGAAGAAAGCAGTTTGGTAATACGCTAGATTGACCATTGCCTGTAACGACCTAGAGCGTAGACGTTTTAATAACAGCAGAGATCCTTGCATTGCATAGGATGTAGCGATTTTTTAATCGATTCATTTTTAAGCGAATCGATTCAAAACGACAGTGGATCGAATCGTTTAGACCGTATTCACAATTTAAACAAATGTAAGTAGAGACTTTTGTTTTAATGATTTCGTCAAGTAAATCAACGGAAAATGAATAGGAGGACAATGCTTTGGACATTAAGTTATATGATATTATTATTGAAGAGTTTAGCTAGATGTAAATGATTGGCATGTGTGGAAAGCAAAAAAAAAAAACATATTATGGCAATTAAATCATGTAATAAAGGTGTTTTATTTATTACAAATTTTGAAACGATGTTATGAGATCGATTCTGAGGCATATGATCCATAACGATACAAAAACTCTATTTAAAACAATAAATCGTGTATCCCTTGTGACGATGTGACCTCCTTCTACCGTCATCCCACTTTTTTGTCACTTGTTTTCTGGTTTCTGGCCACTTGTTTTCAAATTTTGAATCGTTCTTTAATTCGTTTGCCTCACCATTCTCATTTTGTTTCGTTTCGTCGTCACTCCCTGCTCATCGCTGTAGCGAGCAGTTCCGCTATAAGTTTTAATTGCGCCTAATTTTGATCTTTTTACCAGTTCTCAATCTAAATCATGTGCCAATTTTAATGTTAATACCAATCTGTAATTCTGTACAACTCGACCCTTTCGGAGTAAGTCTGTCCCACGTTTAGTATCTAAGTAGGGAGTGTTTTGTAGCGTTGTACCTGTTTTTTATACACCTTTTCTTGTTGCCTTTCTTTACCTATGGAATAAATTTTTGTGGACCGAAGTATCCTATTTTATTGCCGTGAACCTGGCACGGCACATTAGTGGTTTACAACCTTTTGACCCTAACTCGAGTGCACCGGGATATTAGGTATGCGAATATGTGTATCCGTACACGGCCCGGACGGGCATGCACACAAATAAGCCGCGTTATTATGTTTGTATGGAGTTACACTATTTGTTTTATTATACCATGATGATGCTGATGATGACGATGATGATTGTAAGTAATTGATGGAACGAGATTGGCCTCCCCTATAGCACGAGGAGTAACCGAAGCGAAAACACATTGCCCTGAAAATTTTCCACAGTTACGTCTGTCAGTTAAGGGAGTGGCGATGTACGTGTTCTTTATGGCATATGTGTGCTTACGGCTACTGGTCATACTGCCGAGGCAACTTTCGTCGCAAATGCTTTTGCGAATTGACATTCTAGTTTTAAAGATAGACTATAAAATACAGTCAATAATAAAAATTAATAAATGCTTCTTCACAATACCTTCGTGGCATAATAAATTTGCCCCAAAGAGTACTTCATCAGCAGTAGAAAATCAAAGGCCGATTACAATATGATGCTCTAAATTTAGATTAACTATTGCAAAATGCTATAATTAGATTAAGGCACCGAGTGATTTTGAAAACCGGTTTTTTCGGTTATTAATTTTCGGTTACCTGGTTATTCGGTTTTTTCGGATATTTTTCTATTGTCTCCCAAATAATTCTTTAAAAGTGTCAGAAAACTTAAAAAAGACCCGAAATTAGTGTTTTGTAGATTATTTTTATTATTTATGGAATTCACAGCTTCAATGAGATCAATCGACTTCATATATAATAAAAAACAAATCGTCAACGTTAATATTTTAAAATAAATTTGCATATTTAGAGCATACTTGTTGTTACACAACAAACCTCATGCGTCTCTCGCTACCCAAATTTTACCTGCACCCATCTTGAGGATGCTGTCGCTGCATTATAGCCAGATACCCGTGTTCCTAGCATTTAGTTAGCATATATTTATAATTATTAATCACGATGCAATTATATTATGAGTTACGAAAATCCCGAAAGCCCCGGGTTTTCGTTAGATGAAAATCGGGTTCCAAAATGGAAGTTTAATCGGTTTTTTCGGACAACTAAGTCAATTAGTATCATAAAAAATAATAACAATATGATGTAATTACGTTTATTCAATGTTAGGACGTTTCACCACCACGATATTAAATTATTTTTTTGTGAAATTACTCCACTAGTTTGTTATAATTATTAATACGTACACTTAGAAAAAATTCCTTCCATCCGGCTGGATTCAAATCAGCGTCTTCTAGCTGTGCTAGACGCTATGCCAACTAAGCAACGGAACGAACGGCGGATCTTACGAATTTTTCTATGTCCTTGTTGCAAATTTTTGTTTTGGTTTTTGACAATTTATGGTGCTTAACAATTATTACTTGTATGCTGCTTTAAATTTAGATAATAATAAACTGTTACAAGATGCTATAACTAGATCCAATTACTTAGTCTCAAATTAGGACACACCCTGAAATATGAGTACGAAATTGACTCCGAGCGCACTTCCTAACCACGCAAATCGGAACCAAGAGGCGTTTCGTAAATTGGTCCCACCCGAAATTGAATCCGGCGCTTCTTCATTTACAGTGCTAACTGTTGTACATCCAAATAAAAGACAAACATACAATACAAAGACTAAAATTAACACGTAAATTCAAATTTACGGAATTTCCAACTTTAACGAACCTGTTTCCTTCTATTACGAAAATCAATTTGACCATAACGTCAATGTAACTTAGATACAACTTAGTTGTCACTTAGATAAGGTTGAATATAAGTAAAAGTTACTTGTTTAGAATAAATAGAATGGTGTCGTTGGCCGTCTGGCATCTAAGTTACGTATTTCACCTACGTAATTGTTTTAGAACTAGACAATTTGATTTTTAGTTAAAATAGGTAATACACTATTTCCTTATCTTATATATCCGTATATATCGTATATTCCATATATATATCTGAGTTGGTAAGAAAAGAGACACACATTTCTAAACAGTAACTGAAAATTTTGTTAATAATATTATTCGGTTGGCTAAAAAGATCCGCGCCGTATTAAAGAATTTTGAAGAGAGAGAAAAATGATTTTTTTTTTTCAATGTTTTTCATTTAGAAAAACATTGAAAAAAAAAATCAAACTTTAATTGTTGTCTTTTATGATACTAAGTGACGGGACGAATACAACTCGTGCGCCTGGTGGTAAGCGACACGCCTGCCCATAACAGGTGCCACTCAGAGCTTCAAATGACGAAGATCTGAGGCGCACTGCCACTGCATCCGTCATCCTGAGATATAATGTTGACAAGTCCCATGTGTTTGTAATTTCACCATAATACGTCCCAGTTTGAGGCTAGGTAATTGCACTAAGTTTTTTTTTTATAATATCCTGTTACGTGATGAGCAAAACGTGCGTTTAGTGGTAAACTACACGCCTGTACACATAACAGTTGCGGGGCCAGTCAGAGCTTTAAATCGCAAAGATCTGAGAGGCGCTACCCCTGCGCTCGTCACTCAGAGACATAAGTTTGAAATCCCATGTGCCTGTAATTTCAAAAGCACTCTTACACTTGAAAACCGGAACACAGTAATGCTGACATCACCCCTTGGCGGCAGAAATAGGTAAAATGGCAGTACTTCACTGGACGAACGCTTTCACAAGGATCTCTACTGCTACTAAAATGTATATATGGCTGATATGTATATACTATATATAGATATCAGAGTGAGTGAGGAAATAGATTTCTCACAGATGGCGCTTCGGCAAAAAATCCTTAACGGAGACGTTGGTTCGCATTCAGCCTGATCGAAGGAATTTTTTCTAAGTGTTCGATGTTTGTAATAATAATTATACCCAATTAGTGGAGTAATTTCACAAAAAAATAATAATGGTGGTGAACCATTCTGACATTCCATAACACTTAATAACAAAATATTAATTAAGCGGTGATATGACAGATTATGTATGAATCTATTAGGGAACGTTTCCATTCTGTATTGTATTGTATTTATTTATTGTCACATGTACATAGTCAGGTGTTACAAATGTGTTACGACTAGAGTGTGATACATGAGCCTGAAAAGGGTATTGCAAGTCAAGATATTGAATGCAATATAAGAAAATATGTATAGTGAAACAAGATTAAAAAATAAAAATTTACAATAGGAATTGAGAGGCGTAAACAAAAAATGTTAAAATTCAAAATTGGTGTCAAAATAAATTTTAAAACTAAAGCAAAAAACGTTCATGGAGAAGGTCGAGATAATATAATATATTAATTTAGCATCATTAAGCCGTATACGTCACTGCTTCAACCCTTACTGGAGTAAACTCAAAACGTTATCCCAAAAAGTAAGCACAAAATACTAATTAAGCAATGATTTGATAGATTTGACAAGACTCAGTGGCGCAGGTCCACCCACCAAATGAAAGTCAAGGTCTCCTACATACGTAACAATCATTTAACTAGCCTATCACTGCTTCATTAAAATATAATTATTTAATATTAGTAGGTATGACCTAAGACCCGTTCCACACTCAGAGCATACCGACACGACGCAATATCGTGTCGTGTGCTGACGATTTAGCTCGCCCAAGTGACTGTTACACATCGCTAAGTAATCCTTTTTAGGGCTGTGTTGCGAAAGGTACTAAATATGGAGTGAATGGGTTTATTATACCTGGGTTAAATTAAATGTATAGTTGAATAAATGAATAGTTTGTTTCTGAACAATTGCAGTAAGGTCTGTCGTGTGATTTCGAGTTAGATCATTACCGTTGGGTGTTTTAGAAATTTACAGACGGGTAATGTCCAGCGTTATTGCTTTATGCACTACATTCCAGCTTTGACCTTTACTCGTGTAAACAGCTCTACTATGCCACGGCTAAGAATCATAGATTACAGCTTCGAATCCTCTTTCACAGAAATATTAAAAAAGAAATTGTTTCATTTTGTCTTTTTACCTACCACCTTGTATATAACATTATGGTATGCAATAAGGTATTGAGTATCGTCTTCCAAAGTGTTCTGTACTGAAATATACTTGAAACACAATTAACTTTGAATGTTTCGGCCAGAGTCGAGACGTTACGGAGTGAGCGATGACCTTTACTGTACTAGTGCACCGGCCAAAATCCTTCAAACTCAAATACAAAAATATTTATATTACATATACGTTGCATAGAAGTGAAAAAACATTTTGAACTTAATTGCTCGCTCGAAAGGCCGTTGTTAGTTATCAAGGTCAGGTACAAAAGCGTTAAAGGCTAATGTAGTATACCTATCGAATTGCCTAGATTTATAGATTCTAAAATATATTAGCAAAGTGATAAATAAAATAGTAGCAATATACATTTCTACATCACCTTAGTTCTCAGCAAGTTACGTAAAGCTAACTAAACCACGCATGCGTCGGAGTCGGTCGCCGGTTCGTTGCGCAAACGCATGCCATTTATAACAACTTTTTTTGGTGTTACTTCCATTAAGAAACTGTTGATATATGGGTAGTTGCGTTAGATTTATATATTTTTATTATTAATGTAAACCTACATAGGTTTTAGTTAGAATTTTATCAGACACTCAGGATTTGTAGGCGTTATAAAGGACGAGCGGAAGTAGTTGTGGTGGAGGAGAGACGGTTGTGTTGGTGGTGTGATATGTAGTTGTTAATTCAGAATTAATGTTTAACGTAATACAAACTAAATAATGATGCTATTAGCAGGTTTTGTACTTAGAATGAATAATTTTGGGTTGTAGAGATGGCCGTTTCCTCCTGCTCCTACTAGATGCTCGTACTGGTAGGAGCACGAGGACTAATATGTTCTTATGCTCTTACGATCCTATCGTGACGTCGTATCTAACAAATACACTGAAGTAGATTAAATAAAATATCAAAATAAAAAAGTCAAAAATATCTTTATTTCGTATGTAAAAAAGAAAATTACACTTGAAATCGTTACTTTGCGCTCTTTCGTAAGGCAGATTCAACTGAGAATGATCAAGAAACTTTAGGGGTTGCTCTTTAAAATTAATATAGTAATTTAAATGTATATACAGAAATAACCTGAAAGAGCTAAACGGACCACTACCATGGACTTTTGTATAAAGTTTTTCATTTACAATAATTTTAAACCAGGTCAATGGCAAAGCTTGAAAAACAACCAGAATCTTATTATATACGAAGATGGAAGCTAGAATCGATAACATACATACGAGTACTTCAATATCAATTACATATACATATAGGTGACAGTACATGAGTAGGAGCACGAGGAAACTTATTTATTCTTTTGGTCCTACCAGTAGGAGCATAAGGACACGTTAGTCCTCGTGCTACTACTAGTAGGAGCACCCAGTAGGAGTATGTGGAAACGGCCGTAGAGATCCCATATATAGTATCTACACGTTTTTAGGGTTTTGGTAGCTAGGAATTCGTAATCGCAGGTTCAAATCCAAATAACGTTTACCAATCAGTCTTGAAATGATATAAAAAATATAGAATTTTTATGAATGATTGTGATTTTGTATTAGCATGTGTTAATGACGTCTTCTTGTGACGCCAGCCTATTGTAAACTAGTACGTACTACCATTTACAAATCAAAATTTGCTTTCAGTATGGATATAATGGCTACTTATACTTATTCTGGGGTCTAATGACTTCTTTATTTCCACTGATGCGACACTGTAATGAAACGCTCAGAAAATGGATCTCCATTATGAATTTTTAAATATGGATTCGATCACTGTACTACTTATTCTTAATAAATGCAATTCTATTATAATTAAATGACACATAAATATAATTACGTCGAGTTTAATTGATTTCTTTACTAAATGCAGCAAAAAGACATCTAAGATATAAAAGTTGATAAAATTGAAAAAAAATTCTTTAAACTTTGTTCAAATACGTTGACAGTGACAGTTTTTGACTGCATGCATGCTGTGTGGTTGAGTGTGCATTATATTGTTATTTAAAAACGGAACACAAGTAATCGAATTCATATTTAAAAATGCCATAATGATTAAAATTAAAATGTATGTGGACCGTAATACATAGACCAAAAAGTTAGAATACGCATAGAAACTCTGCAGTGGTATTATTTCACTATCATAAACCTTGGTAATCACTTTTAATTATACTTTTAACAATATATTTTTTTATTTGCCTATCATAATATCTGTCTATGTATAACATCCTTTTATGTTAGTAACTTCTCAATGAACTTCAACAAAGCATCACACATTATGGATGCGTACAAAACTCCGTTAGTAAAAATACCTCGGATCGAAGGGACATAAATAAACCTGCGAGAATTCAAACTCACTTCCGAAGAAGGCTTGGCTAAGAAAGCTCCAACTTCGATACAATTCGGCACACTTCGCGAACCTTCGGTCGAAAGGGATATCTAAATATAAAGTGCTAAGGAGAAAAAGAGACAGAAGAACTTGTTGCAAAACACCCGACAACATTCCAATCAACAGCCTAGTGACCTGAAGCTCGGCGTATGGACTTGGATTAGGACCTTAATGACCTCTGATGTTTACTGGTTACAGTGCAGACACTTAGTTTTATGTTATTATATATTTTAGTCATTTATTTAAATTATTAGTGGAGTTACCCTAAGCGTAAACCTAAAAGAAACATCTGCGTATATCTCTAGACCTTACACATTTACAATTAAGTATATCCATATCTGATGTTTATTGCAACAAAATAGAGAAAAGGGAATCATCTAAAAAATCTTTAAAAAGTATAATTGTAAAAAATAGGCCAAGGTTTCATTGGGGTTTCGATGCGATAAAAAAGTTGATTTGATGAAGATTCAAGACAAAGCCAAGTTTAAATTTTCTCTACAAAACAAATTGAAAATACAGAAACTTATTGTAGAAATTATTGGATGTTGGTATTTTTTTCCTTCCCTTCGTACTTACTACTTCACCCATCTCCCGGGCATGACGCGACGCAACGCCTCGAGTGCGGCTGTTAATGAAATTTTCTACATTTAACTATAAAGACGAGTCAAAGGTAACGAATTATTTTTTCTTTTCTGCTAAATTATATTACAGCAGAGTATTTTTTGTTATTACTTATTAGTACAAAGGCCAAGGAAGGTTTTTTTCTATGTAAGTATAGTACAACCCCGTCCGACTGATACCTTTGTTTAATGTCATGTAAATACTGTGTAAATACAGCTACGGTAGCCTAACAGTTTGACCTATCTCTTCTCAAGCAGAGGCAGTGGGTTCGATTCCGGGCTCGTATCTCGTGAGTTTTTCGGAATTTAGGTGCGAAATTTCAATTTGAAATTTACTTTGACCTTTTCGGTGAAGGAAGAAGGTTCAAAACAGTCGGAGAACGCGTGAAGTCCCCAACTCGCAATGAGCAGTAGAGCTCCTTGTGAAAGACGTTCAGGGAGGCACGTCAGCGTTACTGTGTTCCGGTTTTGAAGGTTAAGGGTACTGGTGAAATTACAGGCACATGAGACTTGTCAACTTATGTCTCAGTGTGAAATAGCAGTGGCAGTATCCCTCAGACTTTTACGATTTAAAGCTTTGAGTGGCACTGTAACTGTTCGTCCCATTAATCAATATTATAAAAAAAGACAGACCTTGCCTGAGAGGAGACCTGTGTCCAGCTATGGGACGCGTAAAAGTGTTGATGATGAAATACTGTGTAAAATATAGTACCTATACCTATAATAATAACATCTGGATAAAATAAATCCATTGTTATCTACAACTGTTTTGTTGCAACAACCTCATTACGCAATTTTTTTACGTCTATTTTAAATCAATTAAACTACAATAAACAATTAATACGCTGTCAATTTTAATTCCAATTGCAGCCATTACATTTTATTATTTATAAATTGCAGTTTGTTAAGAAAATTAATAAAATTGAGCAATAAATTATATGAAAGTAAACGCAAACTCACATCTCCAAATGAAAATGTATGACACTTATTATGTTTTGCTAAAGTAACAAAGGAGTCTTATGTGAATAGTTAAGTTTGTAGAGTATTACACAGAAAGACAATAGGTCTTAACCTTGAAGCAGGTTGATCAATGCCATTACTTGCATAATTGACCATTACATGAACGAGTACATGCAAATTATTGTATTCGTGTATTTATATTTAAAACTTGGCAACTTTTTGTTTAGACAAAACTAAAACGTGTTTTTGAAGTATTTTTCTTAGCGTTGTTGTAATTTGATTAATTAGTTACTTATTAATAGTACATATCTATTGTTCATTTTCATTGTTTTCATTAGATTTTTGAATAAAAGTTTTTAAATCTATTCTAAATATTTATCCTTTAAAGGCAATGGTATTAGAATCATACAGCCTAGTTCCAAAATTATTTTTTAATTAATTTTTTTTCTCTTGTGTTATTTTGACATCCAAGTATATTTTAATGATTATTATTATTGCCCTATTATGTTAACACACGAAAATTAAGGTAACCTATTAGCGTTTAGCCCTTGGCTGGTTAAGTTTTTTCTAAAGGAAGTAGGTACCGGCTTTTTAATCACCAAAGGCTTCGATGAGGTGAAATGAAAACGCCTCAGCGAGGAATTGCGGCTGTTGCTTTACGCCGTTTTTACCGCATACGGCGTAAAACTGTACCACTATCTGACGTTGGCGTATTTTTGGGCACTGACATTGTAGTGTTTAATTCGAGAGGACGCTATGCTGCCTGTCTCTTTTTGTCTTACAATGACCTTGAAAAGAGATAGAGTTGGTCGGCTACAGAAACCGCAAATCATTTAGTTTGACGATTTCTGTCACACTGTGGTTAGAATTTATGGACGCTTGATGAAGAGATCCCGGTTCCGATAGTGTATTACAACTAATTCATTAGGAGCTTTGTAATTGGTACGAGTCCGAGGGTACTGCGTAAATTTCATTATACTCATGTTACAAAGAATAACCTAGTTTGATCAGATTGTAGGGTACATTATTATTATAGTTATATTATTATTTTGAATTCTCGATTCTTTTATAGCATAAAGATATTTTTTTACATTTTTAAATGCTAGAGACAGTATTCCTCGGCAATGGCACAGTCGGCCGAGGTTAGGGAGTCAAGTTCAAGAACCGATGAATTTGTACTGGAAGCTACAGAAATCAGAAGCTGACTGGAATTTACCCGTTTGCAATTGAAATTATAATATTGATTATAATGAAATTTTACTACCATGAGATTAATTTATTTTTGTGAAATTACTTCACTAGTTCGTAATAATTATTAATAGTTGCAGTAGTAGAGCTTCTTGTGAAAGAATTTCAGGGAAGTACTACCACCGTATCGATTTCTGCCACCAAGCAATAATGTGAGCATTACTGCGGTCCGGTTTAGAAGGGTAAGGGTGCTGGTGAAATTACAGGCACATGGGACTTGTCAACTTACGTCTCAGCAGGCAGTGGCAGTACCCATAACATCTTTGCGATTTAAAGTTCTGAGTGGCACTGCAACTGTTATGAATAGGCGTGTCGCTTACCAGCAGGCGCACGACTTGTTCGTCCCATCACTTGGTATTACACAAAAAAATACAAAGATCGAATACAAAAAAAGTTCCTGTGATCTGACAGGACTCAATCCTGCGTCTGTGCCATATCCGGGCGACAATTTTGCTAACTGAGCTACAGATCGATTCAATCTATTTTTCTATGCGTTTGACGGATTTTCGCCGTACCGTCAAGTGTGAGAAATCTGTGAAAGTATTTTTTCTGTCAAATGACTTTTGGTAGACCATTGAAATTATTTTAGTGTAAACCACATCCCACCATTATTATACTTACTACTACGCTTCAAGTAAAAGTAATAACTGTACTCACGTTCATTATCATGACTGTTTCTCGCTAAGCCACGAATCTGTTCATTCACGTAGTTGTTGCTCTTAGGTACATTTAGAGCACTTCTTATGCCGACTGATGAGTTGTCCAGGTGGCCAGGTCCGATCTTCGGCACATGACTGGAGCAGTACACTTCTTTATCTTCTGTCCAGTGCTGGTTGTTGAAGTATGTCTGGAAGAGATAAAATTATTGTACTTTATTTATTTCTTTGGCAATATTCATGATGTTTTACTATGATTTCCGTACGTTTTTTTTGGCAAAAATTCTCCTCTAATTTGTTATTGTTATTGTTATTGACATAAATAAAAACTTCTTCGATCTGACCTCTCTTAACCAACTGAGCAACAGACCGAGTCAAGAAACCGTACGAATTACTCTATGTGTTTCTTACAAATCTTTATATTGAGTAAACGACTTTTTTCGTCATCTATGAGAAATTTATGAAGTTACTAATTTCTTTCTCTCTCAGTCATCATTATGTTATGTCTTAATTAAAGTACACGGAAATTTCTACTTTAATATTAGTTACTTTTATAGTTGTTTGGTGCATTATTACTATTAATAAATGTACCATTAGATGGTCGTTTCTATCAAAAATATTTCCATTGTCCATCAATATCGTTCAATTACATTGTATTGACGCAATTATCCACAGTCGAATCATGATTGAACGCAGTAACAATAGCTAACTGTCCAGGTAAGTTAGACCTCTGCCGATCATCACATTTATTACGATTATATCAGAATTATAGGTCAAAACACAGGTCAGGTGTTAGCGGTGATGACACAAAAGGCTAACGAAATAATGCGCTTGTGATATGGTCAGTTAATTTGTGACAATGATATTGTAATATTTATGGAGCTTTTATACAGTTTGTGTTACTTCCTATATAATTGTATAGATAAAAGTATTTAAATCTGACAACCTGTTTTTTTCTTAGCTTTACACGGTTCTCACAAAAGATAACAAAGTATTTTTTTATTTTATTTTAAAATTGCGAATTTAAGATACGGATCATGGAAATTTAAGTCCTTAAAGATAAATAAATAGGAGCGATAGGAAAAATACAACTCAAAACATAGAAAAAAGAATTATGACTTAATAGTAACAAAAGTTAATAGTTAAGGAAGTTTTTGAATTTTGTTGTGTCTATCCTTAGAATAATAACGCATAGAATGATAGTTTCATATCAAACGAACTGTCACAAGTGAGGAAAAAATCAAATTCATGAAGGCTAGTTTTAGTAGTAGGTTAATTTTCGGTTTTAGTGAATATTTATATAAAAATACAAGTTGAAACGCTTTACTTCCTTGTGGAATGTGATTTTAGTATCTATTTTATGTCTGTCTGACGTATTTTTACACTCACCTACCGCACATTTCGTCATTTTTAGCTAAAATTCTTGATCTGTTCGCGGTGCAAGTTGACCTTGAGCACTGAAGGCCCGCCCGCTCGTGTAGGCCCATTGGGAGCGCTTCAATTTGCCTCACTTAGCGTGTGCGGACAATGTGTCTATGCGTTATTATTCTAAGAACAAAAGTTAATAGTTAAGGAAGTTTTTGAATTTTGTTGTGTCTATCTACAATAAATTACATTTCGATTTTTATAATTATTATTATTTATTTGTTGAGCATTGGCTATATGTATAGCCATCAGCTTAAACAAGTAACAAATAATTACGAAACTCAAAACGTAATAATACCTGAACTAAAAATTAATTTGTGTAAATACTGTAACTACAAAAACCCGCCATTTTTTCCATATTATTGCGATTTTTAAAACGTAGGCGCTAGTGTTAACGTTTGATGTTTGAGTTGCCAGTAGAAAAATTCTTTAAAAAAGAATTGCAATATTATTAGTGCTAAATATAACTTGCAAGCTTCTTGCAAGACGTTTAATAACGTTTATTGTGCCAAAGTAAAAAAAAATATTTCAATATTTTACATACAGTTTTTTTGGAAATGCCTATATTACACAAATAACTAAGCTAAGTCTGTTGACCTTTCCCAGCAAAAAAATTCCAGATACGAATATTCAAAGTCAAAGTCAAAGAATCTTTATTTCATAGGTAAATTTGTACACTTGAAATCGTCATACTGATTAAATTCTACTGCTCATTCGCAAGTTAGATTCCCCTGAGATGAATGAGCAAGAAACTCTAGGGGTTGCTCTTTGTAAAAATACATTTGAAAACATTTATCATTACAATATTTAATTTAAACATCTTAGATTGAGAATACATGAAAGAATTAAACGGGTTGTTACCAAGGATTTTTGTCTTCCAAGTACTCAGAAGCTGTATAATTATTATTATATATACTTTTAGTACAAAATTTTTGTTTCACTGTAGTTTTAAAACGCGTAAATGGCAAATTTTGAGTATCAATCGGAGTCTTATTATAAATGAATTTGAGATTTTATTATGACGACTGTAATTCAAGTAAGACGTTAATTTGAGTCTAGACAGACTCAGTATAAATATAAAATGCTTATAAGTTGTTGAACAAATTATTCGATGACTTCCAAACATTTAACAATAAAAAACATTTAGCGATCAGCAATTGCATGAAAATGTAATTGGAATTTCATATTAAGCTGTGTGGGGTTGAAATAAAGTAAATAAATGAATGGTATCATAGTTTATCCATCTTGTATCAATCGTATCAATCTTGTATCCAACCACATACTTCCTTCTAAAGGGATTGTTTTTGGCTATAGTCCGCATTAATTGGCCCAAACTGCATTGAAAACAATCATTGAAGTATATAATGTAACGTGTTTCCATCTGAAACCATAAAGAACAAAATCGCACCTTTTGTGTAATAAGGCAACATCTGCAAAATAATAAATTTTCAGGAAAGATGTTTAAAGAATCTACTATAACTTTTTTACCTACTTCAAAAAAAGGAGGAGGTTCTCAATTTGTCTATTTTTTTGTGTGTATGTTACACGGCTACTTCGGCATTTGTGAACCGATTGCGCTGATTATTATTTATTTTTTTTAATAACGCACACACTCAACAGTCACGCACTATGAAACCCTGTGTCGCGGGTGCCATGGACACATACATAGACGACCACAAATTACACCAAAACTCACGAGAGAAATAAATATCTCTGCGTGGCAGTCCGGCACGGTAACCGTTCATCCACAGAGGCAGTTAAAAGGAAAGAGGGTACCTCAGTCCTATTTAAATTCGAAGATATTATTCCACCTTTAAGGGTGGCAAACTAGGGGATGAATCCGGTTGCGCGCACTTCCCGGTAACCACTCCACGAATTAAATATTCGGTTTTTTTATAAAAAGTTATTACAATTAAATAAGTAAGTAAGTAAGTAAGTAATTTCACATTTGTTACGTGTACTAGTTCGTTCATGTGATAAAAGCACTTTTGACGAATGATCACATATATAGCTTTATTATATTAAAGGTTCTTTATTATAGTAAAGTAATAAATTTACTAATTTATGATTGATTCAATTTACAATTCACCAAAGTAATTGATTTGAATCAGTTTTTTATAAATGCGGGCTGTGGACTTCACGCGTTTTGATTAAGTGTTAATTAAACCTTCCTTCTCCGACATTGTGTTGTAGTTCTTCTTTTTTACAGCTATGTTGTATAGTAATATAGTAAATATATTACCCTAAAACCCCAGCTTCAAGGTCTGGCTTACTAAAAATTCTCTTCATACATGCTCATACAATATTTACCTAAAACGGTCACGTTTGTAAACAAAGTGAGCAAAAGTACACACGTTAGATCAGATGTTAATGACTCATTCGGTCTAGAACAAACGCTTTTATTGCGGGTAATGTGAACGAGGTTAATAACAGTACATCGGTGTACACAATCGGAATTTACTTGTTATACTTTTTAACAATTTTTATATTTAATATTGCCTCGACACCTTTTCTAGAGCAGAGATCTGCGAGTGTGCCCTATGAAAATGAATTTGATTCTATTTTGGTTTCGTAATAACATTCACTTAGTTTCTAGAATCTATTATTTGCAGTGCTTTGAAAAAAGAAGACGAAAGAAGAGACATTTATTTAGTTATCACAAATATCACCACGGTAAACAACAACAAAAACAACTATAATACAAAAAATGTAAACAAAAGAACAAAAAATAAAAATTACAATATTAGTCATGAATTTTTCGCGATTGTTGTACATACTTTATATTATAAATTAAATTCTACTTTGCATTATTTCGCCATGAATAAAATAGACTGTAAAAATACCGTCAAATTCTGGCTTATAAGTAAAACTTACAATGAAACAGAGGACTTGCTGGAAGTTGTTAAATAATTATTTTTATATAACCATTAATTTATATAAACTACTAATTATCTTATTGTTAAATATAGAAAATCTGTTTTTAAGCTATAATATAAAGATTTTTGCCCAAAAAAAATGCCTAAAGTACCGATACACAATTACTTAGTTTAGGCATCGCAAAACACATCGGGTTCTAATATTAAAATGTATAGCATCACTATGAAGATCGTATAATTTAGGTTCCTTTCTTATTTGCTTCTATTATGGTTATTTTAATACTATAATAGATTTATTTAAATTTATTTTACTAGTATAGTATTAGATTAAGTTATGCTGAGATAAATTTCTTTATCTTTATTGGAAATTAATTATTTTCGGGTCTAAATCTTGTATAAATACAAGCGATTATCCGAAAAAAATGGTTTCATTTCCAATATACATGAGATCATAAAAAAGGAAAATGTGAAATAAAACAATACAAATTAATTACATAAAAAAGACACAAACACAAAGCTATTTTGTATGGTGTCAGCTGTGGTAACAAAAGAGTCACCAACTCAGTATTTGCTGGAAAACACAATGCGTTCTTAGCAACAATTTGTCAGTTTACTGCTTTCAGTCAGTTAGCTGTTTATCGTTTTAATTTTACCATGAAGATAGGTGGCATATTAAATGCTAAATTTGTTTGAGAAATTAAGTGGTATTGCTTAACAAGAAAGTGTGTTTTGAAGACAAGTTACCGCTGCAATAGAACAAGTCGTGCTGGTGGTAAGCGACACGCCTGTCCATAACACAGTGCCATCGAGAGCTTAAAACCACAAAGATCTGAGTGGTATTGCCATTGCGCCCGTCACTTTGAGGCTTATTTAACAAGTTTAATTTGCCTGTAATTTCACCAGCACCCTAACCTATTCAAAACCGAAATGCTCACAACTGTTTGGTGGCAGAAATAGGTAAGGTGGTAGTATTTCCCTGGACGAACTCTTTCATAAGGAGCCCTAGTGCTACTACTTGATTCATAATGATTATTGAAAATATATTCTAGTCATCATAATAGTCAATCTCAAAATTAGAGAGTACCAAACCTATGGTCAAACACGATCTCGGAAAAACACGTCTCTTGAGGCCTTGTGGCAACTTAGAGGACAATATTACTAAAAGTTTTACGAGCGTTTAACATCTTCAAATGGGCAACGATAATGGACTGGAATCCGCCATTTTGATACAGTTTTAAAGCTTTATTTTCGGAAAAACTTGAAGTAAATTGAGTTCCGGGCGCCTACGCATTGGTGGAATGAAGATATATTCGTACAAAGTCCAAGGTGATAACGAAATCTTCTAATTATCACCACAAAGATCGTACACTTAGGAAAAATTCCTTCGATCTGGCTAAATTCGATTCAATGTCTTCCTGCAAACCGTGTCTGACGATATGCCATAAGTTGGCAAGTCACGGAACGAAAAGTTATAAAAAAAATCATAAAAAGTTTTTACCAAAATCGTTAGGGATACGTCGTCACGAAAAACAATAAGTTTTTTTTATAACACCAAGTGAAGGGACGAATAAGTTGCAGTGCCACTCGGAGCTTTAAATCGCAAATATCAGCGGGGCACTGTCATTGCGCCCATCACCCTGAGACATAGGTTGACAAGTCCCTTACCCTTACCCTTCCAAACCGGAACGCAGTAATGCTCACATTACTGCTTGGCGGCGGAAATAAATAAGGTGGCAGTACTTCCCTGGACGAACTCTTTCACAAGGACCTCTACTGCTACTAAAAAAGTAAGCTTCAAATGTATTCCTTTTAACTTATTAAAAACCCCGTAAAAAAGAAATATACCCAATGAAGAGAAAAGTGCTTGTCATGCCATGTAAAGAGATTAAGAAAACAACTTCGGAGAAAACAAAATGGTCATTACTAAACTTTTTTTTACTAAACCGTTTATGATGATGATGTGATGCTATTTCATCCGTCGTTTAATTTAGCTTTAGTTTAATGGACCGAATGGACCTTTCTTACCCATTTCGTTTGTAGTTTCTAATTACAGTCGCCTTATAAAGATGTAAGTCCAGCACCAGCCGATTAATGTGATCGTAATGTTTTTGGACAAAAATGAGTAGTGTGTTGTATAATCGTCAAAAAAGGTATATACCTACCTTAACTATAGGTTTAATGCATTTTAGTTTCAGATTGTGCCTATTGCCTTATCGTCGGGGATATGCAATGACGCGTAACTAGCATTGGATTATGAGTTTATATTTCAGTAATTTAGAATCCAAATCAATTCTGAGTAAATGTCGTGGAAACAAACTTAGTGTGGTTTAAGGGCATTTATTGTTATGAGTCCGTAGATAACATTAATTATTACTTGCTGTCCTAAGGTTATCGTAAAACGTGTTTGCAAAATCGCCCATGTTTTTTTTTAATATATTGAGTGATGAAAAAATAGTTATATTAACGCTTTACATAAGTTGTTATAATCCATAGGTCCCATTAACCATAGGACCAAACAAATACCGTGATTTTGATCCGAAAATAGTTTCATTTCTTCTGTGTAACAATCGCGAAAACCTAAGAACTTTTTTTTTATAACATCTAGTGACAGGACGAACAAGTCGTGCGCTTGAGGTACACGCCTATACATAACAGTTGCAATGCCACTCAAAGCAATCGCAAAGATCTGAGGGGCACTACCACTGCGCCCGTCACCCTGAGACATAAGTTGACAAGTCCCATGTGCCTGTAATTTAACCTCACAGTATTACTTGGCGGCGGAAACAAGTAAGGTTACTGCACTGGACGAACTCTTGCAAATGGAGTTCCACTGCTACAAAAACCAAACTGCTTCTACTGCGTTTGTTCTTCTCTACCATGTCTACCTTGTCTTTTCCATTACTTGATGCAACAACGCGTCTTACATTTAACATCAAACTGACTGCTATCAATTTCATAAATATACTTACAGTTATACTTTTTAAATAGTTTTTTGCCTCTGTTTTCTTTTCTTTTTTTCTAATACTAAGTAACGGGACGAACATGTAGTGTGCCTGTAATTTCATCAGCACCCTCACCCTTCAAAACTGGAACACAGTATTGCTGGTATTACTGCTTGGCGGTACAAATAGGTAAGGTGGCAGTACTTCCCTGGACAAACTCTTTCACATGGAGCTTTACTGCTAAAAAACTTGCCATTATAATAGTTTCTAAATAAAAGTTTTTGTCGCTTAGAATTCTCCTGTATACAAGGTGTCTCAGGGCTATAAGTCACGGGGGGAAGTACTTTAAATATTGTAGATACGATATTTTACTTGGATACATTATTTTATTTTTAAAAGTAAGTAATATTTTCATTCAAAGACTTATAATAATCTCAATACAGAGTACTAAAAAACTGACCTCAAAAGTTTGTGGAATTACGTCTATTTGCCAAGTTTTATTTCAAAATAACCGATTTCAATCGGCTACCGGAAAGTGCGCGAAACCGGATTCATCCCCTGGTTTGCCACCCTTAGACCACCCTTGTGCCACCCTTGCTTGTTGTTACCATTGAAATAACAAAGTAATAATATTAAATTCTTTTCCTGTAAAATTTGGTAGATACGCGCCTTTTACCAATACTACATACGCGGATTTGCAGTGTGCCCGACGTTATGCCATTTAAAAAACAATTAAACAACTTACTCACTAATGAAATGTGACATATTATGTCTATACATATCGCACTATTAATACAATACTTTATTAACTCAAAAAGTATATTTTCTCGGAATCGACGAAAAACGAATTACTCGCTTCCCGTAAAAGATCTGTGTAAATTTATGTATAAGTCCTACTTGCCAACCTACACATATTAAAAAAAAGCTTCATATTTTTTAATAAGGATTATTTTTTTATTGTTGGCCAGAACTAGCTCACACAAAGCGTGTCTCACTTTGAGTTAAGTAGTTAAGTAGATATAATTTAGTTGTTTTTTACAATATTCTACCGACGGTTTTATTGACGCGTAGATAATCAAATTTTACGTTCAACAATGGTATAATCCTGAATTACACCTATTTTAAGTTATAACATTATTGGAATAGCAGTGCGATATGTTACATTCCATTAATCAGAGCTGTTGTCGGAATTCTTATATGACTAATCCCTAAATTCATTGTTTAACTTTTGACATTTGTGTATATATTTTGGCATTATTCAAATTATATTTTTATATTATTTTTTATTATTATAATTATAGTTCTTTTCATATTTTTTTATAGTTCATTTAGTAACATTTTGCAATTATTATCATTATTGACCTATATAACCATCAACAAGTTTAAATTACTGACTTACTTATTAAACCTGTGTGTTTGCCCACGTGATATTATTAAAAAAAACGTTATTATATTGTATTATTATTACTTATTTGTTGAGCATTGGCTGTAGAATCCGTCAGCATCAGCTTAAATAAGTAACAAATAACTACGAAAATCGAAACGTAATATAAGTCAATGATAATATTACTTAAACTAAAAATGTATTTGTGAAGATACTGTATCTACAAAAACCCGCCATTTTTTTTACTGCCCGGAAACGTAACTAAAAAAAAACACATTACACCTGGTTTAGTCTATCGAAGCGTGTATGAGTGAATGTATAATATACCTGCAATATTTATATGCCTAATGTTAGGCCGGGCACAGTGACCGGTGGAAAGAGGGCTTGGCGGATCCCCCCTATGGCGCTCGTACCATAGAGGCGATCCGCCCTAGTCCTCGTAGAGTGGGTAAACCGGTCCCACGGGCCACTGTCGTACCACCTTGTGCAGGTGCTGACCGGGCACGGCTGCTTCGGTCACTACCTGCACAAGGTGGCGAGGAGGGAACCGTCCCCGTCGTGCCACGAGTGCGGCGCTGCGGATGACACCGCGCAGCACACCCTAGAGGTGTGTAGCCGGTGGGATGAGCAGCGCCGCACTCTGACGGGGACTGCAGGGCAGGACCTCTCGCTGCCGAGCGTGGTTGCCGCCATGCTCGATAGCGAGGAGTCCTGGGCGGCGGTGGCCTCCTTTTGCGCAGAGGTTATATCGCAAAAGGAGGCCGCGGAGCGGGTGCGCGAGGATGCAGCGTACGCGTACCCGCTCCGGCGCAGACGTACGGGGAGAAGGCGAAGGCAGTTCGCTGCTCGCCTGATCCCCTAGTGAGACCAGCGGGCTCTGGACAGGGACTCCGGAGCCTGCATTGCACGGCCTCACTCGTCTGGGGGGCGGGTCGGAGGACAACCGACTCGCCCCTCCGTTGGCGCGGGAGCCCTGGCGTAAGCTAGGGCGGCCGGGCGGCGTCGTGGTGAATGTTCACTGATCCCACGGCGCCGACTCAACCGGCGAGAGGGAAACCCGGGGGGGTTTTAGTGGGGTAGGCCCTCCAGCCTGGAGGGAGAGTCCCCACATAACCCCTGAGTCTCCCTGGGCTCAGGGGTATCCATAAAGATTCCCCCCCGTCAAAAAAAAAAGGCCGGGCACAGTGAAACTATACTTCATTTGTAATTTGTCAGCTTCTGTATAACATGTGTTTTCACAAATAAACGAATTATGAAGTATTGGAAATGAAACTATTTTTTCGGATTTAAATCGCGTAAGGGACGTTTCGGACCCTTTACAGGTCCCGTGGTCATAGTTGACTGAGGTGGTGGTGAACGTCGGTTTGTTGGAAAAAACAAATATACGAGATTTAAATCCGGAAAAATAGTTTCATTTCCTATGTGTAACAATCGCGAAAACCTAAGAACTCGTTATGAATTATTTTTATTATGAGTCTATTGAAATAATGTTGACATTGGTACGATTATAAATGTTTAGCAGCTACACATCTCGCTATCACGGCGGTAGAAATAATCGTGATAAAACTCGAATATAGATACAACGTTCGTTTTCTCGGGTCTGGGTATTTGTCGTACCGTCGATGTTTCAGATTTCCATAACACAAGTGATTTAGCTACTTATTTTGGGACCAGCACCGTATGTGAAGTTGTCTATAATATTTATTTATTTGAGACGGTCATGGTGGCGGACTATGGTCTAAGACATCTCCTTAAAAGAACCCCGTGTTCAGCAGTGGAACGTACAAAAAGTTAACGATTACAATAAGGAAAGAAAAATAATACGTACCTTTAAAGTAAGCTTGGTGCCGCAAACAGCACATTTGAAGCACCCACTATGGAAGAAAGTAAAGTCTTTCAACGGTCCAACCCTGTCCACTTGGTACACAATCTCATTGCAACGGAAGCAGGTGCTTTCGTAAAAGTTCGGCCGATACATCGCGAACTGTGCTTTACCACAATATTAGAACAGATCAAGTCATAATTTACACTAAAATTCACTAAGTCACTTTTGGTTTGTAGACTAGTCACTTTGTCATCACTTTACTTCACTTCACCTGAAAGATATTACTTTATTAGTATATGCACGTGTGAAATACAATAATTTTAGAAGAACTCCATTTCCAAGTTTTTTTAACAAGATTCTTTCGTTCTTTGTATACGAAGTAATAGTGAATGATCAGAAAAGTCCGTGCGGCTGTTGCCACTATCTAACTTTGAACAGAACAGAGAAAAGGTCTTTTTTATTAAAAACCTTTTTTATTCTGTATGGTACAGAGTCAAGAGCACGTCAAGCTTGACACTTAATATTTAAATCCAACTGTATGCCCCTTACGATAAGAACGGTAGAAAGTTCAAAGTGTCAAGCTTGACGTGTACTTGACTGTACAGTATAGATTTAAACGTCGTAAATGTCAAATTTTGAATGTCAACCGGAATCTATAGAAGCGTATACATTTGCCCCATAAATGAATTTAATTTACAAGCGACGGGACAAACACGTCTTGCGCCTGGTGGTAAGTGACACGCCTGTTCATAACAGCCCCTGTCACCCTGAGACATAAGCTGACATAGCCCATGTGCCTGTAATTTCACCTCACATTATTACTTGGCGGCGGAAACAAGTAAGGTTACTGCACTGGACGAACTCTTGCAAATGGAGTTCCACTGCTACAAAAATCAAACTGCTTCTATTGCGTTTGTTCTTCTCTATCATGTCTACGTCTTTTCCATTACTTGATGCAACAACGGGTCTTACATTTAACATCAAACTGACTGCTATCAATTTCATAAATATACTTACAGTTATACTTATTAAATAGTTTTTTGCCTCTGTTTTCTTTTCTTTTTTTTATAATACAGAAAAACATGTAGTGTGTCTGGTGGTAAGCGCCACGCCTGCCCCCAACAGTTGCGGTGCCACCCTGAGCTTTTTATCACAAAGATTTGAGAAGCACTGGACACCCTGAGACATAAAGTTGACAAGTCTCATGTGCCTGTAATTTCACCAGCACCCTTACCCTTCGAAACCGGAACGCAGTAATGATCACATTACTGCTTGGCGTACTTCCCTGGACGAACTCTTTCACAAGGCACTCTACTGCTACTAAAAGGAGGTCTATTCTTTAGTACACAAGGTTTAAGGGGAATTGGTCATGGTGACGAAGTTCTCGTAACTAACACACACTTTTATTGATTCATTTACACCCTTGTTGAATTTTCTATAGGGTTATCTTATGTCATATAGCTTTTCACTTCCATTCTCCAAAATACCTATGGGGAATTTACCCATGGTGACTAAGTACTTGTAATTAACACGCACTTTTATTGATTCGATTACACCCTCCTTGACTTGCATAAAGGGATCAGAAAATTTGTTAAGCATACCAAAATGCTACTGCCATATTACAAATTGTTTACTGTTGAATTTTTTAACGACTTGACCATATAGATTTGTTTTTTCTTTTAAGGCTATAGTAGGCCTCTATTATCGTATAAATTACTCTAATTTTCTTCAATTTTAACGACATAATTCATCGGAAATTCATGACAATTTAATAACAGCAATACATCGCAGTAAATTCTTCTTTGAATCCTTAGTCATTCCACGGAAGGAATCAAAGGGTTATGGACGTTACAAGTAAAAGACAAAAATCAGTACAAGAGGCGTTTTGTTGATAAAATTAGTAATAAAGTTTTAAACAATTTTGTGTTTTAAACGAAATAATGGGCTATGTTTAATGTACTCATCAATTTTTATAATTTTTTCCTCTCTATGAAATTAATGTCAGCGCTATGCTATGAGAATTTCAAGCTTTACCAAAATTGGAAATAAATATTACCACATTTCTTTCTCTCTCTACCTCTATCACTATCTATCTGTCTCACACCCCGTCTATCATTACGTTTATTTCTTTTTCTCCTTTACTATCTCTCTCTCTCTCTTTCTCTTTGTCGTAGCTTGACAAGTAACAGAGTGGTATTCGGTGACTCGGTCTTTCTCAATTTAAAGTTTTTTATAATGGCGATAAGTTAAATTTCGTCCGCATTTTTCGAATTTGTAAATTTATTTAAATCAGCTTAATTTATTTAAATTAGCCAGTACTGCTAAGTCAGAGAATAAAAGTAAGCTTACTTTAAAAGAAGTGCATTGTAGTGCGCAGATTGCACCGTTAGTGCTCTGTGCAGGTCTATTAGCCCGCGCATGCGTGCGATGCCGTCAGCTCTACGTGAGATTTAAGTTGGATGCTTTAGCGATCTTTGTATGATATGGTTTGTCGATTTATTTTATGAAGTTTAATGTGTGTTTCTTCAAATAAACAAGGTTGTGCTTACAAAAGGATTGTATCATATCGTGCAATATAACGTAATTCCATATCGACTGTGAACTGGCAACCGGTACTATTTCAATTTTGACAACTATACAAGATGAAGAAAAAACCATTTATATAGCACCTGGTTTATTAAACAAAAATACGTAGTGTACATACGTGTGATAAAAATATTTAAAAACTACGTATTTTTATTTATTTTGGCACATGGGACCTGTCAACTTATGTCTCGGGGTGACGGACGCAGTGGTAGTGCTTTACAGATCTTTGCTATTTGAAGCTCTAAATAGCACTGCAACTGCTATGAACAGGCATGTCATTTCGTATTATAAAAAAAATAGGGAATGCTACCATGTATAACTAAATGAAATGGGACATAAAATTTTAATTGAATTAAATAAGAAACATTTTCGGTCAAGGACGTAACTCAAAATCTTCAGTTACGTCCATTCAAGTTATAGGCATACGCATATGCATTGCATTTTGGCATGTATGTGCTATTGGTATATGCACATGCAATATGCTATGCCATATGCATTTTTATTTATTTACTTAGGTTAGAGTACAGTTCTGCCCGCCTCGTCATTTTGCAGTTCCATTTGGGATTCAGTATTTCATCTGATGAAAAATCCCAAGCAGATATAAAACGGCAGTACTAATTAATATGTTTTAAATGATTCTAATTACCAAATAAATAACTTACTAATAATTTTAAATTTAGGAAATGTAACTATTTTTTCGGGTTTAAATCGCGTATATTTGTTTTTTCAAACAAACCAACGTTTCGTGGCACGGTTGCCTGACATTTTAATTTAATAAAACTCACAATTACATTGACTAAATAAACTAATTTTGTAAAGCGGTCACTCTTGGACTAGCGTTCACTACCTAATTTCCGTGGCAATTTTTATTATTTAAATATTCAAGTATATTTTTTATTTATTTAAACTTAATTGCACACAAAACAGTACAAATGGCGGACTTAATGCCATTAGGCATTCTCGTGTAATATATATATCGTGTAAACATTATCGTGTAATGATTAAATATTATTTCACGATACAATACTTGAATATTAAATAATATTGCACTGAAAAAAAATCGAATACTTAAATAATAAAAATTGCCACGGAAGTTAGGTAGCGAATACTAGTCCGAGAATAATCGAAAACACGTGTAGCGTAAATTGGAATGTTTATTTGAAAAATTTATAAAATAAGCTTATAACTATTGTAACAATAGTGAAAAATGTCAGTCATCCGTGACCATGGGATCTGCAAAGGGCCCGAAATACTGGTTTGTTTGAAAAAACATATATACCTACGCGATTTAGAAACCACGTTTAACAATCACGAAAACCTAAGAACTCGTCATCATTGCTTGTTCGTGTTCGTTACTTCACTCCTCAGTTAATAAGCGGGTATTTCTCGTAACTTGCAATCCACACTTAAGTCAGCGGCAACTATTGGAACGTGCCGAGTTAATGACAGCTCTAATATTTATCCATAACCGTCAATACAACTGCAACTACGACAAACTTATTTATACAGCCAACTGAGCCTCTATCATCCCATGTTATGTGAATATTTCATAACAAAACGTCAGTCCTGGATTGTGCCAACTGAAAATGTGAGTATCTTACAACAAAGTTATCTTTACAGCCAGCATTGGCTGTAACGTCGAGTGTTGCTTGAATATTTCCTATAAAAAAAGGTTTTGCTTTTTTTCAAATGAAAAGATATGTTTGCACTGAATTGCTTAATCTCTTCGACGGTTCTGCAATTGTAGAAATAACGTTTTGCACGCTTTGATGATTTAGGAATTTTTAGACGATTTAAAAGTTAGTTTTGAATCTTAGTAACATTGCTTTTTTTATTCTATGCACGTTTAACTTTTTTTCGACAACTTCGATGGCGCAACGGTTTGCACTGTGAGCGCTATATGAGGAGAAATGAAAATGAAATCTTCTGAATTGATTCTGGTTTGTGTGTTCTTTCTACTGCCCTGGAGTGAATTGCGTTTGGAACTGAAATTTGGTATATTCTAAAAATTCTCTATTTTCCGTACTAATACGGTTCATTTTGCTTGGGTCGAGCGGCAGGGTCACTGGCTTTATTTCAGAATTTATTTTTTTTACAAACGAAATTAAAGTAATTTGAAAAATGTGTATCGTATTATATAGGTGTTCTATTTAGTTCAGTTGATATAAAAACAAATGATAGGTGTATGCAAAGTACCTATTGAATACAGATTTTCTTGTAAAATTTCGACCTAAGTTTGTGTGTTTTTTCTATCGTGAAAATTTTTAGGAATCGTGTTTTCACACCGTATGTATATCCTTAACTTTACTATGTATTATTTCCAAAGTGATTGTGTGTGATTGTTCCAAAGTGATTCAACACTTTCACTATAATGCGGAATCAACCAGTCAGTTTTTTTTACAACATCAAGTAACGGGACGAACAAGTCTCGCGCCTGATGGTAACAGTTGCAGTGCCACTCAGAGCTTTTTATCACAAAAATCTGAGGGGCACTGCACACCCTGAGACATAAACTTGACAAGTCTCATGTGCCTGTAATTTCACCAGCACCCTTTCCCTTCAAAACCGGAACACAGTGATGCTGACATTACTGTTCGGCGGCAGACATAGGTAAGGTGGCAGTACTTCCCTAGACTTCTTTCACAATGAGCTTTACGCTACTGAACCACTTGAGGAGGAAACTCTTAACTACAGTGTTTATCTACAGTAGAACTACAGTGTTTGAGCACATTTAATTAGTTTTGACGATTTGATATCTAACAGACGGTGATTTTATTGACTTTATGAGTGCACTGTTAATTTAATTGTAATTACATCGACCCATTTAGGCGAGGATTTAGGCCATAGTCCACCATGCTAGCCCAATGCAGGTTGGAAACTTCACACGTTCTCCAAGTGTCGCGTACCTTCTTCGACGTGCAGGTTTCATCAAGACATTTTCCTTCACCGAAAAGCTCGTTGTAAATTTATAATTAAATTTCGCACATACAAGTCGAAAAACTCAGAGGTACGCACCTCTGGATGGTCTGGCCCGGATTCGAAACCACGGCCCCTGTTTGAGAGGCGGTAGGTGCAACCGCTAGGTTACCACGGCCGAGCTAGTTTTGCTCCTAAAAACTTGTAAAAAGTAAAAAAAGACCACGAAGCCTCTTTACAATTCGCAAACAGAAATCCGCAAAGCATTAATAAATTTATCATAATTAATAACAATGTTTAATGTAATTAAGTCAGATTTTTCGCTCGAATAAACAACGGCGTTCTTTTGATCTGAATTATAAGCTAGAAACTTTCTACACGCAAACTTCACAAGTCATATGAAAGCGTAAAAGTGTACTTATGCTCTGTAATTTAAATGTTAAGGTCTATTCCCATCTATAGGATTAATATCTTGCTGACCGTGTGCTTACTTGCAAACAAATTTTTTATTTTATTTTTAGGTTAGAATTATATTCAGGGACTACGTGTGGCATACGTCTTGGATATGAAAATATTTTTTTCGGGTTTAAATAGTCTATATTTATTTTTTTTAAACAAACCACTTGTAAAAAGCCTTCAACTTGATTTGTTTGAAAAATAAAGTTATTGTCGTGTAACAATCGCGAAAACCAAAGAAGGCGGTATATGCATAAAGAATAGAGTCTCTCATAGAGAATAGCAATATTATCTCGCGCTTCTTTGTTTTTCTTTTATAAGAACTCCTTTCCACCAGAGATGTGCGAGTAGCGAGGCGGTGTGCCAGAAAAAATCCACCAATAGGATTACTCCATTTTCCAAACCTCGCTTAGCGCAGCTGCGATGGAAAAGGGTTAGCTGAGCTAAGTGTTTAAACATACAAAATAGCGAGACATGTCTGCGAGAGATGTGTACATGCGATGCGGGCGAGGATTGTGGGATTGTGTGCAAAACTGTGTAGGAAACTAGAGCTACTTACTATACTATAATAAACTATACTTTCAAGCATGACACTAACTGACACTGACATATCACCACCGCTCACCCCACCACACCGCAAAAGAGTTCATAAAGCATCCTTGCGCAGCTTTGGTGGCAAACATCACACAGTTTCACAGCGCCGGCACACATCCTCGCACCGCCTCGCTATCTCGCGCATTTCTGGTGGAAAGGCAGCCTTATAATTATATATTTAATGTGTGTGGAAATAAATGGTTTAAATGAGCTATGGACAAATCACAACAACAAAAAACTTTTATTACGACGATCTTTCTCAAAAGGTTTGGAAATTGAACCCCACTGTAACAGTAGTGCGTTATCCTGAAGACAATTGACTTCTAAATTTGTCCCGTGATCGAAGATACCCTGTGTACTTGGATTGTTATACCTTTACAATAAGCCCTCTACTCGAGTGATAATGATACAGATCAGTCGATTGTGTTGTAACAAATATTACTGCTTTAGTATACCACACTCTAAAACACGGTGATGCAATGAATATGTGTTGTATCATGGCTTTCCAAATAGTCTCATAATTAATGAAATCCAGAGAAAGAATAGTAGTCCATTATTCTGCATTAACCTTCATATGTCACATTGCTACGGACAGGTGTTCTCTAAGAGAGTGGTGAGACTTCGTTCCACGATTTTGGGCCCAAAACACATTGTTTCTAGGAACTTTATTCGATATACAGATTTTAGATAACATTATTTGAATATTATTTATTATTATTATTAAATATTCACGGCCGGATAGTCGAGTGGCTTCCACATCGGTTTTCATGGTGTCGCCATCTCTGAGGTTTCGGGTTCGATCCCCGGCCGGGTCAGTGTAGAAAACTAACTTTTCTATATTGTCTCGGGTCTGGGTGTTTGTAGTATCGTCGTTGTTTCCGATTTCCATATGACAAGTGCTTTAGCTACTTACTTTAATATTTATTTATTTATTATTTTATTTCGGTATTATTAATAATAATAACAACTATATATCTGTAACGTAGTCACGAATTTACGAGAGTTATAAATGACGGGAAGATAGAAGGAAAAAGAAGGAAGACAAAAATGACACACAGTGAACAAATAAAAAAGAACGTCAGAGCAGCTGTATAGCCTGCGTCTTGCCCTCTGTATAGAGGGCAAGACGCAGGCTATGGGCCGTGAGGAGTGGAAGAAACTACACCGATAAGACTGGCTGGTTGATCTGGCTCTTAAATAGGATGATTTTCAAATAGAATTCAGTTGGTCAAGTTATGAATGCGCTTATAGAGGAATAAAGACAGATAGGAATAATATTTGTTACACTACTAACAATATTTGTTGCCTTTGGTGGAGACCTTATCCATAATATGGGATTCACGTAACTTGGGTACCAGTCTCCCACTATAGCTTTGTTTATATGTTTTTGTAATAAATACCTCTGTAGTAACTGTATGCTATTGGGAGAAATAATTCAATTTGTACTGTGTAACTAAACTAAACAGCAAACAGTTTTTTTTTTATAAAAAGTCGTGCCTGCGTGCGTGTCTGATGATAAGCTACAGGCCTGTCCATAACAGCTGCAGTGCCGCTCAGAGCTTTAATTCCCGTTTGCTTGTTATATTTCGAAAAACTCAGTGGGTCTAGTGTCTCGTTGAGATTCCAATTCGGACATCCTGCATATGAGGCGCTTCTCTGAGGCTCAACTCACACTGGCCCAGAGTCGAAGCGTCGTGTCGCGTCCTGTTTTTCAACTACAACGCTTGGCAAACGCGCGTCGTCGCGCGACTACGCTCGCATTAGTGCGCCCGGATCACAGTGTAGTCGGCGTCTGAGTTGAGCCTTACAAGGCTATTATTGCCATGTGGAATTTAAGGACCGGTTCAGATGACATCGGTTAAGGCACGATAAACACGCGTCAGCATGTGAATGGAATTTGCAAAACGTACGCTAAACGCGCGTCTACCGCTTGTCGTCTGAACCGGTTCTAAATGTACTTAGCAGCACGCATACATACAGCCTTTAAAGTTCACTGATGAATAGTCTTCCTTAAAAAAGAAGCACTTGCCGTTATCCCCCGCAGCCACGGGTTAGCGAGCGTTGTAAGTTTTCAATCTTAAAAGATAAAGTAATCAACAGCTCATTTCCCAAATTTATTTCTTAGCCACTTTCTACGGCACTAATGAGAAAATACAAAGTGGTCCTACCAAAATAACTCGACAAAACAACACTAACCTAATATTCATAGGTGAATATTCTCTCACGCGATTCATGCGTCTCTGGAAGCATAACCACACCTAGAGGTGCCGGAGATCATTTTATACCGATTTATCGGACATCGAAGTTATAACAGGTAAAAGAACTAATATTAATTGCTATTTCGGTAACTACTCTAGCAAACCATAATGTTTTTAATGCCTGGGTCAGTCATTTAAAAAAAATAAACAACTTCAAATATATGTCACGACAATCGTGTGTGTTATTGTTTGAGCTGGTGATGTCGGTGTTTATTTATTGAAAACATACCGTAAGTTGCGTTTTTTAATTTTACCCTGAATATAAATGTTTATAAACTATACTTTAAGGAGTAATTTCATGGTAAACATTAGAACCACTCAAACGGAATATTATCATATTTACCCAAGTACACCAAAAATGTCATTAATGCTTTTTAAGTGCAGGAGTGCGGTGTATTACTGCATTTTATTTGAGATGTTTTTATTGAAGTACGGAGGGTATTTATTTAGCAATGCAGAATAATAATTTTTATTTTTAAAAACTTGTATTTAAATTGAATCCTTTTCTAATTTGCGAAACCAAATAGCCGCCATTTTGCGGTAGGATGAGCGCATCGCGTGAGCGGATATTCAGGCGATAAATACTCACACCGAAATGTTCTAGTCTATGTGTACCTTTATACAAAAAAACACAAAAGAACTAATAAGGTGCGTGTCTGCATGCCTACCAGAGATAATAATCTATCATTCCAAGAGACATGCTTCGTCATTAGAAATCTAACAAAACTACGACAATCTCATTAGTCGGCTATTATGGTTCTGATAATGCTTTTTGTTAACAGTTACTTTTTATCGGTTCGCGTGTGCGTTAATTTTATATGATTCGTTGATATCATTTTAGTTGAGTAATTAGAAAATGATAGAGTAAGAACAGCTTTACATTTTCCTGATTACATTTTAACGTGAGCTAGTTGTAGCTCCGTTTTTCCATTGGTGTAGGCAGAAATCACAACCTTCCATTAGTAACGATTCTTACACATCTTGTCTCATTAATATCTTCAGACATTTGTTATTTTTTACACAAATTTATACTTTTGAGGCAGAACAAGCAAAACTTACCCTTAATGTCTAAATAAATACACGCTTATATAACTGAAGAATATCAAATCGTATCTAAAGTCACATATGATCCGTACCTGTATTACCAAAAGTATTTAAGTCATAAAATACACACTCACACACACACACCCATACACATTCCCATACTCTGAAAATCATTCAATGCTTTATATCTTTTTACTGTAAAAATATTGTATACTATCACTGTATTGTTCTCAATCTAACATAGTTACTGTAGCATAAGGAAGAGCGGGAATCCCTAGCACAAGTATGATATATATACTTAAAAGGGAGTCTCGAGCTGCATGTAGTGATTGAGCTTCTGCATAAAATATTTTTGAATTTTCAATTCTTTTTTAAATAACATAAAATATATGAAACAAATATTATGTATATGTGAAACTTGTAACTATTCCGTTTAAGCATAAAAAGTTATCGACTAATTAGTTAGTCGTTCTAGAAGGGAGTTCCTTCGAGACCATTCACGTTGCACTCGCGGCGAAACCATGGACGTTGCAACACATTCTAAACATCGAGGTAATATGTTTTATACACGATTATGCCCCAATTTTAAAATCAAATGAAGATCTCAATATAATTCCTTATACTTTGAAATGTAGCGCAATTGATACTGTAACATTATACTTAAGAAATAAATAATCAAATCTAGACTACCTCAGTGGCCGAAGCAGAACAATTTCCCTGCTGATCTACCACGAAGAGGACCCGCGACGGGAGAAATATTTGTATGGCCTACATTTGTTTCTCTCGTGAGCTTGGGTATAATATGTGGTTATCTATGTGTATGTCCATGGCACCCGCGACAAAGGGCTTGCCTAGTGCGGGCTATGAGTAGTATATCAACGAAAATAATGGATAATTATCCGAACGAATAGTTATTCGTTATTTTCGTTAATATGTCTGAGTCTCACGGTGGTTTTCTATTTAAAATATGAGTAGTAGAGCAAAAATCTAATATAAGGATTATATATCACATTTGCGTGCATTTTATATAAAGGCGTATAGATACATTTCACATATAATCATTAATTTACCATATTGGTATCTCATGATATCACGTCTGTGAAATTTTACTTAACAACACAAATTCAATAAATGCTTATAAGGAGTCGGTAGAAAACTTTGAATCATACAAAAGCTGTCGAAGGTAATGACCAAAACTATATAGCCTACAAAAGGAGTTTCACTGCTTTAACATCATATATATAATTTTATAAATTTGTGTTTTCCGGAAGAATTTATTATGATTTGATTCTCATCATCATCAAGTCATTGTAAACAAATTAGCATCAAAATTAGCAGACTTCCGGAGGGGCCCTGGTTTCATCCCGATGTTTCCCTTTATCGTTAGCAAAAGGTATTGCTAGTAAACATTGAAAACAATACGTAGCTTACAAATCATAATGATAGGTCTTCGTGGCACAAACTACAGAAGGCATATATACACATCAGTGGGTGAAGTGGGTCTGTGTATGACGATGATATTTTTTTACAAACGAAATTAGAGCCAGTTGATATAAAAAATCATTGGTGTACTCAAATTACCTATTGAATAAAGCGGATTTCTTGTAAAATTTCGAGGTAAGTTCGTGTTTCTTTTCTATCCATTGACTTACAATTATATGTACGTCGGGTCCGCGCTAAAAAGTGTTCGCACTTGTAAGGCGCTAAAATCGTATACAGAGCGCGACACTCCGCTTTAGTCTTCATTTGTTCTACGGACAGCGCGATACTGCGATGACATAACAATTTAAATTTCGAATAGGTTGACTTAGGACATTTTTTTCGTGGTTTTTGTATTAGACCCGTCGTCCATTTATTTGTAAGTCAATGTTTCTATCGTAAAATTTTTATTAATTAGTAGTAGTAGCAATTAGCGTATATCGTCAATTTTACTATTATATTTTTTTCAGAGTGATTTATTCAACGCTTTCATTGTTATGCGGAATGAACCAAAGTAACTTTTTTTATTATAACATCAAGTGACGCGACGAACAAGTCGCGCGCCTGTTAATAAGCTACACGCCTGTCCCTAACAGTTGCAGTGCCACTCAGAACTTTAAGTCGCAAAGATCTGAGACATAAGTTGACAATTACCGAAGGCATATATACACATCAGTGGTTAAAGTGGGTCTGTGTATGATGAGGACCAGAATATAAGATAGCGTAACAATTATTGAGTGTTACAGGCTGCGCGGCAAAGCTTATTAAGCTTTCGTAGTTTGATGTACATTAAAAAATATTATTTTAACGTGATTCCATGCTTTTTGTTTCATTACAATGATATGCAATGACGTTCCTTATGTGTAGAGGCACTTAGTTTATAAGGTTAAATGGTTCATGATTTAGTATGTCGTCGTTGCAAATTTAATATCTCCTATGTGTTGAAAGTAACTATCATAGAAAAACGAAAAAGCTTTCTCCTGTAAATTTTTCGTACAGAGTATTTTTGTTGATTGTCATTGAAATAAGAAGAAATTCATATGAGACTTTTTTTCAGTCGGTTACTCTTTGAATATTATGCTTTTTAAATATTTACAAAACTTCTTGTCGACCAAATGACACATACGAGGTATTAAATATACAACGACGATGTACTGTTTTCTATGTGGAAAATTCCAAATAAATACATACATAGCAGACTTCATAGACACTTTTACTATAAGACTGTAAGAGCACGTGTGATTTTTTCATTCTATTATTTAACTGATGACACGAGCTTCGAAAATATTGTCTAGATCAGAGTTTCTTTAACTTTTTTGTCCTATCGAATTTTCAAATTACTGTCATTGCTCTCGTCATCCTAGTATATAAGTTAATAAGTGCAATTTAATTTTGCAAGTTTAATTGCACCACCGCCCTTAACCTTCAAAACCGAAACGCAGTATCGTGGTAATTATGGTAACGTGGTAATGCCTGGACAAACTCTTTCACAAGGAGCTCTATTGCTACAAGTTGATTTTCTGACAATTAATTATTATTATTATGTGTTTAAATTATTTATTTATTATTATTAATAGCGTAGACATATATATCTGTTCTTAAAGCTGTTAACTGCCACTGCCAGTCATACCGTGACCATCGAGCGTGTGCCGTTTCGAAATATTGGGAGAATAATAAAAAGTCATAACGTGGGAAGATACCTGTAACTATAGTCGTCACAAAATAAGAGGCACCTTTTGGTACTTGTCATCGCAACGTAAATAGGGATATGAACTAAACATATCGGTAACCATATTAAACGATTCTCGCGAAAAATCGAGTCTTTGATCATTTAGATCAGGGGTTCCCAAACTTATTTTGTGTACTGCCCACTTTGAGAATAAATTATTTTTTAGCGCCCCCATTTTTTCACCTACTTAAAAACCACTATAACTTCAAATTAAATAAATTATTGTGGCTATATTAGCTAAACGAGATTTTTACTATAATCCGCAAGAATTAACTTGAGACCTGAGCGCAGTAGGTACTACACAACGGCGCTCAGGTCTCAAGTTAACTCTTACGGATCTTTACGGATACACCTGCCAATGAGAATGATTATTGAAACGCAACTCTATAGTATTCAGACAGAGTATCTTTTATTGAAAATAAAACAAAGATAATCGATTCTAATATAAAAACTAATGTGAAGGATGAATCTGATGCTGTTTAATAAGTTTGTAGATATCAGGTTCTAATTTACTCAAGAATAGCCGCAAGTCACCACGTTCGGTAACATGCAAACGATTTCTCTTTTTAGTAAGCAGCGTAGTCGCAGCACTAAAACCACGTTCACACTAATATGACGATGGGAATGCTATCAAGAATCGTTGAACGATTGACCACAATCCAGGGTACAATTGCGGGATCGGTTTTTGTAACCAAAATTCTTGGTAGCCATTTTTGAACTTGATTTTTATTTCCTCGTTGTTCCTCGTCGTCAATTCTATAAGTTCTTCTTCCTGCTGAGGTGATATTGCTGTGTTGACATTTGAAAATGGATCCAACACCCAGTCTGGTATTTCCAAGTTCAAAATGTCCTGGTATCGTTCGGTGAAGTCAATGTGGAGGTTTTCAAAATGTCGGCAGTTGGCAAACAAGTCGTCGTTACTGCAGTATACTGATACATTCGGAAAATTTTGAAACTCACGTCTGCCCATATTCTTTTTTGTGTAGAAGCAGTTTGGCTGCGAAAGCAGCAACGATATTTTTTGTTATAATTAAATTTCGTTCATCGCCTTGCAGTTGGAAATTTATGTCGTTGAACAATTTATACAGGTCTGTCATGTAAGCTACATCATTTTTTGATGTAATAAGCTTGTTGCGTAATTCTGTATCTTTAGTTTCCAAGAACTCTATCCCAGAGTGAAACAGGTTGTAAAATCGAGTCAGACAATTGCCTCTTGATAGCCAACGAACTTCAGTATGAAACAACAAGCGGTTGAAATCTTCGTCATTAGTAACACAAAGCTGATGAAATAAACTATCATTCAAAGAGCTGTTACGGATTTTATTGACTGCTTTGATGACATATTGCAGTGATTGAAATAGTCGTTCACTTAAATTTCTAGCAACCAAATGTTGTCTATGAATAACGCACCCTGGCCCTTATGGCGCCCTGTCATAGCCGGAGCGCCATCCGTAGCAACGGATATAATATTTTTCAAGGGAATCTCTTTCTCATCACAAAACTTTTCCAATATATTGAATATGGTTTCGCCTTTTGTGTCGGTCTCTACATTTCTAGCAAACAATAGTTCTTCACATATTTTCTCATCTTTAATAAACCTCACGTAAGACAGCAACAATGCTTCATTAGTTTGTAAAGTGGACCCATCGAGCTGAATTGAGAATTGACTAGTCCTCGGGAGACTGCACAATGTTTCTTCAATGTTTTCAGCCATTTCATTAATTTGTCTTTGCACAGAATTATTACTCAAAGAAATTTTTCGGATAATATCTGCGGCCGGTATATGAAGCACAGTACGCAGTAGTTATTACTTCCTTTATAGCTGGCAAAATTAACTCTTCTCCGATGTTGTGTGGTTTGCCTTTTTGAGCAATTAACAAAGAGATATTGTACGAAGCTCGAAGTCCGTCGTTGTCATGCATAGCAGCCACCGAAAAGAGTTTTTTACACTTGGCTGAGTATTATGCTTCTTCTCTAGGTCTTGAAAATATGCTACATTCTTGTCTTTCTTATCTGGATGCGTTTTATTCAAATGATCTTGCAGAATTGTAGGCTTCATTGCTTCATTCGAAAATGTTTTTAGACGTAGAAGGCACAAAGGCGACGATGGGTTTGTGGGATTTTCAATGAATCCGAATTTAATATATTCCGCACAGTATTGCCGTCTCTTTGTTTTTACTTCCGACATTGTTTTGTTTTGAGAAATACGTAAGTAAGTGTTGTACTTAACTACTGCTTATCTATTACGCGTGAAACCGCAAATGAAAATAAAATAAATGTTACGTTGTATATATTGCATAAGCAGCACGCACTGACAGGAATATGACAAACATTCATAAACTCGTTTATCTCATTCGACGCTCAGTTGTACTCAACAAGTATTCTATGAACCAGCCGATTAATACATTATTTAATTTATTTAAAAATTTATTTAACAAAATCTTGTTAAAACATGATTGCCCGCGGTCTATTATCTAAAATAACCTATCTAGAAATACTAATAACTATTAAAATGCGAAACTGTGTCTTATTTGTTTGTTTGTGTCTACTTTCATTTCGAAACAGAGCGACCGATTGACATGATTTTTATTTTATTTATTCAATAAAACAGGACAGATATATGAACTACACGGAGAGAAATGTCGAACCGAGTTAGTTTGAGCAATCTCTTAATTAATATTAGTTGATGATCACAAGTTGTAGTCGAGAGTCGAGAGCTCAGTCGGTGTCTAAGAATTTTCCTAGATGTAACTACAAATCTCCCCCTAAGCCTCTACACAACGCCCCCATTTTTTTCTGGGTATCTTACCTGAGTCCCTTTAGGTCTGCAGCGCCCACAAGGGGGCGTTATCGCCCACTTTGGGAAAGGCTGGTTTAGATTATTTTTCGGGTCATTCGTTTTCAGTTCTGTGTAGGACAATTAACATTCATTTAAGCAATTTTGTTTTATTTTTATTTTTATTTTCATTTTTATTTTATTTGTTTGGGAAGTTTTACCTACAGCATCATATAAAACATTTCATTTTTAACACATATGAAATAAACACTAGCCAAAACAGTTTCCACTAATGTTTAAAATAAGTTAAGTGGGATAGATAAATTTGTACATAGCTATAACCATGTAACAACTGTACTAATATAATAATAATCAATAAGTAACAAATTAAAAATCATCTTAATAATTGATATTCAATAATTTATTGAATATCATGAGTTCAACCACCATGATATTCACTTATATTATGCGAAATCACTCCACTGCTTTGTTATAAGAATTAATACAAAGATTTCCGGATTCGAACCGATGTATGTTCTATCACATTATATAATGCTTCACTGAAATGAATGTATTTGTTTAAAACTCAATAAGTTAATAATTTATTTGTTAATTGTTTCATTGATTGCATTCAAAGTTACATACTATCGTTTTCCTTAGCTGCCAAATTGGATCTCTTACACTGTGACGACTATAGAGATAATCATTATACAACGATAGTAAAAATTATCTACTTTTCTAGCTAAAACAACTCTTTTATGGGGAACTGTATACGTTTTTACAATAAGACTCCGGAGCATATATTAAGATTATCATTTCCTAAGTTTAAAAACTACATTAAACATATTTTGATTGAAAAGTCATATCACAAAATTAAAGACAACGTGTTAGATAAAGATGTATGGAAAGACGACATGGCTCCAGAATCCACACAAATTTGATTAAAAAGGGTATTCCACAGCATTTAAGTTTATGTGAAAAGAGCAATCCCTAGAGTTTCTTGCTCGTTCTTCTCAGGGAAGTCAGCGTAATGAACGAGCTGGAGCTTAAATGTGACGTTTTCTGAATGATTCTTTGACTTTGATTTAAAATGCTTGATTTTTAAATTTTTGACTTTATAAAATGTATCCATGTAGTGTAATCCTAAAAATGGCGTGTCAACTAATTTATCTGCTACTACTTAGTCGATCTATATTAATCTAATCCGTAAGTAGGTGCTATTTTTGGTTAGCACCGCTATGGTCAATGTTGGGCACTCAACATGCGCGTGGGCTCCTCGTGGGCCATTGTGGGCAATTGTGGGCAATCGTGGGCCGGACTACTTTTACTCGGTTACTCAATGGAGGCGTGAAGCAGGTGAGCAAATGTCGCTTGAATGGATTGGGTAAGACGCGAAGAATGCTTTGGCTTAGTTGAAGAATTGGAATATAGATTGTAAATTCGTTGGTTTATAACCAACACACTATATGTGTACATGTCAGCATGAAGAATATCTCGCTCGTTCATAACACTCAGGGTGATTAGTAAATCGCGATGACCCTCATTTGTGTAAACTAACTTTCTGCGTAATTGTTTTTGAGTCTATATTTATTAAAGTATTTGTTATTGTTCATGGTATGGTTTTGGTTGCTTTTGTTGTTTATTTTAAAGTATTTTGATATTTTTGGCTGTGTAAAAATCTTGATAATTAAGTTACATATTTGATTTACCCTCACATATTTTATCTTTTTTCTTTATATAAGTTTTAGGTAATTATTACTATCATATTTTTGTAAATTCGCTTCATAATTCTAAATTATTTAAGGCAGTAATGATTCGGACGAAAGACCTAGCTACCCATAGTACAGGGGATCCTAGTTTGGGAGCTGGGCACAACTATGTACTAGATTTGTATCTTTTGGCAATAAAGTTTTTATTATTATTATTACTCAAAAACCATATGAATATTTTGAATAAACTGTTTTCTATATTTTTAGTATCAATAGACCTCCTTGTGAAAGAGTTTGTCCGGGGAAGTACTGTACCTTACCTAATTCTGCCGCCAAGCAGTAATGTCAGCAGTACTGTGTTCCGGTTTCGAAGGGTAAGGGTACTGGTGAAATTACAGGCACGTGGGACTTTTCAATTTATGTCTGAGAGGTGCAGTGGCAGTACTCCTCATATTTTTGCGATTTAAAGCTCTGAGTGGCACTGCAAGTGCTATGGACAGGCGTGACGCGAACTACCAGTCGCACGACTTGTTCGTCCTATAATTTGGTATCATAAAAAATGTAGTACCTACATGTTTATACTTAGGTGAACAATGAACACAAAAATATTGATGCTCACAATACTGATTTGCGGCACTAATAGGTTTTAGAACAAGAATTCAAATCGGAAACCACAGGTTTAAGTTCGATTGAAAAGGCACTTCTACGTCATTAATAACAGCGGTTCCCCCCTAACATTCCTTGAATGCCACGCAGAGCGTGATTTGCATGCAGTGGCGCTGCCCTCCGCGTTGCTCTCATTTCTGCGCACACGCATTGTTTCTACATTCCACGGCGCAGTTAGCCCACACCCCGTTGCCACAAAGGCAAACTGCAATTTATTTATGCACCTTTTACAAAACTTCTATTGGTTTCGGGTGATGGTCTGGTAACTTTGTTCTATATCTATTTATATATAATCGCTTTTTATCACTGGGAGACTAGAAGTTCCACTCCCATGTTGTGGATATTCTCAAGACTGGCACGAAGCGTTACGCTTCCACATTTAAATGGCGAACGGTTGTGGAGGGAAATTCCTTGCCTGCAGAACGCTATAACTTGGGCCTTTTCAAGGCGAGAGTGAATAGGTACTATATAGGTGTGTTGTGTATGCTCCATCGTCACCTTCCATCAGGTGAGATTGAGATCAAATTCGCTCTTATTCACTTTAAAAATCATCTACCTTTACTAATTGGTAATAATAATAAGAGATAGAAGAAATAATATATAACATTTATATAACACAACATAATATATATAAGTAACAAATATATGTGTACGTATAAGAAGTAAAGTGCAAACGACGAATTTCTTTTCTAGGACGTGGGCCTCGTACAGTCACATGTATACGCAGTAAAATTCAAATTTCATTCTCATAAGAAATATCCACGAAAGCCGTATAGTCTAAGATGATAAGTATTTGTTAGAGTGCATTGGAAAGAAAAGGTAGAGGGTCCAATTCTAGACTTAATTTAGATTTCTCTGGTCAAGGCATTCCCAACTTCGATCGATCTGTCAGGTAGAATTGAGCGAAAATAATTATAAACAGCTGCGCCTCTTTCGATTGCTTCTACTTACAAACTTTAATATCAACTTTATACTTATTATAATTGTCTGGTAATGTTAAATCCAAAATTGGTTTTTATGACACTGTACAATTGTATAAAAGGAAACTTCTGTTATATCTATAAAAAAAAAAAAACCAAATTACATAATCAGCTAAACAATGAAACACGTATCCAACTGTCAGATCACAGCCGTCACAGAAAATCACTTAATCCATGTTAGCGTGTTTTTGTTCCATGGGCCAAGGTTTTTCCCTGTGAGCGCTGTATGAGGAGATTCCCGGCATGACCAAATTTGGAAATCAACTTTTCTAAATTGGTTCTGCTCTGGTTTTTCTGGGTAGTGCCCCGGTGAATTTCGTTACAACTACTTTTGCAATTTTGGTAGCAGTAGAGCTTCTTGTAAATGAGTTCGTCCAGTGAAGTACTGCCACCTTATTTATTTCTGCCGCCAAGCACTAATGGGCGGATTACTGTATTGCGGTTTGGAAGGGTAAGAGTGCTGGTGAAATTACTGTCATGGACTGTCATGTAGCTTACCATCAGGCGCACGACTTGTTCGCCCCGTCCCTTGATATTATAAAGAAAAAAAGAGAAGAATTCCTAGTTTCAGACCATTGGTGTTATTATCTGCCACAGTATTATCATAATATTTCCAACCATAACCGATTTTTATTTAGATTATAATTTCGCTATGTACATATTAACACCGGTGACTGTACAAGTAAATATACACTTGTCTAAACAATATCGCCAAGTACACCATTGACGGTCTTTCAAAAAATACTTCGCAGACGAAAGTAAATACTGAGGGGCCCCTTTTTGTTATGATACTTATAACTATTGTTATCTTGTTACTTTTACATAAAATAACTAACAAAATATCCAGTTAAATATTATAAATGTTTTAAACGCAGATTTTTTTTTAATACCAAGGGAGGGGAAGAACATGTCGTGCGTCTGATGTTAAGCGACATGCCTGTCCATAGCAGTTGCAGTGCCACTCAGAGCTTTAAATCACAAAAATCTGAGAGACATAAGTTGACCAGTCTTTCACATACGAGACTTGTCAACTTACGTCTAAAGGATATAAATAAGTAATACATATTTTTAGCAGCAATAGCGATCGTTCCTTGTGAAAGAGTTCCTACAGGGAAGTACTGCCACCTTACCTGTTTCTGCCATCAAGCAGTAATGTACGCATTAGTGCGTTCCGGTTTGGAAGGGAAGACTTCTCAACTTATATCTCAGGGTGACGGGCGCAGTGGCAATGACCCTATGATCTTTTCGATTTAAAGCTCTGAGTGGCACTGCAACTGTTATGGATAGGCGTGTCGCTTACCACCAGGTGCACGACTTGGTATTATAAAAAACATATATTTATAGAATTTTTTTGTTAAATAACTGTACTATTTTTTTTTCTTTTTGTCGACACGGTGGGACTTGTACCCACGTCCATGCAAGTCTCATATGCATGTAATTAGACCAGCAACCTTACCCTTCAAACCCAGAACGCAGTAATACTCACATTACTGAATGGCGGCAGAAATAGGTAAAGTAGCAGTACTTCCCGGGACAAACCCTTTTACAAAGAGCTCTACTAAAGTAACTATTGATTAAAAGTAGGTAGAAGTTATAAATAATCTATTCAACTAAATAAACTATATTGTTTTTTCTTTTTTCTATTTTTCTAGTCGAACGAATAAATAAATACTTCTACGCTTGCTGTACGCCAGCTGTACTAGCAGTAGCGATGCTGTCTACACGCAATGGACGGACAGTTCGCCCCTCTCTTGACCTTAGGTTTATGTAAGTTACGACAGCTGACATGAGTCCAATTTTTAGGGCAACGTATTTTCGCTTTAGCACTGTACAGCTCGAGCTGTGGCTCGTGTCAAGTTATTATGGATAATCAGTACAGAGTACTAAAAAACCGACCTTAAAAGTTACAGAATAAGAATACAGACTTAAGAATGACATCTATTTTCCAAGTTTTATTGAAATCGGTTACCAGAAAGTGCGCGAAACCGGATTTGTCCCCTAGTTTGCCACCCTTAGAGGTGGAATATTTTTTCAAATTTAAATAGAACCACTACTGAGGCACCTTCTTTCCAGCAAAAAAGAACCATCAAAATCGTTTCACAAATTAATGACATAATGAGTTAATGCGTAACATACATACAAAAAAAAAGAAAAAAACATACAGTCAAATTAAGAACCTCCTCCTTTTTTTGACTTCGGCTAAAAAAGGTAATTGTAGGTACTTAGTGGAGATAATTCCATGTGCCTCTTCCGACTTCCATGCATCTTTTGTTATTGTCTAATAAATCTTCTACATACATTTATCTATATAGGTTTATTTTAGAAAATTATATAAAAATGTTGCTGTTGTAACAATAAAATAATAGTTATTTATACTAATGTTTGTTTACTAATCTCATAGTTCTTTGCCTTAATTCACTCTTTCTCTACCTGCCTAATCCCGTTTCCAAATTTCATTATTATGTTAATATATCCCTTGTAAATAGTCGAAACGCTAACAGCGTAAAGCCAAGAATAAAAGAAAAAGAAATGCTTTTGTTCATCATCATCATTCAGCCATACGGCGCCCACTGCTGCGCATAGGCCTCCCCTAACGATCTCCATTACGATCGGTCCTGCGCTGTTCGCATCCATCGGCTACCCGCCAGTTTTACCAGATCGTCGGTCCACCTGGTGGGGGGGCCTACACACTGAACGTCGTCCGGTCGCCATTGAAAAACGGTTCTCCTAGCTATGTGCTATGTGTATGTGTTCGCTTTTGTTAGGTCAGCTTAATTAAATACCACAAATAGCTCAGATTCGTCAGTTACTCAAGAGAAGGACCAGATGTGCCGACTGCACATGAATTACAAAGGAACTGCACAAGCAGTTGGCAGTCACAATACAGGTGCTCCGATAACGTCCAATCTGTTTTCCTAAAACATTCTAGCTGCTATTTTACAATTATTATGCAGTTGTAATGTAGCTAGTGTGACCACGTTTTTTTTATAATATTAGTTGATGATCAAGTCGTGCGCCTGGTGTGTTGTCCCTAATGATTTTGATATACATAAACGGTGTCCCTAATGAATTTGATACCGTAGCGTAGAGCCACACGGTATCTCTAACGTGCTGCCGAGTTTTCATCTACCATTTAAAAAGAAATTGAAATTTATTTAAAAAAATCATGAAATGTTTTTACCAAAATTGTTAGGGCTACGTCATCACGTAAAAACAATAAACGTTAAACAGTAAGTTTTTTTTTAATCTCAAGTGACGGGACGAATAACTCGTGCGCCTGGTGGTAAGCGATTCGCCTATGCATAGCAGTTGCAGTGCCACTCAGAGCTTTGATCACTAAGATCTAAGGAGCACTGCACAGCGCCCGACACCATAATGTAAGGTTTATATTATAGGATATGTAAAAATTTAAATTTGTTTATTAATTAGTAACTAAAAATTTAATTTTTATAGGGCATGTAAGGGCAGGGACAACACTAAGTTAAAAAAAATGTCACTTCACAAGATGTCATCGAGGTGTTTTATTTTTCCTTACAATAAGATATATGTTCACAAGTCCCATGTCATTTCACCAGCACCCTTAACCCCTCAAAACCGGAACGCAGTAAGGCTCACATTACTGCTTGACAGCAGAAATAAGTATGGTGACAGTACTTCCCTGGATGAACTCTTTCACCAGGAGCTCTACTGCCACTAAATAAGGTATATAATACAAAATACGAAATTACGTAGATACTTATACAAACTTGGACTGTTTGCATCGTTAACTTATTAGCTTAAGTATACTTACGAATGTAATGTACATATTTAAATAAGTAAATAGTAATATACATCGAAATTATTACGGTTAGTACGTATTTGCTGTGATAATTATAACTTATTTAGATAACTAAATAAGTATTTGCGTACGTACGTTTGCACGAACAATTTCTACGTGTAAATGCAGTAATTATTTGTGCAACTAATGCGTGAGATCTACTTGACAAGTGAAGTGGAAAATTGTTATTTTTCTATGTCATTTTTTGCCATCGATTTTTTTTTTACTTTTTTGAATTTATTTACGATACGGAATACAATTTGCACTGGAATAAATTTGCATTCATAAGGAAACTACTTACAAATGAGTTGATGACGATGACGATGGTGATGATGAAAGTTGCGCATATAGCTAACCAAATCAAAAGTATGTCACATTCATATATAATAAGAATAATCACTGAAATATATACGCTGATGATGATGTATTTGCTGACTGGGGCACCACATTGAGTATCTTAATTTTAGTTTAAATTTATTTTTTATTTAAAATGAATGGTACTGAACAAAATTTCTATTTTTCTTTCTATATCGTTTTCTTCTTCTTAGGGTTCCTCTCCAATTGGAAGAAATTACAGGCACATGCGATTTTTCAACTTATGTTTCAGGGTGATGGACGCAGTGGCAGTGTTCTTTGAGCGACTGCAACTGTTATGGACAGGTGTGACGCTTACCACCAGGCGCACGACTTGTTTGTCCCGTCACTTAGTGTCATAAAAAAAAGTTGGCCAACATCATGGCAATCCTGATATTAGAAGCTGAACAGGAACGAAAATCTATTACATGTAAATTTACTTCGGCAGTAAACTTTTTTCTTACGATTTCTTGTTTTGACTGTAAAGGAGCATTTTGTGATGAAACCTGCACTACTAAATAGTTTCACAAAATTATACTCAAACATGGGAACACAACGTGCAATAGGCCAACGTGACGCACTACAGCCTAAACCCTCTCTTTAGTAGAGCTCCATTCTCAGTTGTGGGGTGTATATTGTTTGGTGATGATGACAATATATGTATCAGTAAAACCGACTTCCATACGGTTTTATTGGTATTGAAACGTGGGCCACTCCCTCAAACGCTTTATCAAGTGCAAGTTGTGAACTTTACGTGTCAACGAAGATTTTTAAATGTAATTCAATAACCGACGTACAGGTTTCCTCATCTAGTCACGAAATTTTGTAATAATTATTATTGTAACATACTATGTATGTTGAAAATGTCACGGTCGTGACATGTCTCATTAGCAGAAGTGGTTTCAAACGTGAGATCATTGCCATTGCATTGTTAACCTTAAAAACAGACATATTTTATGCAATTAGATACAATATTGTAATTGTATAGAATCAACCTAATAATAAGGTAAATATGATTATATACTTTATTGCTACCTGTTATTGCAGTACAAAATAGCGTCATTCTTAAGGTTGGAATTTCAAACAATACTTGAAGTTATGTGGTGGTCTTAAAACCTCTCCTTGTGGAACATCTAGATCTAGTACTATTATAGAAGGAATAAACCCTTGATAATAGTGACGAAGTTAGAAAAGCATTTCTTTAGCTTTAAAGATAATAAAATCTTTTTACATTTCAATTATAATTTATAACTTTATTTATAAACATTAAGCCACGCAAATACATTATTTTATTAGTATCTCAAAAACTTAACTTTTGAAATGCGTCCCTTTATTTTTGAGAGTGATAATTAAGTTGGTACAATCAATATCATGTTTCGCAGGGGTGATATGGGCCTGGATCCAGGACCTTTCAATTCGTGCGACAATAGACTTAGCATTGATAAGTTTTCCTGACCATAATATAGGTACTTGGTACTTGGTGCAACGGGCTGGTGTCCGCAACTCGACGTCAATAATATAGGTATATTATAGCTAGAAGCTAGAGTTTCTATATTGGAACTAAATCATTAGAGGGTGTCAATAACAAATAGTGCCTTGGGGCACACTTCAAAGACGGCCCTATATAACGTTATACAATAAATTACTTAAACTTGAACGCTGTCGCAAATTCAAAATTTAGTGGTGATATAATTCTCTTGTAATTGTGACGTCAGCGCGTTAAACCTGTTCAAGGAAAGAAACTGTTAGGGAATGTATAACCATATGTTATTGTACTGTTATAAAAAAAACTTGTTTCCCGTATATAGCGCACTGTCAATAAGTTTTTTACCATCTGTACGTTTTTGTAATTGATCATTTCCATATTGAATTTTTCTTTGGCAATTATACGATTGTACCGATTACATTGTGAAATTTTTGTTTTGTCGCTCACATGTGGTGCCTATTGTACATTAACTGCTAGATTTTCGGAATATCTTTACAAAAAGTTGCCACAGGCTTCAATCATGGGTCTCGGAATCTATTCTACATATATATATGTACATTCAATTTATACTTGCTAATTGCTTTGGTGATGATGATAGAGCATGGAAACTGTAATACAGGTTGAGTTGCCTGGTACGGTCTGCAGTCTCTCTCAAGGGGTACAACATTTATAATTGTTAGTCTATTATAATATAAGTGTATATTCCTTGTGTTGAGAAAATAAACCATTATACGGTGAGGTGTAGAGTATCAATTTCGATGTTTTAAATTTTGCTGATTAAGTTTATGTGCGACAGAGAAAAGCTCGTGTTTTTTGAAAAGTTTTTCATGTCATTTGAATTTGCAATGAATGGTCTCGAATCGTAGCTGTCTTAGCAGAATTATGTACAAATAAGATTTCTGCTAGTTCGCTAAAATTATTATGACCAGACATATTTAGTATAGCCCGCCGGGACTGCCTTGTCGGTGACAGACCTGCCCTTCCGGGGCAGATATGACGGAATTTTGTCACGAATGCCACCATTGCTGGCAAATGCGACACCATTTAGTCAGAAATGTTTATACATACGTGGTCTGCCGCCTATCTAATTGTGTTACTTATAAAGTGTATTATATTTACTCTGATTCAGTCGGTCTGTCACCGGAATAGATTTAGGCTCAATTTACATTGCTGCGGAATGGAATGCAAGCGAAGTTTTATAACCATAGGACAAAAAAGTTTATGTCAATTGTGTAACTTACAAACTAGATACGAGCCAGAAAACAGGTCGAGCGTCTTTCGCACAATTCTCGCACAGTCTCGGGAATTCTCGCAGCTGCGAGATTATGAGATTATGATATCTACAATTTCGTTACTAAAGTTGACTTCCATTCCGTTCCGATGTAATGTTAATTGTTTCTTAGCATACGGGAATAGCGGGGACTCTTAGAGTTGCTAATTACATGGCATATTGTATGATACAGCGACAGCCGTCAAAATGTTTAAATTACCCAATCAGGAATTGCTATTTTGACGATGACGATTCACACAAAACGTGTTAAGATATTGCCAATCGTTAACCAAAGTTCATTACCACATAAAGGTTAGGAATGCGGGTGATTACCTGTACCGTCACTTGTTTTTCTACGACTGCCATGGTTTCTTGCCGTTTGACAACTTGTATACAATGGTGACGTCATCACATCCTCTAAAGAAGGGGTGTAGGTGATAGACCGCGTCGCTGGCCCAATACAAATTGGAGACTTTACACGTTTCCCAAAGATTGTAAACCTTCTTCGATCTGCTGGTTTCATCACGTAGTTTTCATTCACCTTTATCGAGAGGTATTGATGCTATTAAACATTGACAGAGACACGTGACTTAGGAATTAAATTTGAAAACATTAATGCAATTACATATCATCACCTATACCTTCCACCGCAGTAGGCAGGTAACTTTGTGGTCTAGCCTTTACGAAAGTAAAAGGCCTCGGTCCATATAAATAGGCTGGACTGCTCCTACTAACAATATTGGGTGCAACTATACATGCGTAGGGGTGTAGTCTAGACGTGACATTGCTCCTGCATTAAGTAATTTTGTATTATACTAACCATAGTACGTAAGAAAAAATTACGGTATTAACATTACAATGTATCATGATGTGAAATAAATTATACGAATTCTAATAAATTTATTAGAAGTAGAAAATAAAAAGAAAGGCAGTAACATAAATAATACTAATATAAAAAGGGACAAACAATATAAAACACTCCCTACTGCTGCTAAACGCTATACGTATATATTATATTCAATGCTTTAAAAACAGTTAAATTACGTGAATTGGGTTTTACTTGATGATTTATAAGTACGTCCTGTCGTTTCGCGAATTTTGATATGGGAGATGACGGAACGAAACAACGTAAAAATAGTGGAAGGAAAAGGAATTCGAAAACGATTAAAAGGTTTAAAAGTAAATGGTCATCGCTGGAACCAGTAAAGAGGGTGATAGAAAGATCGGATAACTATGAAGGAGGTCAGCATCGTCACAATATGGACCTGCTACGCTCCTGACAAACATCCTTCACCTGTTTCACTCCCATCAGTCCTTTCATACAAGCTCGTTCATTCGTCGCACTTTTAACACAACTTCTTTTGGGCACAATTACTGGTCAGTTTTGTTGATACCAATAAAATTTTAATCTTTTGCAATGCGATTTTGCAATTTATAAATTTAACGTTTCAATATTCGTTCACTTTCTGTTGATCTTGGCTCTGAATTGTAATTAGTGGTGATTATAGTAGATCAATTATTGGTCACACTCATAAAAAGCCAGAGTAATAATAATACAGACCAGTGTGAGAGATGAGCGGTGGTCTTCTCCCAATTCTCGGTTGCACAGTGTTAAAAAAATCTTGTTAAACCAGATATTTTGAGTGAAGCTTAGCAACTGATGCATTTTAATAGTCCAAACGCAAGACGATAATCCTGTATGCCAGTTGTATGTATATGGTTTTGGTTTCAAATGTTTGAAAATAATATTTGAATGCTATCAACGTGAAATAAATCTATAAGTTAAGAAATACATTATAATTGTTTTAAGGCAATTTTCGATTTTCCTCATTTATGGCTGCATTTTGGGAAAGCGGCAAAGCAACATATTTTTTAAGATACCATGAGACGGGACGAACAAGTCGTGCGCCTAGTGGTAAGCAACACGCTTGTTTATAACAGTCGCAGTGCCACTGAGAGCTATAAATTGCAAAGATGTGGCAAGCACTGCCACTGCGCCCGTCACCCTGAGACATAAGTTGTTCTAAAAATGGAAACTCTATATGGAACTGTTGTAAAGTTAGAAGCGAAAGTATGAGGATCCGTTACGATACGACTAAGTTGACAAATTCTTCAATATTTTGTTTGAGTAGGTGACAGAAACCGTTAATTCAAACAATATCTCTATCTTTCAGGGTAGCCACATAATAAAAGAACAATCACACTTGTGTCAAGCCAATTATTTAAAAAAAAAAGATTTGCGTCGGATTCTTTTTGATAAATTAAATATAACCTTTGTTTTATATTTCGAACGAGATTATACTTTATTATTTAAGCCAAGTAAATTTGCCGACAGGTTAATGCTGACTAAATATGACCACCAATACAAACAATTCTTATTGGTCATATCAGTATGACGACAATGACCACCAATAAATACGGTCGAAAAAACAAGTATACGCGATTTATATTCGAAAAAAAGTTTTATTTCGTAATTGTTAGTGTTAACCTAACCATTACAAGCTGTAGCAGAATACCAGCTAGGATTATGAACTATATAGCCCTGTGTAAGTGATTAATATTTTTTTTTCTTAGGTAAACGCGAGCCTCCACGCCAACACTTTTCCACATTTAAATGGCGTACGGTATTGGAGTGAAATTTCCGGTCTGTAGATTTGTTCCCTGAACGCTATGACCTAGGTCTTTTAAAGGAGAGAGTGAATTGGCATTATTTAGGTGTGCATGCTCCATTATCGACCTCATCGTCACTTTCCATCAAGTGGGATGGAGGTCAAATGCTCACTTATTTAATTTGAAAAAGTACCTTATTAATACGTTTAGAATTTGATTCGAATAAGGCGGTAAATAATTTATTTACCTTTATTTTTATTAAGGGTTATTTAATTATAATAATTTATTGTTCATAAAATAGTACGCGCTACATGGATAGGATTACAGCTAAGTAGGTTTTGTTTAACAGTGTCTATCAAGATGGTAATATTTCCCACTCCTCAACAAGGTCTAATCCTGCATCTCAGGGCTAGAGTTCTTCGACGCACAATATCAAACAAAATGCAATTCGGACAGTGTGACAGTCTTTCTCAAACCAAAATAAATATGAGGTAAAATAATCAGCTTTGTAAATGAAACTACGTTTTTCGTATATTTGTTCTTTTTCCGGATCTTTTTCCTAACAATATACGCGATTTAAATCCACAAAAAATAGTTTCATTTCAGATTTTCAGTGATGTGAACCACGGTCAGAAACTACATTGTACTTGTCTGAGTAAACTTAATTCTGTTCTAAGTTGTAAACAAAACATTCCCTTTGAGCTACTTAATACTTGATGTAGAGTATGTTTAGTCAAAATACATGTAGAGTCATGAGAATGTACTGCATATGGTACAGTTTCTGCCTCAAGTTAAAGGCCTCACAAAAGGAGGCCAACCCATGTTACGCTCTACAACATAACTAAAACTTACTAACTTCTCTATACTCTAACGAAAGGTGCTTTGTATTTTATTAAAATATAAATCAGATGCATTTAAGTGGTACATCGGTCAGTAACATTGTACAACTTAGTATCTTAATATGTACTAGTTACTTTTCACATCTAAATAATCACAGTTTTACGACTCTTCTCTGATCTTTCACATCACAACACTAACACACAACGGAACTTTAAAAATATAACGGTACTTTTAAAAATTCAAATATCGAACGAACGAATCTTGTTTTATTTTTCTTATAAATTTGAATGTAGCACTAGCCACCTGTCAGGTGCGGGGGGAGGCGCGGACGCACGGGCAGCACTCTCGAGGCGCGCTAGAGGACTGCTTCGATTGTTTACGGACCGCCTCACCGCTCGGAGGCAAAGAACATTTACGGTCGCATTTATTACTAACATAGCTAATGCCTAGTAAGTACCTAAGGGAAGTCTGTCGCAGTGAGACATTTAAGGTATTAAGGTCTACAGTTATACAAATAATTCTACTATGGTGTTCTCGTGATAGCGATGGTGTCACGGTCTAATACACTGAGTTCACCCCTTTTACAAATTGACTAATGTGTCGTTACTACTTCCTGTGTTTGGAATTTTGGAAGGGTAAGTTTTTTTAAATGTATACCAACGTTTGGGATACCAGCGTTTGGGGTTTATTGCAGGAACAACGTGCAACATTAATTTGGTATGTCACGCTTTGTCATTAACATGTTTACAATAGGAGTAAAACCGTAGGTAAACATGTAACACCACGGTAAATGTGTTCCCAAAGATTCAATTAGGAAAAATATAGTAAACAGGGTATTTAATAAATGAAGATATATGTAACAGTAAAAGAGATATAAAGGCAATATAATATTACTACGGTAGTGCACTAGGTACTTGAAGTAGAGGTCTAGCCAAGGCTAATAATATGTTGTCGAAATTGTTTTTTTAAATTTCTTTTACTAAGCGGGTGCTGCTGTAGTCTCATTTTTTATTTTATCTAATTGATTATCTGCAAGTCTTGTCTAATCTATGACCAATGGTAGACGCGGCATCGGCCACTCTACACCGGGGCATTCCGAGCGAGATAGTCCAGAGAAAGTAAATACAACCAGTCTCGCCTGACCCACTACACGATTTACTCATCCACATTGTTTATAAGTCCAGAAGTATGTAACTCACAGGTCAAGTTAAGCTTGTCGAAGATGAGCCCAATAGGTAAGGTGTGCTGACCCCATGTGATCGGTTACGTGGTTTTTTGGTGTTGAATGAGATCGTTATCATTGTAGGAGTAAAACTTAGTAAGTTAAAGATGACAGCTTAATTTTCTGTGGTATGACGTAGTCAAACGCTTGGTTTCAAACCAAAGTTCTATGCTTGCAGAATAATTCTATGGAGTTTGGGCCGGGAGTTGGTATAAGGCGTCACCTGTGTCGACATATTGACCCCATCTCTCCTCATAGATGCTAGGAAGATGGCTGACTCTCCACTGAGCAGCTGAACTGGAGGAAAGGACCTCAGCTATGACGTACTTATTCGCTACCTTCGGTATTGTAAATTATAATTAAAACAAAGTACGGTGAAGGGTTGTTACCATTCTAGAAGTAATAATAAAAGTAGGATAAATGTGGAATGGAGATCAACAAACATACAAGTATCTGACAGATTCCCGATGACACTTCAGAAACGACCGCCTCGATTTTCATGTCAAAGGATGCTGGCGTAAATACAAACATATTTTAACAGTAAAGCTCCTTGTGAAAAAGTTCGTCCAGGGAAGTACTGCTACGTTACCTATTTCTGCCGCCAGTAATGTCAGCGTTACTGTGTTCCGGTTTCGAAGGGTTAAGGGACACATGGGACTCGTCGACTCACGTCTCAGGGTGACGGGCACAATACCGGTGCCCGTCAGTTCATTGCGATTTAAAGTTCTGAGTGGCACTGCAACTGTTATGGACAGGCGTGTAGCTTATCATCAAGCTCAAGTCTTGTTCAATCCGTCACTTGATATTAAAAAAAAGAAAACAAAAACTTTCGATAATTCAAAGTCAAATAATTTTGATGTGGTATGATGGTATGGCATCCGCTACTCGAGCTCCAGGCGCTTAAGCGACATCTAGACTCCCTGATACATAGCGAAATTTATGTCGTAACTACGTGAAAAGCGAACTTTATATACTAATCGTCTTTTTTCTGTATGAATATAACTCATTCAAAGATCTAGTCTGCCAAGAGCTACAATGAGATGGATGTACGAGGTTAGAAACGCTCTGAACAAAATTGCCCAACTTACTCAGAGAACGATACAAAAGACATCAACGAGACAGTTGAACAGTTTATCGTTTGTATTTTGTGAAATAATTTGTAAACAAGATTGAATTGGGATTTAAAAATAAATTAAATATAGGAAACTTATAAAATAAACTCATATCGGGGTTATAATTCACTTAGGACGTGTAGGACTCTGCATCCACTACACGCAAAGTAGGCGCCTAGATGTCAAGTTGCGTGTGTTGGTTGGTATACACCAGCTCGTCACACTATACCATATCCCTATAATTCATTTAAAACTATTTACTACAAGTACATAATGATAATATATGCTAAAAGTAAAAAAAAAGAAATTGAATTGACAAGTTTAATTTGCATTTTTTATTTAAATAATCTATTTTTTAATTAAATAAAATTAAAGCACATTCTTTACATTAAAAGTTTTCTAGTAACTAATTTGTTACATTTGTCACGTTTGAAAACGCCTGATATTTTTCAGCAATACGACACTGATAAAGTGTAATTACCAACTTGCAAATTTGCTGATATTTTTTGGTAGGCGTTTTCCCAAAAAGCTTCAACATTTATTAAAGTATACTTAACTGTTTCTTAGACTAGAGACTCGGGAGATATTTAGACTAATTTTAAATATTCATAATATTCTACGTAGTTTGCCGTGGTATAGCGATGTGCTGAGGATTTGCCATGGTGATCTCGGTTTGAGGTAAGGGTAGATGTTCTTTCTTTTCCTTTATTAGATCCGTGCCACAGGTACTCTGTAACGAAGAAATATTTATTAATCAAATATTTTAATATACATGTTATTTTTAAAACTGTATTGTCACTTTATGTAGGGAGGGGGAGGAAACATACATAAACAAGATCAATGTTATCCCGTGATATAATAAATAATTTTACAACCAAATTGTTTGTACTTTTGTGTGTGAGATTTTTAGTTTTCTTTGTGCCTGTTCCTTAACTAATATGAATATGATAATATTAATGTTTATTTTGTTGTGATA